>NC_049227.1:76538859-76867431 GCF_011100685.1 Canis lupus familiaris | reverse complement strand
ATTTTTCGTGCCACGCGTTCCACGCGCTGTGTCTCCTTGTGTTTCTCTCTGTTGTCCTTGTCTTATGTTCTGCTTTAACCTTTGGAAAACATTTTCCTATAGAATTTTTCTCATCCTTCTAGACCCGGGTTCAATGTCTTCTCCTCTAAGGAGCTTGATCATCCAACCATAGTGAATCTTTGTTTCCTCTATTTCTTTTCCTTAGTTAAGTTTGACTTCACGAGCAAGTACTACAGTTGTTATAAAGTTGTTAATTTTCCCAGTGAGACTGTGAACACCAGGAGGCCAAACACCATGTTTCATTCCTTATGTTGGTATTTCTTCAGCCTTTAGCAAAGTGCCATGGTCACTATGTTCAAGACAGACCTGAAATCATGAATTTTAAAATGTTTTATCAGGGCCTGAGATAGGATTTAATTCATCTTAGCTCTTGATATTTATATTAGTAATTTTAACACAATTAAAACCATAGGGTTTTTTTTTCTCTTAATTCCAATTTTTCCATTTATCTACCTATAGATTGAAGTGGAAGCCAGAAGTTTGGGATAAGGCTTAATCACAGGTCTTTCCCCTTATCCAGCATATTAAACAATGAACATAATAGCAATGAACAATGACCACAATAAAGGTAGGTATGGTCCTGGGAATTTTAAAAGAAGTTTCTATTTCTTTCTTTTTGTTCCCCAGTCAGGCTGCAAGATTTGGAAGTTTTAGATTTGAATACAGGGGTGAATTTCAGGGTCAGTGCACCAGATAACTTAACCAAGAACCATTTATAAAGTTCTTGATGTTTCTGTGGAAAGATGCTATGAAAGAACAAATGACTTTTCTTTATGGCTTCACTTCATTTCACTTCATTTATAGTTATTCATTTCAAAGTTAACAGGCTTTATCTTTATCCTTATTCTCTGTATTCAGCTTTATTAAAACAAACTGTTCTCCAGGAGGAAATTATTATAGATTATAGAACCGCATGTCACATAGAAATATAACAAAATAAATCCTTGGTAAAGTATAATCCTTAGTTTTTAAAAAAAATAAGTTATCTATCTTTTAATTTTAATTGGTATTTCTGAAATGATTGACCACTTTGGAGCATTGGAACTTGCTGGGATTTAATATATCCATCAAGAAACTAGGTGGTAGATGATGTTTTTAAGATAGACTTGGCAATTCCTCATTCTGTTCCTGTACATCATTGACATTATAAGCTAGGTTTATCCCTCATTGTGAAGGCAGCTTAGCTCCTGAAAAAGCTGTCGAAGATTTTTTTTTTTTTCAAAAAGAAAAGGAAGAAGACAATTATGGAAGAATTAGTTACAATGCAAAATCTTGTTATCACTATGCTCCTACGGAGAACATTTATTGTTATAGGCTGAACTGTGTCCTCCCCAAGGCATTCAGGTTGAAGTCCTAACCCACACTGTCTCAGCATGTGACTATACTTGAAGATATGGCCTTTAAAGAGATGTTTAAACGAAAATGAGACCATCGGGGTGGGCCCTAATTCAATCTGACTGATACACATATAGAAGGATTTTGGACACACAAAGAGTCACCAGATATACAAGATGAGGGAGGGCTGATTCTTTCCAGTGCTTCCCATGACTGGATGTTTACATTTGTCTGATCCGGGGGTGCAGCTTTAAAATTCTCACTGCAACCCCAACCTAAGCCGTTTTCTTAAGAGCTAAGTAAGCTAACTTTTGGGTTCCATCTTATTTATTGCTTTGTCTATTCACTTGGCTTCCAATTCAGGTGAAAAAAAAAAGGGACGGAATTCATTTATGTATTTAAAACTCAACATAAAAGAAATTAAACATCAAGTTCGAGAAATCATAGACTCTGTGCATGATAAATATTTTATTACAGACTAATTGATTATGATCCACAAGCTAGGTAAACCAGTGACAAGACAGCTGATAGGCACATTTTGACTCTAAAACTGGAGATGACTTGTTGGTGATTGGTTTTGTTCAATTTGCCACCTATAAATCACATTTCCAGTCTGTTCGTGGTCTTATTATTTTCATGTCTTACTTATCCTCTGGCTTTTGGACGTTTTATTAATTATAACCCATTTTTCAAGATGAACAACAAGCTCAGGGGTAAAAAAAAAAAAGAGCTAAATTTTATGATGTTTGATTTTAGTAAAAAGGGAAATCCTGGCTTAGCGGTGTTTTCCAATTATCCAAGCTATAAAACTAGTATGTTAATGATACCTACAATGAAAACTCATTGCATCTGAGTATGAACCATTCCATACCAGTACGTGCATATTATAGCAAAAATTTAAGTACTGTACATAGTCTAACTCATTTAATCCTTGTATCAACTTCAAGATGAAAAGGGAGTATAATGTGGTTAAAAGTACTTTGCCCAGAGTCGCCTAGCTGGCAGAAGTGGAGCTGAGAATTGAACTTTGGCTTTTGGATTCCAAAGCTAATGTGTTCACCACAAAAACTTGCTACCTGCCCAAAGCCCTTGGCATTGAGAGCCACACACAACCTTTCAATAATGGGAAGCCCCAGAATCAGTTCAGGAGGTCATCGTTCAACTAGAGAAGGAGATTAACTGTTGAACCAGTGACTTATTTCAATGCACATAGAAAATAATTTGAAAAGTTTGACACGTAATTCAAACAGGACTTCTCTTATTTTTTCCCCCAACAAGTCTACCAAAAATCCTTTTTTTAGTGAAATTAAAGAAAATGGTAATTTAGCCATTGCTATAACTGCTTTAAACAAATTGATGACTTTTTAATCACATTTTTTTACAGCTCATGGGGAAAGAAAGTCCAGTTAATTTTGCCAACAACATAATCTCTTAGTGTTTTAAGATTCCTAAGTAAACTATCCGGAAAAACAAACACTAAAATACTATTCAGCAAAACGAAACTTACATATGAGAGCTAACCTAAAAGTTGCCCCACACAAGTAAATGATCAAAGGGTCTGTTTTTATTAAACTTCGTTTACGGAACAAAAACTCCCATTTGGTTCTTCTTTATTACAAATAAACTTCCTAAACATTAGCAGATTTCCTTAATTGCCACCGCGAACATGTTCTCCTCTATTAAAATCTAAATCTGGATCATGTGAAAATAACAGTGTAAGTAAAGTGAGTCTTACCTCATGTGCTAGATGAGCTAAATATAGTTCTACAAAATATGTATCTCTGCTGAGTCGGTCACTCACAAAAAAAAATAAAAATGACCTCAAACGCAACATGAAGCTCCCTGAAAGCACATGCACAGAAATTTAATGAGTATTAATGATATTCTAAAAGAGATGCTAGACTTGTTAGCGGTGAGCAGGAAAGCCTAGATCATGCTAATGTTAGAGCCGAACAGATTCCCTAAATGCCTTTCTTGTTGATGCGAGATTCCTGTTTCCATGGCAACCTGCAGTGAGTTAAGAAGAGTACTGTTAAACTGTGCTGCAATTTTGCTTAGTCTCTCTGAAAGAAAAATGTCAGAAGAAACCATTTCTCTATCCATAGTTGTAATCAGAGATCGTCTACCTCCACCCACAAGCTTCTGTTTTTGCTCCTGAAGAAGAAATTAAAGGCAGTAAATCAGAAATATGTTGAATGATCTACTGCGTTCTAGATGAGCTACGGACCCTGTACTGGATCCAAGAATCACATTTGCAGCCCGTGAGCCCTGGAAAATCTGTAGGAAGGGATCAGAACAGATAATGGTGCTAAATAATGAACAGGGAAAATAATGAGGAAAGCATCCTTACCCTGATTCCTAGAGGCTGGCTTTAAATTTGTTACAGCACCTCCCCTAGGGTAGTGCATTTCTCTGTCCTGTTTTTGAAGCTCTGGCATTCTTTGCATTTTGAAAAGAATGGAAACATAAGGAATATTTCTGTTGTTCTGCAAGGAATCTAAATCAAAGCTCTGACAAGGGATGTCTGTCCACACGTTTGCTTGGGCTTTCCTAATTCATTCATTATCCTGCTCAAGACCGAAAGATTCCTCCTGAATGACAGAGGCAGCATGTCCATTGGCAAGTATCCCAGACCATTCAAGGGGGAGGATGTAAGTGAAAATCAAAGATCCTGATACAGGGCGCCTTTTATACGAAATGCCGTGATAGGAACACACAGTCAACTTTAAAAATCACGTTTATTTTGATGTGTCCCAGGACGCCCGTAGCTACCACTTATGGCATACCCGCCGTGCTCTAGGCATTACGCTTTACGTACAGCTTCGTATTGATTGTCATACAAGTTCACAAGGTAGGAACTATGAATATTATCTTCAGTTTTACAGATGAGGAAATTACCGAGTAAATCACCTAGAGTCACGCTTCCCTAGGAAAAATGTTGGAGTGATGAGGCGGACTGTGAGGCTGCCTACCTATCTTTGAACCAGTCTTCTGCTGTTAATAACAACAACAACAGAGAATATGTATGTATCCCGAGCTAGATCTAGATTGATAGATCGATAGGTACATAAATACAAGCGTCTACAGTAGGTATGTTAGCACTATAGCCGAGGGAAGCAGGCTGGTTGGAGCGGGGACACTGGTGGGGACGCTAACAGCCCAGCCAGAGTTCAGGGGCCTCCAACACGGGCAACTGCTGCTCAGCCCCCACTGGTGTTTGTCCCATGGAAATGGAAACGCAGGCTGCATGTGGCCAGACTCTTTTTTTTTATTGGCGTTCAATTTGCCAATATATAGCATAACCCCCAGCGCTCATCCCACCAAGTGCCCCCCTCAGTGCCCATCACCCAGGCACCCCAACCCCCCGCCCACCTCCCTTTCCACCACCCCTTGTTCGTTTCCCAGAGTTAGGAGTCTCTCATGTGGCCAGACTCTTATTACTTTCCAAGACAACCCACTAATTCCAATGCTCAGGTGAAGTCTACGCATTTTTAAATGTGAGTACAAAAGAGAAATGTGAGAACCAAGAAGAAGTTCTGCCCCAAGCTTTCTTATTGTTTTTCTCTCTCTTTTAGGAATTAATCATTCTCTCGAAAAACTGAAATAATTTCACGAAAGAACCCGACTTCCCTCCAAAAACAATTCCAAGGACAGAAATGAACAAAGAAATAGGAGTGCTAGAATTGGGGGTAGAATTTGAGTGGTAGAGTTTCTGATAGATAAAGCGGAAAGAACAGTTGTATAGACAACATTCAGAGGTAATGCCCAGTTCTGATTTTGGTTTCACATACTGAACTTCTCATAAAAATGGGATGCTTTCTTTTTCTTCCTCAATGTTTGATTTTTTTTACAAATGTTTACAATGTTTGATTTTTTTTTATTTTTTTATACAACAATCAAAGTAGAACAGAATTCTATTTACTTAATTCAGTAACATTAAAAGAAAACTTGTATGATTTTCTCCTGTGTCATGGTGCAAAGTGGCAAGTTTAATTTAGTTCATCTGAAAGATGGTAATAAGCACACAGCAGAAATGAGTAATTTAGATTTTGAAAGCTCCTGCTATTATAGGCACCCAAGGTATCAAGGATTGAGAGATCTTTAAGACATACACCCCCCACAGCAATGGCCCCTTTCAGACAGCAAGGATGAAGCTGAATTACACTGGAAAGTGTTTATTATTGATTATCTTATTACATTTACTTTTAATGACAGAAGGTCAAATTACATGGCTGTGTACAGAATTACATTTCTATATATAGAAAAAAAGAATCTCCTTGTTTCATCTTAACTGTCTCATTAAAGGAACAATAAAAATCTCTCTTGGGTGGGCAGGATATGGATATGTTTGTTCAAAATGTCCTACTGATTTTCTCAGGCACTGTTAATATTAAATATCAATAAATCATTTTGTTGGAATAGTGGTATTAGACCATTTCCTCATAATTTACTACAGTCATTAACTGACCAAATAAAAGACCCAAAGTTACATGAAAGTGAGCATGATCATAAAAGTAAATTTGAGTGCTCACAGTGGTCTAGCAACACATGTAATGATTTATGAATATGGCTCCTACAATGATATTTCGGGGATTTTTTTTCTCATTTTACAGAGCTGTGAGACTATAAAGCAAACAAACTCAACCGGCATTAATAGCAGCCAATCAGACCTAATGAATTTTGAAATGGAAGCACATATGGATGGAAGTAAAATCTTGTGTTTTGGGAATCTGAATTTTAGGCCCAGAGAGGGAACCAGAACCAACACTTGAACTTCCATTTTCCTTCAATCACACACTATACTTGTTATCTACTATTTCTTAATAATGATAATAATGATATTAGACAATAATATATTTAGTTCTTACTATATACCAGGCCTGGTGCTGTGTATATATATGTTTTCTCATTTAATGCACATGACAACTTTGATATAGGGGATGTTATCTTTATGTTATAGGGTAGGAGACTGAGACAAAGAGCTTAAGTGGCTCACCTAATCATAACTAGTAAGGACTAGAGCAAAGATATGAAGACACCTTTTTTCACACTAATGCCCTCACCACTCCAGTGCGGCAATACTACTGTTATGCTGCTATTACAGTCTCGTGAATCCAGGACACAAGTGGATTTCTCTGGATGACAAAACGCAGAGAGCTGACTAGGCTGAGCAAGCCACTCAATCACCGGGATGTCATCTCCTTTGCAAAATGAGAATAACACCTTTGCACTGCCAACTCCATGGGATTATTGTGAAGATGAAATGGGGAAATGTACATAAGAATAATTTGAGCAATAGCGACTGCTAGCAAATATAAATTATTGTCAATATACCATTGGTGTCTGCTCGCTTCGGCAGCACATGTACTAAAATTGGAACGATCCAGAGAAGATTGGCATGGCCCCTGTGCCAGGATGACATGCAAATTAGTGAAGCGTTCCATATATACCATTGGTGAATCCAGTCAATTGTAGGAATATTTATTTTGCAGAGGGCAATCAAAAACATATATTTTCTGAGATGCCTGGGTAGCTCAGCTGGCCAAGTATCTGACTCTTGATTTTGGCTCAGGTCATGATCTCAGGGTCATGAGATCGAGCCCCATGTGGGGCTCTGTGCTCAGGGGAGAGTCTGCTTGAGATTCTCTTCCTCTCTCTCTGTCTAAAATAAATAAATCTTTTTTAAAGACTTTATTTTTCTCTTACTTTTGATTTAACCCAATCTAGAAAACAACAAAAGAGCTAGACAGATGGAAATTGAAATATGAGCATGAGAAGATGATGGCATACAGGAATGGCATAGACATGTGGTAAAAATGGAATTTCTAATCTTCCTACACTGTAATCTAGACCTTTGAATAGACGAACAGTGAAACCTGAGTTTACAGAAAGTTCCCTTACTCTTCATCAGCAACTTTTGGGGCTGGGGAGAAGAAGGTAGAAAGACTGGGAATCCCCCCTATTTAGGATTTCTTATTAGATGAATTCCAGATATAAAATCATGGACAATATGCTCTTCCCTACCAACTTCTGCTGGGAAAAGCAAGGAAGGGGGCTAAAGACCTGGAGGGTTTAGTGATAAGCTTTCCTAATGCAAATCAAGGAAGTGGGTGAGAACCATCTTCAAATAGTAACCTAAATGTCAATTGCTACAATTGTTGTGGGATCATAGACTATTTCAAGCTAAATAAAAATAAGCAATAAACACTAAATCTGACTAAAGCAAATTATGAGATCATTATGTTTAGAACTGTAAAAAGATTCTGCTTAACATAACATGTCCTGGGCTGCATTGCATTGTTCAGTTTGCCCCTGAAGTCTTTATTGACTACATATGTTGAAATTTATTGAGCCTCTTTAATGTACATTCTTTTTAATATCTTTTCCTCTTCTCTAAATGGAGTTAAAGAGTATGTAACAAATTAGGAAAAATGGAAGCCTAACTTTAATGATGAAGGATAGCAGAATGTGCTACCTCAAAATATGCCACTTTGGCATAAGGATTATTTTGAGCTAAAATCAATTGAAAGAAGCAGATGCAAGGAAAGCTCTCTGCCCACCTCCTATTTGTCTAAAAGTAGGACAGAAATTTGTAAAGGTGTCCCCTTTTCCCCTCTTTACCAGAGAGGACAAAAGTTAATCATTGGAGACGATTCTAAGCTTTATCAGCCCAGAGAAGGCATCAAAGAAGTCAGCATAACAAATTTTGCTAAAACTAGCATTTATCTACCCCTCGTTTCCCCATATATTTGTCTTCCCACATTTGCTGCCCCTGAAAGCTGCAAGTCCTTCCCCTTCGTCTTGTCACTTCTGTAAAATCTATCATTATTTTGGTAAGATGTTATATAAGTTTAAATTCCAACCACACCTGTGAATTACTCATCTCTGAGTCCTCCCACACGTATGCATGTGATGCACATGCTAATAAACTTCTGGGTTTTCTTCTTATCTTTATAATGTATCTTTTGTTCATCTAATTTATAGGACCCTAACCAAGGAACCTAAGATGAGTAGAAGAGGAAAATATTTTTTTTCCCTTCCCTACACTGAGAACCACTTAGAAAATTTTTGACTTAAAATATCCCAGAACAATGGCCCCTGTGAATTTGGTTCCGTCCTTCCTTTACAGCCTCACTGCCCCAAACTGCCTCCCCAAATGCACACACTAACACAATTTATATCCCAAACACATCACACTTCCCACTCATGCAAGAACTCCAAGCTCTTTTATACATCCAAACTTTTGTATTTCCAATTTCCACTGTCCAACATGACATAATGTCTCTTTGTGGAACAACAGAGGTCTGCTCGTCTTTCAAGATGGAGCCTAAGTGACCCTACTTGAACAAAGATTTCCAGAACTCCTAGACACAGTGATCCTCTGTGCTCCTTAACTACTGTGTTCACGTCCCTATTACCCATTTGCCATGTCCTACATGTAGTAGGATGTCCTGTTTGAACCCAGACTGAGTCAGGCTGTGTGTATTACTAGTGGGGTGGTGGCTGCAATTTGCACAAGTATTTTGCATAAGATTTTTTTTAATGCTTTTTGGTTAAAGGACAGGGAAATTTTTGTTTTGTTTGTGTTTTATCTGTTTGTCTCGAGCTCTTGAGAGACATAAATAAAAATAGAAAAACAACAGAGCATATGTCCCTGCTTAATCCTTTGGATAAGTTGTTGGCTTTTTTAGAGAGAGAAAGAATTACAGCTGGAGACATTTTTTTTTTTTTCTGAGAGTCTGTGAGACCCTGTGTCCCTCTGGGCTCTGCTACAGAACACACTATTAACTAAATGTAACTCAAAATTAGATCAAGGGCAATATCCTTACACTGTGGTATAGGGGAGAGGGGTGGCTTAGGGTCACCATCAAAAATGGTGAAGTTCCCATAAGGCATTTCATGAGAACAGGACAGTGTTTTTCCTCCCCTCCTGGGGCTCACCTAATCAGTGTGTCTACTATAAAGTCTCTGAGCTGATGGATCAGTTCATGTTCCAGAAGAAGCACCTTTTGGATATTTCTAGAAATCTCTGGGGATATTTTGCAAGAGGCAGGAAAGTCCTGAGTAAGCAGGTAGGAGAAAGAGCAAGATTGAGAGTCTTTGGGATGCTGGGTTACATATTCTCTAGAGCATTAAAGACCTAGAATACAGCTGGGTAGCTTTTACTGTCAGTACAAATTGCCACTCTCATTGTTTCATTGCGTGCTCATATATCCCTGTAGGCTGTGCTTCTGGTCAGAAATGATGTCTAAATAATCAAATTGGATGCACCTTATCCAACATGTATAATCATTGAATGAAAGAATGAATGGCTACAGATTAAATCAAAGAACACAACTGATTGTTGCTTTGTGCAAGTTTGATTCCCAACCACTTATTTTTCTTTATGTATCAGAATTCTTGTCAAATTACCTAAAGTCATGGAAGAGCCAGGGGAAATTGAGAAAACTGTTCAACTTGAACATCTTACCAAGGCAAAGCAACCCAGTAATCTACCTTTATATTTTGTGGGCCACACAAGTGTTCTCCATTGCTAAACAGCGTTCCAGTCCTACAATAAGAGTAGTATAGTGGAGAAAAGCGCAGCTTTAGAGTCCAATAGCCTAGACTGAACCTTTGGTCTGTCACTCTGAGCTTTGTGTCCTTGGCTAATCACTTGTGCTTTCTATTTAAATTCTGTCATTTGTTTAATAAGGAGAATAATACCTACCTTGGCAGGTTGTAGTGAATATTAAATAGATATCATTAAAGTATCCATAATAATCACTGGCAGGTGATAAGCCTTCATCCAATGTTAGCCACTTAATACTTATTTACTGAACTCTATGTCACTTAGTGAGGTCTTAGCGTGGCCAAAAAGTGCTAACTGCAGCCACTTATTCAGGCTTGAATTATTTCTTATACTGTAGTTTCATTTTTGTAATACCAAGAGTAGGACTGGATGGACGTACTGACTATCAGCAATAGCATGTGTTAACTTTTTTTGGTAGGAAGATGATTTAAAATACCTACCGTGCGTTACATCTGCATTCCTGGCCTTGTTAAAAAAAAAAAAAAAAAAAAAGTCAAATGCTTTCTCAAACTTTATCTTTGGCCTTTTGTTTTTCCTTCCATTTTAACTATCAGACCTACTGCTGATAGTTATTGACCTCCTATGGAGATTCTGGTTTCCCGGTGATGCATGTACTCACACAGTTGCCAGGCCATAAATTGACCCATCAGTAGGTGAGAACAACTCATTCCAATCTGACCATTACTCTATTCCAGAGAGCTGCAATTAGAACTCTAACAATGGATATATGAACTCCTAGGGAAAAGGTTACAAAGCAGGGGCACAGAGATGCTTAGGAAGCACATGAAGTCATAATTAAAAATGAGAATTTGTGCTTTAGAAAATGGATATTAAATTGGGAGAATAATTTCTGTCTACTGGCAATCTGCCCATTCCTTCTGCAGGTAGCAGGGGATGCTATTATTTCTCTGATGGATCATGCTTTAGTAATTGCAGTGTCAGTACATTTTAAAACACCTTGCTACGAATCAGACTGAGGTGGCCATGCACTCAGCAGAAGTTACTGCATTCTGAAAAAGTCAGGCACAATAATCACATGCTTTGTAGAGGATTAGGGAGGTGTGAAATCTAGATTTAAATGGAAGCAAAACGAGTGCGCTTAGTTTTGCAAGTGAAATTCCTGTGCTTGTTGGTCACTTGTGTGTATTCCTTTTTCTCTACAGAGCATGAATGCTAGGAGATAGAAGCCAAATTTCCTATTTTGGTATAAGTCATCCTCATTTGCCATATTACTGAAACTATAATTTATCTTCATCAGGTTACATTTACAGTATTATTATCAGTCGCAGGATATAGCAGATTCTCATAATTTTTGGTTTTATCATGAGGCCACGTTGAAAGGGGTCCTAAAAGAACTTGAGAACGTTTGGAGATTTTTGCCTTTTGCTGCACGACTAGTTTTCTTTCTCTCTGATCCCTTATCGTATCATTTCACTGTTTTCAAGACTTCAGTCTCTTGTCATTTCTCTTAGAATAGAGTTGTAAGACAAAATATAGAACATTTAGTGAAATTTGAATTTCAGATAAATAACGAATAATTTTTAGTATAACTATATCCCATTTATTGCAAATGTTGCTTTGTACATATTTGTACTAAAAATTATTTGCTTATTTTTAAATCTGAAATTTAAATTAAACTGAGAGTCTTATATTTTTATTTTCTTAATCTGATAAACCTACTTTAGAACAAATATCTCAACCTCACAGCCAAGCTCTAAACAATGCTTCTCCTATATACAGATCTGTACATCTTCTACTTTTTTTTTTTTTGCACCAGTCATATTGGATTTAATTCATTAAATATATTATTTGCTCTCTCAGTGCCATGCCTTTGCACAGCTATTCCCTTTGGCCTAGAAAATCTGTGCTCCCACCACCAACCATCAATATTATTTCTTTGCCTACCCCAACAACTTATATTTGTTCGGGTCTTTGAAAGGTTCACCCGGAAAGCCAATATGAACAGTCTTATCCTTGTTAGGGTTATAGTGGAGGCAATAAATAAAAACCCTGCCCTGATCTCTTGAGTTAGTAGCCAACTGAGAAATAAGATGTAGAAGAAAAACAGAGAAGTAGCAAAATTGACTGAAGAATATGATTATAAATTTGCAGCCAAATGGACTTCCACAGCTATCCCTGGATTGGTCTTAATCCTCCAAATTGTAGGCATCATGGAGAGCAGGCTAGAGTGCCATTCCCAAAGGAGAGAGGAACAGGGCTAAGCTGAGACTCTTCTCCAAAACTGATGAGTCAAACAAGTCACTCTTCCTCCATTGGGACTGAAGAGAAACTAAGAAGCTTCTTTTTAAAACTTTCCTTTTAGGAAAAGGAAGTTGAGTAGAAATTCTCCTCCCGCCATTGTCTTCCCCTTTAAAAAATTGGAAATGAGGAATACATGTTTGTTTTCAGTGCTTTCAGCTTTTTATTCCTTCAACTCCCTGAGTTTATTCATCAAGTTTATGGTCAACTATTGGTATAGCTAGTTTGCCAGCAGGGAGAAGTTAGGATGGTCATGCTACTATGTTAATGAGGACACCTCATTATATCAACCACTCATCCTTTAAAGTCCTGACAGGCAACTGGTGGGCAGATTAGCTTTTGCCTCCCACATGAGGCAGAATGGAACTAACTTCAAAGTCCTTCTGAATCCTAGATAGAAAATCCACTCTTTATTTAGTTTTTCATCTTGAATCACAAATAGATCTATTATCTAAAAACAATCCTAAAGAAGTTCCAAATTTGAATTAAATCCTATTATGAAGAGTATGGATATAAAGGGTACCCCAAAAGTTATATCCCTTTCTCTTTACAAAAGCAAATAAAGTTCAAAATTCTTTAATCCAATTTCTTATTCTATTCAGTCTGACCCAGAGAGATCCCCAATCCAATGGTTCAACAGATTTGGGTTGAATAGACAGCAGCCTGTTTGCTACTGAAAGAGTTTAGTTTCTAAAGCATATCCAGTGTGGAATTAATCCGACCTAAAGCCCCTTGTGTGAAAAAATCATTCTAATGTTTGGACACAAAAGATTATCACATCAATGCATCTTATAAAATTTAAAAATTCAGGTGCATCTCTAGCCTCCACAGAATGCTATTCCCAGAATCCAGAACTCTGTGCAGTCCAGGCCCATGCTCTTGTTCCTAGAAATGAGAGCAGACACTTGGTGGCTGAGGGAAAGAGGAAAGCTATAAGGAATCTTGATTTTGAGTTTTGCCAGCATGTCTGTTTTTTTTTTTTTAAGTTTTTATTTAAATTCCAGTTAATTAACATAGTGTAATAGTAGTTTCAGTTGTACAATGTAGTAATTCAACAGTTCCGTACAATACCTTGTATGCATCATCAGCAAGTGTACTTCTTTTTAAAAAATCTTTAAAATTTTTTGTTTCAGATTTGTATGTAAATTCTTCTAGTCAGTTAACATACAGTATAATATTAGTTTCAGAAGTAGAATTTAGTGATTCATCACTTACATTTGACACCCAATGTTCATCACAAGTGCCTTCCTTAATACTTGTCACCCATTTAACCCATCCTCCCATCCACCTCCCCTCCAGCAACTCTCAGTTTGTTCTGTTAACTATAGTTAATAGTCTGTTTCTTGGTTTGCCTCTCTCTCTCTCTCTCTCTCTTTCTCTCTCTTTTTATTTCCCTTTGCATGTTTGTTTTGTTTCTTAAATTCCACAGATGAGTGACTTGTGCTGTTGATTTTAGCCATCCTGACAGGGGTGAGGTGATACCTCATTTCCCTGATGGTGAGTGATGTTGAGCATCTTTCCATGTGTCTGTTGGTCATCTGGGTGTATTCTTTGGAAAAATGTCTATTCATGTCTTCTGCCCATTTTTTAATTGGATTATTCATTTTTGGGGTGTTGAGTTCTAGAAGTTCTTAATATATTTGGGCTATAGCTAGTTATCAGATATGCCATTTGCAAATATCTTCTCTCATTCTGTAGGTTGCCTTTTAGTTTTGTTGATTGTTTCCTTTGCTGTGTAGTAGCTTTTTTATTTTGATGGAGTCCCAATGGTCTATTTTTTGCTTTTGTTTCCCTTGCCTCAGGAGACTAGTAAGAGACTGCTATGGCTGACGTCAAAGAGGCTGCTGCCTGTGTTCTCCTCTAGTATTTTTATGGTTTCAGGCCTCACATTTAAGTCTTTAATCCATTTTTAAATTTATTTTTGTGTATGGTAGAAGAAAGTGGTCCAGTTTCATTCTTCTGCATGTCGCTGTCCAATTTTTCCAACACCATTTCTTGAAGAGATTGTCTTTTTTTCCATTGGATCTTCTTTCTTGCTTTGTCAAAGATTAATTGACCATAGAATTGTGGGTCCATTTCTGTGTTTTCTATTTCATAGAAAACAGAATAGCATGTTAATTTGTGCCAGTTATCTGAAGGCTACAGCCTGCGCAATTAAAATTCTTAGGAGAAAAACTCCCATAAAGTTATGTGTAGCACCATGTTTGCCATTTGTAGGGAGGAAGGATCCACCTACGTACCATCTCAGCTCTCAAAGAACAGTATTTCAGACATCCCTGCCCCATTTCAAAGACATTAGAACTGGGTACAAGCGGCAGCTTCAGTCATCAGATCTTATTAGACATGTCCTTCTTCCTTGTCTGGCACGTGTAAAACCTCTTTTCCCTTCAAAAATTCCTGGTGTCAAAGACCATGTTATGAGTTTTGTTTAGTGACATAAGTTCTACCCTTTTCTTGTGAGTAGGCCCTTTACTTTTGTTTCATAGTGGTTACTCCCATTGCTTCTTTTGATAAAAGTTTTTTGACACTTGAAAACTCCATATTCTCCATATTTATTTATGTTGGAAAATCACGATGCAGTCTCCTGCATCATAAGTGCTATGGATGCTCCCAGAGCCTGAGCCACGTGGGGCTAGTGAGCACCGAGGCACCTGCCATCTGCTCCTCAATACCCCGCCTTTTCCAGGTTCTCTTTAGAGAAGTAACCCCAAAAGCAACTCTCTTTTTCCATTCTTTGTGTTTCATCATCCTTATTGACTCAGAAATAATACAACTATCATGTTCTTTAATTCACCTTGATCTTTTGAAGTTTTCATTTTTCCTTTGTTATTATTCTGCATAGTCCCCGGTTGTTACAATACTTCATGTCACCATCCTCAATAACCAGAGACAAAGACTCCAAATATATAAACTTACGAAGCACTGCTAAGTCTCAGTGCCTTCTCAGCTTAAGCCAAAATCCTCCCTCTCTCGAGCCAATGGAGTAATTTGGTTCTTAAATGCCACATTTTTGTATTTACTTCTAAGATATTTGGCAAAGGCACCAAGATGATGGAGTATAAGTTACTCTGATAAATAACATATTTATTTTCTCCTCTGAGTTTAGAATCCATTAAGAAATTAGGCCTGGACAGATGGATGGATGTCAAAATACCAGCTCAGTTTTAGTTCCAGGAAGCTGACTGGAGAATGTGCGTTGGCTGATGCCGAAGCCCGAGTTCAACCAACTCTTCAGCATTTCCTGCTCTGCCACTGCAAGGCCAGAGCCTCTCTCCTGAACCGGCTCCTCAGGGGAAGCTAGATTATGGTGCGCGAGGCCTTGAGGCTCTTCATTCGAAAGAGAAACCGGAGAGATTGAGCATCCTCACTTCCCTCCTTGCGACTCAGCATTCATTCAGCATTTCCTCACTTGCAGAAGGGAGCGAAGGTGCGGGGAGAAGATAAAAATGAGAGGGTTGAGGAATTAGCGTCCTGCTCTCAACTCTCCTGTCTGAGTTCGTGCTTCCCTTTATGAGCTTTACAGCCACCCTTCTTTTCATTCTGTCGGTCTTCTGATAGGTAACGTCCTTGAGGGCAGCGTTGTTTGCCTTCCTTGCCAATATAGCCTTGGCACCTGGCACAGTGGTGGCGCTCAGGGGATATTTGCTGAATAAATACATGTTTACTTGGGCTCACTATTGTGGAATTCTGAGGCAGCACAGTGCTTGATAAACCTGATTGCAGCAATTGGCAATGGTATCACCTGGAGACCCAAACAGAAGGCACCCCTTCCGCTCTCTTTCCGTAGCACAGGAATAACTCGCATGGCTCTGATATTCACCATGTCACTGTCCCTTGTGTGTCCTATTTCTGGCAGTGCAGAGTATCATTGAATAGCCCCAGGGGCCCATCAATCATTTTTTTTCTTCTCCTCCTATGCAGTGGCAGCAGGATAATATTCTAGGTATCTGTCCCCTGAGAGTACTGACTCGTTTCCAGAAACATCACCTCTCATAGAATGCAAGGTTAATGGGGTATCTTCAATTAAAGGACATTGTATAAAGTGTTTATTTCATTTTAGTTTTCCTAAGCTCTATTTTTAATGTAAAGTTGTAACTCAGAAGCTCTCACATTAGTGACCACATTGTCTAAAAATAAGTTTTCTAATAGGCATAAATATTTTTAAGGGAAATGGTATTGATCACAAAGCCTAACTGTTCAAATTTCATGTGTCTGTGCTGGCATCAACGACATATGGGAATAGACTTGAATAATGAGGCTGACCTAGTACAGAACTCCTCATATCCTTTCAAAGGACTGGAAGTGAACTCTCTTCAGTAGAAAAATTAAATAGATGAAACATAAAATCAGTTGGAGGCCATTCACTTTATCCTGTCTGGCAGCTGGTGTGATATGATTGAGGTTAAGTGAGGAATGGACTGTCCTGGATAAAATTACTGTCCCTTATAAAATCATCACTAATGTATACCAGACATGATGTTTCACACTTTATATATGCTACACATGATCTTAATTATCCATTATAACCTATGAAACAGGCACTATTATTCTTATCATCCAGATGAGAAAACTGAAGACTGATGTGCCCAAGGTTACAAAGTAGGTATCATGCATCAGGACTAGAATACAGATATGTCCGTTTCTAGAAGCCGTGTTCATTACCGATAAGCTGTGATGCTTATTCAACACACTCCAAAGGGGACAAGAAGTATAGACAGTGTGAACTGGCTCTAGGGTTTTGGGCAAACAGCCAAAAGAAGTGTCCCCAAAAGTTTATACATTATGCTGGCCAGCTCACCTGGGAGGGGTGACTTCCACCAGAAATAATGCTTATGCAACAGCTTTAAGGTTTCCCCTGCCATGCGACCCTCGAGGTAGAGTCTAATACTAAAGGGACTTGTCAGGATTGGATGAAAGAGAGCCAAAAGTTCGAGGTGGAAATAATACAAATGAAACTGTCTACCTGGTAGCAGATGGGCAGGGTAGGGGGCTCCCGCTTCAGAGCACGGCCTGATCCTGGGCGCCTTCCTTGGTGACCCAGTGGCTCTCTGACAGCTGGGAGCCTTGAGCAGGGTCAGCTGATTTGAGAGGCTGTTGAATTGAAAATATCAACAATGGCTTTGAGGTCCCACCCTAAGTCTTCTGCTGCCGGAGTCGTGTACACACTACCTCAGCAACAGCACATCTGATTTCCATGACATGAAAGTCATCCTTTTTTACTTCTTCTTCTTCTTCTTCTTCTTCTTCTTTTTTTTTTTTTTTTTTTTTTTGATATTTCTTAGCACTTGAGGAAGTTTGAAGCACACAAAACCATGCCTGTGGTTTTTAAATAGTTTTGCCAAGTTTCTCTTTTAAGCCGGAGTAAAAATTGAGTTACTTACATCGCCATAAAGGACAGGCTGGAATCAGGTAAAGGCCTTCGACAATGACATCACATAAGACTGTACACCGAGCAGAGGGGCCTTGGCCTCAGGTTCTGATCCCAGGGTCCTGGGATCAAGCTCCACATGCGGAGTTTGCTTGTCTCCCTCTCTCTCTGCCCCTCCCCCTGTTTGTGTGCTTGCTCTCTCTCTGTCAAATAAATAAATAATAAAATATTTTTTAAAAAGATTATAAACCAACCAGAGATTTATCCAAAGGAGGTATTGTGATGGCAAATGTTTGGATTTATTTTATTCAACGGATGGCTTCTGACAGGATGTTTTTTTTAATCATCTTTATAGCATTAGAGTTAAGACAGGCATTGGTATAGCTTTTGATAAAATTTAGAAATATTTTGTATGGTGTCTTGGGAAGTGGTCATGTAGCTTTTTAAATATGGAAAGCCTTGTTTGTTGAGAAGATAACCAGTTTCTCTAACAGCCATTTTTTTTTTTTTTTAAGTTTGGTCTCATCACTACAAAGTTCCTTATACTAATTAAAAACATGCCCATTATAATTTAGAATAATGAAACTGAAAAAGACTTTAAAATCCATTTGGCAGAAACCCTATTTTTATAATAAGTTCATTGATTCATTCTCCAAAAAAGTATCCACCACGTGTCTGATATTGTTTCTGATGCTGGGAATATAGGAATGAATCCCTAACCTGTGGCGCACACTCCTATTAAATTGAATTGTTCACAGTCACATAATATTGAAGAGAAGTGAAAGACTTCCACTGCCCTGTACTATATATGTTACTCCCTTCAGATTACACTCTTTTTCTTCATTCTCCAGCTATATTTTACTAGCCACCAAGACATGCCACCATGACTGTTTAAAGTCATCCATATTTTCCAAGTCAGTCTCTTGTATGTCCTCAGGGTTATTTTAATAATTCTGAAATAGTATGTTTTATCCTATCTCTATTGACAAATTTATCTTTTCTAGTAGACTCTCAAGTCCTCAGTTACCACAATTTATTCATGTTGAAAACTCTGCATTTTTATGGGTGTTTTAATTGAGTGAATTAATGAATTGCTGGGTATTATTTTTTTATATTCATCCAATAAATATCTACTAAGTGTCTATTATTTGCCAGTCACTATACTAGCTCCACTAGGAGATCATTAATTAAAAAAGACACAAAGCTTATATTCTGGAGCTGAAAATGAGACAATGGGCCATAAATTTAGTAAGTAAATTAAACATTAAGTGGGAAAGTAATAAATTCCATGGAAAAAATAAATCAATAAATGTTTTCAGGCAAGCTGGGGTAGAGAAGGCAACTTTAATTTTAATGGAACAGTCAAGTATGTCTCGATGTAAAAGTGACATTTGAAGAATGAGTTGAGGAAGATGAGTATATGAGCCATATAGATATTGAGGGGATAAGATTCCAGCAGAGGGAGTAGCCACTGCAAAGATCTTCAGGAAAGAGTGCGCCTAGTGAGTACCAGGGTCACTGAGGCCCTGGAGAAGTGGTAGGAGATAAAGGCAGAGAGGTGACTGAGGGCATAGATTTACTAGAGCTTCATGATCATTGTAAGGACATCAGCTCTTACTCTGAGAAATTGGGGAGCCCTACCAGTATTTTGAGAGGGGGCATGATGGGCTTTGACTTAGAGTTTAACAGTTTTTCTCTGAATATTCTATTGAGTTCAGTCTACAGGATGGCACAGGGAGATGGAAAAGAGACCAATTAAGAGGTCTCTTTTCTGTAAGAATCTGGTTAAAAAAAAAAAAGTGACAGTGTGAGGGAGTGTACAAGGTCCTATGAAGTATTTGAGTTTGTGGTATATTAGAGACAAAGTCAATAGTGTAAGCTATTCAGGGGGACATGTAATAGAGAGGCATCAAGGATGATTTTAGGATTTTAGGCTTGAATGTCTGAAAGAATGGCGTTGCCACCAACTATAATTTGGAATGTGATCAATGGGAACAGATACTGTAGGAGGATGAAGAAGCAGTAATTTTGGACATAAGCCTGAGATATTTATTTGGCATCCAAGTGGAGATATTATGCAGGCAGTTGGATTTATAGGGAGAAGCTTGAGAGAAAGAGTGGTAAAGGAGGAAATGGTCCTGGTTGTCTGTGTTGCAGGGTGTGTATGTGTGTGTGTGTGTGTGTGTGTGTGTGTGTGTAGTATCAGGAAATAGGTAACGTTAAAAGCCATAAGACTAGATGAAATTACCAAGGGGCAAAGTCTAAGCTGGAGATAAAAGAAAGAAAAGAATAAAGCTTCATATTGTGGTGTTAAAAAAAGAGAAGAAAGTGTGAAATGGTTATTTAGGAGAATGAGGACAGTGAATAGAGAAAGAAAATCCAGTATGATTTCCAAGAAGCATTAAGGACACCTCTAAAGTTCATGGTCATAAATCTAAAGACCAGTTAGTATGGGTTATGTTTCCCTCCAGCCATGTTCAGTTGTGTGAAGACAGGTAAAGTTCAAGTGGAAGGTGGGTTTAACATTTTAGACAATATTAAATATACCCCGCATGAACTGTAGCTATTTGGGAAAATATATTGGTGATTAGCATCAGGCTTTTGTTTCGGGAGAGAAGTCTGTATGTGTCCAGAATATTGGTTAGTGTTTTGTATGTACTTGGTTAATCCAATAGATTAAAAGGATATAATTAAATATGCACATAGGAAAAAAAGCACTCTGCATAAAAAATTATCAAGTTTTTATAATAGAGAGAGTAGGAATGAAGGTGCCATTAAAGGAATAAATCAGCAACATAGCAGGAACCCAAAGTCTGAGGAAGAATATCGCTAAGAAGAACTTTCTGGTGGTCAGACAGCCAAGGAGCTTGTATGAGCAAAAGTGACTAGTTTCTATAATAACTTTTCAATGTTTTAGGGTTACAAAATCAAGTTACTCTGAACATTCAATAGGTACTGTCATGCACACAAAACCCGAGTGAATATGGGGAAAGTCGGGCATAAGAGAAGACAAAGTGAGGCAAGAGTCAAGTTCAAGAGAAGCAAGAACTTGAAGTAAGGACTATCAGGGAAGACCTAAACACACAGGACGTGCAGAAAAGTAGGACATTAGACATGACATAGAGTTTGTGAGTTTGGGTCAATTTTTTTTTATTAAATTTTAAACAATAGCAATATATCAACTGATATTTGAGTTAAATAATGATAATAGCTACCATTTCTTGAATGCCTACTCTGTGCCATACATACCTCCAGTTATACCTACTATGAATAAAACTTTCCTTAATACAAAGCCTTGAAAAAAAAAAGGTATTATTAAATTTCATGATACAAAACATCTGCTTATTTATACTTTTTAAAATTGACATGTGTAAGGCATTTGATATTATCTATCAATTTTATGATACTAGCATTACATTTCTTTTTTTTAATTTTTTTAAATTTATTTGTGATAGTCACAGAGAGAGAGAGAGAGAGAGAGAGAGAGAATGAGGCAGAGACACAGGCAGAGGGAGAAGCAGGCTCCATGCACCGGGAGCTCGACGTGGGATTCGATCCCAGGTCTCCAGGATCGCGCCCTGGGCCAAAGGCAGGCGCCAAACCGCTGCGCCACCCAGGGATCCCTAGCATTACATTTCTGCCTCATCTTATGTTTGATATTATCTCAAAATTGAAGAAATGTGACAATATCGTCTTTAAATGACTGATGAAACTAAAGTTCGGAAAGGTTAATTAATGTCTCTAATTTCCCATTGATGACTGAGCCAAGGATTCAAGATGTAGGTCTCTAGGACTCCAAACCTCTAATACCTCATGTAAATTCTAGGTTATTTTCCCACTATTTCAGAACCAGTCCTTATTCAGCCTAGCAAGCTAAATTCTATTTGCATATCCAGGAATACATGTTCATGTCACGAAAACAAAACATTTTCCCATAGCAACAGTTCATCACACTAAAAAAATAATTGTCAGTAGTGGTTCAGAAAGCATTTGGTGGTAGAGACAAAAACAAGTAAAATAACTCTGATTTATCAACAAAAGGAGGGGTTCACAAAGGATAAGATAAATTCTGAAGGGTAGAAAGAAATCTTGTTTTCTTAAGTAGAGAAATGAAAAAAAAAAAAATCAACCAGAAGTAAGAGGTACATTTGAAACTCAAGAGTGAAACAATCAGTTGTCAAAAACAAATGATTCAACCAAAGTGATTATTTCATGGGGTAGAACAAATCTTTATAAAACCATCAGTCTACTATCAAGCCATTTATCAGGTAACCCCAGCTACCTTTCAAGATGTCCTTGTATGGATCTAAGCTACTCCCACCAGTCTTAGGTTTTCCCAAACCGCACTATGTATTTTGGGGCCTCGGCTTATGGCCCAGAACTCATGGCCCAGATCTGAAGCTGTGGCTGAAAAGGCCAAGAATCTACGAAACCTGGTGTTGGGTGTTAGGTGGGAGATGAAGAAGGAAGGAAGACGAGTAAGTCACAAGACAGGGAGAATTCTGAACAGATCTATGCATCTATATAGATGTGTGTGTGCACGTGCGTGTGTAATAAATTCCAGCAGTCAGGCAGGGGTAGGAAGTAACAAGTAAGACAATTAGAGCCACTGGGGAAGAGCTCTACTGGAAATACGATGCCCAGGAAATAAGCAAGATGGTTAGTGGGATAAGTTCCTAGGATACAAATTCAAGACTGTCAAAAATAAAGAGATTCATGTCAGAACAATGGAAAATGATGCATAAAGTTAACAGATTTTTGAAGCCGTTTGCATTCTACCTTTTTTGCTACCACGAGCTTTCTCTGTTATAGCGGTCAACATTAGAAACCACTGAGCGCCTCCGTGACTCTATGCCTTAGACGCTCTACTGTTAAAACTTTGCTTTTCTACCCATAGTTCAACAACTGTTGTCTAAAATGACTCAGCACTTCAATAGCTTCCTCCCAAATCACTGGCAAGGCTACCTGGATTCCTTACACTGGAATGCAATGAGTAGACTTTTAATTTGACTGCTTTTTTACAGTCTTTCAGCTTTTACCTTCTGTTCATATCCCTTATCCATTTATCTAGTGGGTTGTCTTTTACTTCCTGATTTGTAGATTTTTTTAAAAAGTACTGGATACTAATCTTTTACTGTGACATGCATGGTAAATATCTTCTCCCAGTGTATGGTTTTTCTTAAGTTTGTTTATAGGATCAATTTATCAATACTTTCCTTTGTGGTTTGTTACCTTTCTTTTGACCTCCTTTAAGAAATCCTTTTTGGGATGCCTGGGTGGCTCAGTGAATTAAATGTCTGCCTTCAGCTCAGATCATGATCTCGAGGTCCTGGGATCAGGTCCCTGCTGAACAGGGAGTCTGCTTCTTCCTCTCTCTCTCTTTCTCTCTCTCTCCCCTCTCTCTCTCTCTCTCTCTCTCTCTCTCTCTCTCTCATGCATTTGTTCTCCCTCACTCTCAAATAAATAAGTAAAATATTTAAAAAAAAATCCTTTTCCACCAGTATATAGTCTGCTACATTCTCTTTCAAAAGTTTTAAAGTTTTGCTTATCATGTCTTTTTATTTAATCAATCTGGAATTTACCTTTGTATATAGTGTGAGGTAGGGTAACAATGATATTTTTTTTATATGTAAGCCAATTGTTTTAGTACAAGCTAGTTATATTTCAGTATTTCTCACTGCTTTCTAATGTTATCTATTTACAAAGCCTATGTATGCATGAGTCCATTTTGCCTTCTGTACTATGATTAACTTTTTCCTGACTTTCAAAGCCCTAGGTAATCAAAACATGTAGCCCTCAGGTATATGCCCTAAAGACAATGAAAGCACTAAACCTACATTATCAGGAAACCTTAGAGTCTGAAAGTAATATATGTTTTAAATAATCTGATAAATAATTTTATAGATTAAAAAAAAAAAAACACAAGCACAGAGAAGCTAAATGAGTTGCCCAGGGTGATTCAGCCAGTCTAGTGTTTAAGCTCCTTCTAGAATTATGTTTACTCCATATCTACTGCCCCGAATTGTCCACAGAACCAGTGCTTGGCACATATTAGATTGAATTACTATTTGAATCAAATGACAGCATCAAATTAAATCAAATGGGATAAATGTGACTTGCTTGGTGCCCACCGTGTGTTGGACACTATGCTAATACTCCCCTAAAACCAGTGACTGGCCCTTGAATTTTGGCCCATGAGTTCCAGTTTGTGTGCTCTTTTGTCTGCCTCTGGGCCATGACTGATAAGTATGAGAATAATTGTAGTCTAATAAGAAGGTTCGATTCAGACTTGATTCCTACATTGCTGTACTGCAATTTTCTCCAACATGCAGAAGAGAGATTTTTGGAAAACCCCTGAATTACATGTATATTATATAAGAATTGTGGAGATAGAATTTCTCTTTAGAAATTCTGTTACCCATGTCTCTTGCTTCCATTTACTTATTCCACAAACATATGTTAAGAACCCCCCAATGGCTTCTATGGTCATCATTAGTAACATTCCTGTCAAAAGAGTCTTACGTCTACTTGTGGAATTAGGATCTAAACATACATTTGTAATTCCAATGTAGTAACTGTTATAGCATGGATAACAACAACAAATTGTAGAAAAGTAGAGAAAAAGATCGGAAATGATCACTGTAAGGGCACCTGGGTGACTCAGTTGGTTTAGCATCTGCTTTGGCTAAGGTCATGATCCCCAGGTCCTGGGTTTGAGTCCCATGTTGGACTCCCTGTTCATTGGGGAACCTGCTTCTCCTTCTCCCTCTGCTGCTCCCCTTGCCTATACTTACTTGCGTGTTCTCTCTCTCTCTCTCTCTCTGTCAAATAAATAAATATTTTTTTTAAAAGAAATGATCACTCTACCTGGTGGAGTCCAGGAAAGCCTCATGAGTAGGAGTATATACCTGAACTAAAAAAAAAGTAGAGGAAGGGAAATATGTATTTGTGCCTAGATGTCAATGTTGAAATAGAACATTATGACACAAAATTTTATTAAAGAATGTCGATATTTTGTGTTAGTTGGTGATTATCTAACTTTTCTTCCCAAGATCTCACATTGTGATCAATATTGCTTAATATTTGTTATGCAGTTTTCTATAGTCAGTATGAAGGCCTAGGGAATACAGGTATAGACACTGTAGATTGGATTACTGCTTTCAGAGGTACGGTATCCATATACTTTAGCTTCGAGTACACTTTGAGATTGCAAAGAAACACTATTAATAATTACAGGGTGGCAGCAGATATAAATCAGGATTTCCCTGAGCTAACTGGGATTAGTCACCATATATAAAGGAAAACATCAGTGTGCAATGCGACTGTACAACAGAGTTCCTAACCTTGTTTAAGGTGTCATAGAAGGTTGTGCAAATGAAACTTCTCCATAGAATCAGGGTAGGCTTTATCAGGATGCAACCTGTGCAGCTGCCCAAGGTCCTATACCTAGAAGGTCTCCCCATCTGGTTTAAGTCTCTACTGCTGCTGTCTTGAAATTATGAATATTTTCAAAACAAGGGGCCCACATTTTTATTTTGTGCTAGACCCAGCAAGTTACATATTTACAATCCTGTACAGAAAATACATAGTCTGATTTAGCAGGATGACAGTCGAAATGCCAGAGGATTTATGAACCACATAGTATGAGGCTGGCTGAAAGATCTGGAAATACTTACCTGGATAAAAAAATCTTAAAGATGAATTAATAGCTGCCTTAAAACTGAAAGTTCATACGGGTCAAAAGAGAACTAGAATTTTGCAGTTCAGCTAAAGAAGAGGGAAGAATGTTTGGAAGTTACAGGAAAAACTGAGGAAAGGTGGAGTTTTATTACAAAGGAAGACAAATTTAAATGCAAAATTCCCCAGTATCAGGTATTAAATCTGAAGCTTGGAGACCATCAAGTCACGGTTGTCAAGCACAAACATTTCCATTCATTAAGAAAAGAATGAGAGGATTACAATATTCTAAACCAATCCTAAGATTTCATATTTGTGAAATACATTGAAATGTTCCTGCCAAAATGACTCATATTTCAGAATTCTAGGAAGTGAAGAAGGGAAGATGAAACAATCTACTTTCAATTATCTTTTACTCGAAGCAGGGAACATGAAGAGAAAGTGTAGTAGCCCGGTAGGATTCTCACTCAAATTGTCTCATTAATAAGCACACGCATCATGCTGACCTTAGTTGTAGTTACGATCCCGAAACACGGCTTTAAAGTCAGCAAATGATAATAACACCTATTTATTCAACACAGGAATCTAATTTAGTTGTTTAAGCTCTGCAAAGAATTCGTGAGTTAAGACTGGTTGTATCATTTGTTAGATGGGGAAACCGAAGCTCCAATCTTTTAATCCAATCTTAAAAAAATCCAATTTTTTAGTCACCTAGCAGATGAGTTAATTGATTTGTTTATTCGTCACATAACTGTTTATTGATTGCCCAGTACATGCAGGCACCCTACTGTGTGCGAAGGATGCAACCGTGAGCAAGACTGCATAGACTCCGTACTGCGACAAGGTAGCCAGGACAGGGTAGACTTTTTTGCTTTTGAAAGGAAACGCTCAGGCAACTTTTATTTTTGTCAAGCAACAGGTATTTGGGGAAATTCTGATGGTATGGATCATGTTTATTTAGCCTTTATTTCAAGTATATGGGTCTGGTACTATTATATCAGGAAGAGAATAAGATACATCCCTGGTCTCTTGAGAAGACGTATAAAAGCGACCTATATAACGGGTGACCGCGAGTACAGAACAGAAGGAAACGCGTGGTAAATAGACTTGTAAATATCACTAAATGGGAGAGCAGGAGAGGGAGAGTTAAATGTGACCAGGCCATCGATTGAGGGGGGCCCTTGACGGGATGGGCACCGGGTGTTAGGCTATATGTTGGCGAATTGAACTCCAAAAAAATATATATATATACAAAAAAGGGAAAGGTTTTATGGAGGGGCACCCAGGGGGCTCAGCTGTGGAACGTCCGCCTTCAGCTCAGGGTGCGACCCCGGGGTCCTGGGATCGAGTCCTGCATCAAGCTCCTTGCTCCATGGGGAGCCTGCTTCTCCCTCTGCCTGTGTCTCTGCCTCTCTATGTCTCTTATGAATAAATAAATAAAATCTTTGAAAAAAGAGAAAGGTTTTGTGGAGAAGGTGAACTGAGGAACATGACAAGTAGCTAAAAGTTCAAAATTATGAGTAAGCTCCAAAAGAGGAAACACAGTGATGTATCAAGACCTATATCTAACCACAGCCCATGATATAGTAACGAGTATATATTCAGGTACTAAGCAATAAGTATTTATGAAATTAAACTTCTTGGTATGTATTTCATGTTAAACAGGGAGAAAAAGCAAAATCACATAGTCATGAATATCCGGGGAACATTTGGGTGGTGAGCAGGCGGGTAAGTATGAGCGGTAGGGGATAGGACGGCGTTTACGGAAAGCGCTTGCGGGAGAAAGAGGGAATGATGCTTGAAAGACAAGTAGGAATCAAAATGTGGTGACCTCGGTTTTTAGATGAAGCTTGAAGTGAACTCTGAGCAAATGACAAGCCAGTAACTCTTAGTACTGAGCACCTGTTACAGCGTCTCAACAACAGTGCCCTGTATGAGCTTGTTGCATGAATAGGTAAAACTGTGAAATGATAAATGAGGCAAAGAGTGACCTCCATCAGTCTATTCAATAAACATTTATCGAGCACTGTTCTGTTCTAGCTACTGGGGAAGAACGAGGCTTTCTGTCTTCACTGACCTCCTTGGCTGACGGGTCTGCACACACGTGTCGGTGAGCAATGGCAGCGCTATGTGCGATGAGTACACGGGGGAGAGACAAAGCCCTTTGGAACACATTAGGGAGACTTCCCTTCCCAGCTCCTGCAGATTTTCAGATTTATTGCATTTTGGATTTTTCAGAAAAGAGTGGTTAGTAAAGGACGATTAACAGGAGAAGAAAGGGGACATGTATGTGAAGACATGGAATCGTGCAGCTGAGGAGATGTAAGAACAAGATGTACAGAGGTCTAGAAGATAGAGAGGTTAACTAAAAATATTCAAAGAAGGCAATAGGAAGAGCTAAGGCTGCAGAAGTAGACAGGAAGGCAATGAAAGATAAAATTAGAAAACTGAGAAACCGAATGCCGGCTAACAGTGGGGTGACTACAGCAATAGCTCACAGGAGAGCCACCTAAGGCCGCGGCAGTGACAATGGAAAGGGGGGGGGGGGGTGTCCTCCTGACTTGCACACGCTCAGTGTTCGATGACTACTGCATGACCGCAGACTCTGGAGGCCGAAAATGTGGGGTAGAACAAGAGAAGAGAAAATTGACGTTGAGGTTGCTAGTTTGAGTGACTATATTGATGTTGTCTCTATGATTCGAGATTGGAAACTCCAGTTATTGACCAGGTTTCGATGTTAAATTAGTAAATTTAGTTTTGGAGATGACGTGTTGGGGAAACCCGCCTGCCATCTTTGTGGCGTTGCCTTGGCAGGGTAGGACAATGTGTCTGGAGCTCAATCACCATGGTGTTAAAGGGCAGCCCTTGGGAGAACCTTCTCCCTCATCCCACCAGGAAGCACTTTTTCCTTCTCATGGAAAGCAAAAGGGATCAACAAATGGTGGCTACCGCCTGTTTTTCTTAAGCAAGAGATTGTCAGTATGTGTCTGCCCTTTCCCAAAAGGCAGGCTGCTTCTCTGCACTAAGTGGTGACACAAGACCTGCAAAATCTCCTATTTAACGCCATTTTCCTTAGAAATCATGCTTGTTTATCTTTTTATGTTTATGACCCAATAAATAACTTGTAGGAAACTACGTCCCTTTGAATATTGAATAAGCAAAACAAAATTATGCTCTGATGTTTCTCCATTTCTGCAGAAGGAGGATACTGAAAGGAATCTGAACAACCCCTTCCCCTTGATGAAAGAGTTCCCCATAGGAACTTGTCTTCAGGCTACTAGAAGGATCCTTCTATATCTACTCTTTTCACCAACTTAGCCCCACCAGGGCATCCTAGAAAGTTGACACACCTCAGCTTTGACAAAGACCTGAATGCACTATTTACTGGCAGTTGTTTTATGGAGCATTGAGAGAAAGTAAGAACATTTCACTGGACTTGGTCTATTGATGTCTTGAAATGTTGTTCTGATTGCAGCCAGAGAAATCAAAACATAGTTTAGCCCAGGGAGGGAGCCTTCCTTTATTTTTTAAAGTGCGTTAGAACTTTCACAAAGACAGATATGGCATTTGAGTCACAATACCATCTAGGCAAATAGAGCATTTGAGTCCACGGGAGAGAATAAAAGAAGAGAGACAGAGACAGGGCGTGGGGAGGGAGGGCAAGAGAAGAAGGAAGGAGAGAGAAGAGAAGAAGAGAAGGGGATGATGGGAGGGGAGAGAAAAGAGGCTGAGACAGATGATCTAAACTGAAGACTCCAGAGAAATAAAATTGGGGGGAGTGCGAAAGAGGAAAGTGAAAGAAGTTTAAGGGAAAGGGTCAAGCCGGGGGGGGGGGAGGGGGGCACCCTGACCTTGAGGAGTCCTTCCGTAATTCCAGGGAAGCACTTCTACACACTTTCCAACTCGTGTGCAGCCGAAAAGAAATCACGAAGCTTAGAGAGGACACATCTGAGAGTAGTGATGCGTGTGTGATGAGACCCGGGTGCGTGGGAATGCTTTAGGCTTGGAGAGGAAATCCGACCCTTACGTCACCGCCTGTGGCTCTTAGCCCACGTCCATACCTCGCCTCAACAGCTGTAACAAGGTCTGTTGGGGCGACGAAATGAGCCTCTTACAGAGTCGCGTTCTCATCAAGCCCATCGCTCCGCATTTTGAGTAGAGAACAGAAATCACATGCACAAGGGCTGCGCGGTTCAGTCATTCAGGTTAATTCTTTTAATGCAGATGTATGGGCCGGAGAGGTGACACTTACGTTCAATCATTTTTCCATTCCAGTTAGTTCTTAATCCTAATTATGCTTGACCTGATTTAAAGTGAACGGAAATTCATTTCCAACTAAGTAAACAGGAGCCTTAGTGCTTTTGTTACTTGTTGGGACGGGCCTTGTTAAATAGCAGCCGTCCGCTCTCCGTTCCAATTATTGTTGGTAGGTTTTAAGGGTCTAGGTTAAGTAGAGTTGTCAGATTTCACTTTGTTGTATAATGAAGTCAGAAAATGAATTAATAGCAACAGCTCAGATCTGTCCGGCTTGGTGGTTTGCTGGAGCACCCATTAGCTCACTGGATCCTGATCCCGCAGGGAGGGCACGGGGGCAGCTCTCCACCCGGATGATGGGGATGCCATGGATGGCCTCCTCAGCAGCTGGCGGTGGGGATTAAATGATTTGGTCAACACAGGGAGCTTGACGTTGGGCTGGGCCCATAGCAAACATGCAGTAAGTGTTAGCTGTTTTTTTTTTTGCCGTTCCTATTATTAATGGTTATTAAGGTCACTGTGCTTTGTACAGTCTGCACCACACCGACAGCAGGGGCACAAGACACAGAGGAGATGGGAGAGGGACAGAGGTCAGGGGGATGATTGACAAGAAGAAGGGATTAATACCAGGTGGAGAGTTGAGAGGATCTGAACCCTGCCCGTCCGACAAGGCTCTCTGGGGTAGGGCCTAGCACGAGGTAAAGGAGACGGAAGCAGGCACATCGAGCTGGGGTCGATTTGTTTTATGACTATACAGCAGTCAGCGACGGGGCAGGGGGTTTCTTTAGATTAGAAGGCATGTGGGAAGACAGGGCACCCCGGGATTAGGCTGAGGGGGTCGGAACGGCCGCCCGCGTGCATGACCCTGTGGGTGCATAACTAATATTCCGGGCCCAGGGTCTCCCTCTCCACAATGTGGACCTGAGTAACCGTCTCTTACATTTGTCTTACGAGGAGGCTCCTGAAGTCAAGTCAGCAGCCACTCGGAACCTTTCACATCGGCTGAATATAATAGTAGAGTTTCGACAGGTTGTACCCGACGGTTGTGTTTACTCATTGTTTCTCCTGTTCTCTGCAGCCTGAGTTCAAGTCCTCGTCGCGCCTCATCTGAATGCTTGTGCCACTTCTCAGTCCCCACTTCTCCCTTCCCTTGGCCCATGTGCCATGATCGGACCAAATCCGTCTTACCGCCCCATGAGCAGTCAACCCTTCACTGGGATATGGATTCCGCAACCTGAGGCTAGAAACTCTACTAGACCTGATTCATTGCGTCCTCGTCCTCATAAGACATCCCCCGTTATACCCTCGTCCCTACGGGGGTCGTCCAGGCTAACTCGCCATTACTGTCTTGCCATCATTTGCTCTGTAACCCTGGAAAAATTGCTTAACCTCACTCAGACTCATTTTCCTGATTGTATCAGTGATTCTCCATCGAGGGTGATCATGCATCCCAGGGACGTTGGTCAATGTCTGGAGACATTTTTTATTTTTACAGCGGGGGTTGGGGGGGGTGGGGAAGTGCTATTGGCACCGACTGGCTGAAGGCCAGGAATCCTGGTGAGCACCTACAATGCCCAGGACAGCCCCCGGCTCTAAAGAATTATTCATCACCAAATATCAAAAGGGTCAAGGCTGAGAAGCTCTGCATTACGGAGATCGTAAACTTCCTGACTCACGTGAATGTGACCGTTGAAAGTTACGTGCCATGCGGTCCCCGGCATTTACCAACACCCCACAAATGTTCATTTTTATTGTCTGTCTGATCTCATTCCTTGCTTTTCCTGATTCCCGGTTTGTATTTATTTAACAGAACCTTCCTTCCTTAGTGCTTCCCAGGTGCCAAACACTTTAAAAACATGAATCCTCAAACTAGGCCCTGAACTTACCTTCAGTCCACGCCCATTTTGCAGGTGAGGAAACAGACGCAGCAAGGTTGACGATCTTGGCTGAAGTGACGCAGCTCGTAGGTGACAGATGTAACATCTGACACCGGCCGTCGGGCTCTACGGTCTGCGTCCTAACGGCTGTGTTGGGCTGTCTCCTACTCCCTGCTGCCCTATAGGACAGTCACGCCAGACTTCTGTTTAGGTTCGTGATGTTTCAAGCATGTCCGTACCCCTGAGCACGAAATGATAAGCTTTTTAGGAAGACAGGAACACGTTGCTGTTTGTCTTAGCGTCCCCCTGCAGGCAGCACAGGGCTCACCATGAACTAGACAGGGTATGAATACATGACCTTGACTATCAGCTGGAGTTCCCTGGTAGAGAAAAGTCCCCGTACAGGATCGGGAAGACAGTCCTTGGCTCTAACGCGGACTAAAGCCCTCTGATCGACCGGGGACTTTGTCTTTGTCCTTCCCTATGGCTCCCATAGCCTGGGCTCCAACCACCCAAATGAATCAAAATTGACCCTAGGTACTGGGTCACGGGTACCGATCCTCCCAGGGCTCCGTGTGGCTTGATGAGCATGATTTTGCAAAAATAGATGCATTTGTTTTCTATCATTTGGCAACGAGGCAGGCACTAACGGGAACATATTTTGGTTCTTCGACATCAAAGAAACAAACATTTCTATGATCTTTTGAGTAACGAGGTAGATAAATACTGAAGCCTTCCTGTTATTATTTTGTGACACGACCCTCACACATTAAATAAGTTTAACTTTCTCCTTATACATAGAATGTTCCAATGTAAACATTGTTCTTAAGGCCCAGAATTTGGATTTGGAAGGCTCAGGTTGGAGCCCTAGCTCTGCTGTTTCCAAATGTGTGATCATGGCCATGCCAATTCACCTCTCTGTGCCTGAGAGAAAGGGCGTTAATGCATAAACACACACGTGCACACACACACACACACACATCCCACTCATGGGGATTTCCAGGATCAAATAAGATAAAAGTATATGAAAACACTTCGAAAAGTTTTATTAAAGAAACTGTGTGACTTTAGTTAATATTAGGGAAGTCATGGTTGCTTTTGCGACTCCTCAGAAAGAAATAGGTTAAAAGAATCATTCAGGAGTGGTACCCTAAAACCCATTTAATAGTAGTTTTAAAAATGGACTTCCCCCCACCAAAATGAACTAAATAGGACTAATGGTGACTGATAGGATGCTAAAAGTCTCATATTTGAGAGCACAGTTTCCACTTAATCTTTTCATCTTTAGCAAGATATTTGGTTTATAGATCTCTCATTTTAGGAGTAAGTCATCATATGCTCAGTCCTATATTCTTCCTCCAAGTTGCCCTCATGGCAGTTAGTGGACATCAAGTAGAAAGGAGACCCCACCAATGATGCTACATGCGTGCGGTCGTGTCCTCAACCACTCTTCACCTCTGAATCTATGATGTTCCTGATGCAGACTTAGATTTTTTTTTAAGATTTTATTTATTTATTCATGAGAGACACACGGAGAGAGGCAGAGGGAGAAGCAGGCTCCCTGCAGGGAGCCCGATGTGAGACTCAATCCCGGGACCACGGGATCACGCCCTGAGCCAAGGGCAGACGCTCAACCACTGAGCCACCCAGGTGCCCCCAGACTTAGGGTTTATAAAATGTTTTGCTGTCTTTGCATTCTGATAGCCTGCTCTTAACAAATATTTTCCTTAACCAAACTTTGGTCGAGCTCATCTGAGCCCTTTCTTGATCTGGCCCTGTCCTTGGGCTTTGTCTACAAGAGCAAGAATCCTGCTAAGTCAGTTTAGCAAGAATCTCCCACTCTATTGATCACCTGCGATACATTTTCATATTCCCCATTTTCCACTTCCCCCAAGTGATATCTGGCCCCCCTGGCCTGCCTGCAGTTAGAATTCCATCCAACCTGTTTTAATCAGAATCCCCTCTTATTTCTGAAATTCTTTTTTAGTAATTTTCCATCTACTGACCCTTCCCATGCCCCTTAATTATAAATTACTATTTTTCCTTGTATTTGAAGTTGAGGTTAATCTCTCTCCTCTACTGCAAAAATCCCATTTCAGGAGTCACTTGAATGAAATCTTCATCACTATCTTTAATAAGTGCAGAATAATTTTTTATTTAACACTCTTTGAATTTGATTCCCTGAATCAGCTCTTTTATTTTTTTGAAGATTTTATTTATTCATTTGAGGGAGAGAGAGAGAGAGAGAATGCATGCTCATGAGTGGCGAGGGGGCTGCAAAGGGAGAGGGAGAGGGAGAGAGAGAAGCAGCCTCCCCACTGAGCAGGGAGTCCAATGCCCGACTCAATCCCAGGACTGATCCCAGGACTCTGGGATTGTGACCTGAGCCAAAGGCAGCTACTTAACCAACTGGGCTGCCCAGGCGCCTCCTGAATCAGCCTTTTTAACAGGAATTGTGTTTCCGTCATGGTCGTGCTGCCTCATGCCACCTTTGAAGAAATGCCCGTCTCTCTAGCTAAGTTCACATCAGCTCTGAGATCACATCAGCTTATGCCAGCCTCCAGACCGGGCCCCAGCACCTTGTATTCTTTTTTTTTTTTTAATATATTTTTTTAATTTTTATTTATTTATGATAGTCACAGAGAGAGAGAGAGAGAAAGAGAGAGAGAGAGAGAGGCAGAGACACAGGCAGAGGGAGAAGCAGGCTCCATGCACCGGGAGCCCGATGTGGGATTCGATCCCGGGTCTCCAGGATCGCGCCCTGGGCCAAAGGCAGGCGCCAAACCGCTGCGCCACCCAGGGATCCCAGCACCTTGTATTCTTTTGAAAATTGTAATTCTAAGTACACACGCTTCATTACTGCCAACGAGAGAAACTGAAATGCCAAGCGTGGTCATACGTGTGGTGTTCTCTATGTTTGTATTCGCATTTAGGAAAAGTCACGTCTCCACATGAACACCTTAAGATCATATAATAAAATCACTTACGGAGAAATCCCCCACGACTCTTGTTTCTACTCAACAAGAATTTTAAAATAAAACAAGAACCAGTTGAAGCCAAAGCAGCACATGTGGCAGATGCTTCTGAAGTACAATGTTTTCAGTCTGGAGTTTATAAAGCCCATCGCCCTTCTTTGGCATCAAATGCTCATATACTTTGCTAGTAATACCTGCGGTTTGCTGCATAAACTGTAGCTGCAACTCAGTCCTCAGCCTCAGCTATCTGGATAGAGGTGCTGGAAAAGTAAAGCAGTCAAGCTAATCAGATGGAGCCATTAGGACCCCCAACGGGCAGGATCACAAATGAGATGATTTCACCTCTGAAGCCTTCTTGGCTAATTGACTTGTACCTTTAAAAGTCATCCTAATTCAAATTCAGTTCCTGAGTTCTCATTCCTTAAGTTCTTCTAATTTGTAGCAAAATGAGCCAAGAGAGGTTTCATCAAAGGTCAATTTTCAGACTCAAAGTGGGTGAGCGATATCAAAGGGATCTATACAGACACGGAGTAAGGCTTTACCACTCCCAACTAATCAAAGAAAGGAGAGTAAAAGTGTGAAATTTGGGCAGTTTTAAAAGAAATGAAAATAAATGTACTCTGAAGAGCACAGTAATCTGAACTTTGACTTTTTTGGTTTATTGTCCAGATTCCTGTTCTCAGAAACAAATGAGATTGATTTATAAACAGAAGCACCAATCTGCACACTGTCTTTGTAGATTGCTCTTTTAGCAGATTAAAAATCTCCCCTTTTAATCAAACCTAATACAACTTAAGATAAACTATGTAGCTAAAAAGAAAACAAAGAAAAATTTAGGATTCCAAACTCGAAAAATGCACAAATTCAGTTTTCTTGTGTGACCTTACATAGTATACTGCAAAGAGAAATTGACTAGAAGTTAGAAGACCTTAGTTGTCTTCTCAGCTCCGAACATTATATTCAAGTCAATTGTTTCATTAATTTTTTAAAAGATTTTATTTATTTATTCATGATAGACACACAGAGAGGCAGAGACACAGGCAGAGAGAGAAGCAGGCTCCCTGTGGGGAGCCCAATGCGGGGCTCGATCCTGGGACCTGGGGTCACGCCTTGAGCCAAAGGCAGATAGATGCTCAACCACTGAGCCACCCATGTGTCCCCAATTGTCTCATTAATTTATTCATTCAGCAATTATTTATAGTGTTAGCTCTGTGCTTTGTGCTGTTTCAGACATTAGAGATACAGATGCGGCAAAAAGAGCACACAGAACTGGATCATAGTTGTAGTGGGAACAGACAGGACAATAAAAACAATAGACATACATAATTTCACATGATGGTTAGTTACATTTTTTTTAATAGTGCAAAGGAATAGAATGTGAGGCGTGAGTGTATGGGAAACAAGGATTCGACTTAATTCAAGGTGAAAACTCTCTAACTAGGTATTTGAGCTGAGCCTTGACTATGAAGAAAATCCTATCAGCCTCAGTTTTATCTAAAAATTAGGATAATGATAGTAACATTCCATAAGTTTGTTTAAAGTATGAATCTCTTGCATTGAAAATACCACGTAAAAGATGGCACAAGGTACACACTCAGCGATAGTGGTTGTCAATGTTATCGTTAGACAGGACAATGATGGTAAGTTTGAATATATTTAATAGAATGCAAATAATAAACGTTCTCCAGAGGGGATGGAGTCAGGCGGCATCACTGTTGAAAATAATTAAGAAAGGAGATAGAATGATTATAAAATAGTAAAGAAAAAACGATGAAAAATCAAAAGCTATGTCATCACCTATCACGGTTCTAGTACCTCTCATTATCATAGTAGATTGAAAATACCACCGCGTCTTTATGTAGCCTCTTTTATCTGAGCACCCTAGTGTGCTTGGATCATTTCTGGGGAGAAAAAACTATTAATCTCTGCTGATGTTTGATCAAAATAGGCTTTGTCAGGTACAATACTACGAGACAGCATCAGAATTAGAGGTGAGCTAGAGTCTGGTGTTTTATACAGAACACGATTTTCTAACCTTTTAGAACTCCGGCAGTCGCGAGATGTAGAGTGTGCGTTTGTCTGAGAGACACAGGCCTCTGAGTAACAGTCATTCCTCGCCACTTACTAGCGTGTAACCTTTAGGAGCATAGATGCTTAACATCCTGAAGGCTTACTTTTCCTGTCTGTAAAAGGAAAACTGAGGTTCCTAATCTCAGGCTGCTTTTGATGTTTAAGTGATACAATAAATACAAAATCCACTAGCATGATGTTGGCGAAAGGATAGGAAACAGAAAAGATAAGGATCCCCACCCCCCACCGTGAAATTTAACCTAGTTGACAAGAAAAACCCACATAGAAATATGATTGCAATTGGGCAAAATGTCCTGAGAAATGAAATAGCATAAAAATGATGAAATGATAATGAAAACTGTCAAGAATGCCATGGACTATTTCTTTTTTCATAGCATTGCCTGTTCTTGAAATAAATTCAAAGAGGACAGAGGTTGTGCTTCCTTTAGTGACCTGGTGGAGGGCCTCACACCACAAAAATGTCATACTCAAAAAATTGGTTTGATAAAGGCAATGGATTGCTGCAGTTTCATAGTATACGACAGCTGCGGAAAACATAGCAAAAGGAATATAAAAAAATCTAAGACTGAGTGCCTGGTCCATGCTTCCGTGAGTCTAAAACTTAGTGGGAGACGGAATGGAAGAAACGCAGTTGGCCAAAGAGCAGGGCTCCTCTCTCTGGAAAGATCACCCTCTTCCACAGCCTCTGGAGGAAAGAACAAGGACAAACAGATGCAAGGGAGAAGGAGAAAGCCCGCCCTGCCAGCCCGGTCAGATCTGCCAACCAAAGCAGGTACTCCTTGGTCAGAACCACCCGCTGCCCGTGGGCCGCAGGACAAGACCGAAGGCCCCAGATGAGTCAAGTGGGCACAACACTGGCTGTGTCTCAAGGGAGAGGACAAGGACAAAAGAAAGAGGTGCAAGCTGACCCTGCGATTCGGGGGAGTCCAGGTCTCCAAGGTTCACTGGCACCGTAAGTGGTATGTGAAGGACTCCAGTTCAGCCGCCAAGTAGAGACGCAACTGATGGCGCGTGCTTGATGGCCACGCGGGTCCTAGGAGGGAGGTGTTCTGACGTTAATCACCTCCCGGCGCTGTTTTTCCCTTAGATGCTCAGAGAATGAGGTCACTCAGCCACCCAAACCAGAAGTAAGAGACTGAGTCCTCTTCCTATTAAGTGAGATTCAAAGATGTTGCCTACGTGACTTCAACAAATGCATAATAAGGAATAGAAGAGAGACCGTAGAACCCCAGAACTGCCCGTTTTTCTTACACATGGTGGGGGCTTACAGGTCATCGTTGAATAATTGACCCTATTTCATGGGACTAATTATCCAAGGAGTATGTGTGCCCCCACTTTCTGGTGATTTGTCTAATATCCTGCCACTGCAGTTACGAAAACCAAAGAGAAGTGGCAGCTAGGAATGGAAATTTTTCTGTGTTTCTTTTTAACACTACAGCTTTCCCGTATACACATAAATTGCATTTTCCTCAAGCGAATTTACTAGTTTCTGTCACTCAAATGACAGTTCTTATTTCCTCAGAAAACTCAAACTCCCTGTCTCATTGGAAGCAGTAGTTTCCTCGCGACGTAACATAAAACATTTTGGCGAAGAGCAACCCCAGAAATTAAAAAAAAAAATTTAATGAATATGACAAATGCTTTATTAAGCTTCTATTCTTATCCTTATGATAGAAAGCTACATAAAAAGACTTTTCCATCTTTTTTTTTTTTTTTTGATAAGGTAAGGAGTCGAGCGGATACCTGAAACAGAAATCCTAAAATTCTTTTGAATTTTAAGAGTATCCAGTGATGTGCTTTCTATTTTGTGAGGATGGATGAGATTGAAAGAAGTGGAGTGAGAGAGAAAAGTCACTGAAGCTGGTAATAGCAATAACAACATTCTTTTTAAAGCCTAAAGAAGAGTTCTTGGTCTCAGAAAATTGCTTTGTGAATCTTAAAGGCACAGAAGAGCATAAGGTACGTGAGTATCCTAAGGAAAACACGGCGGGGGACCTGCCCCTGCACTTGCAGTTCACAGGGCAGCGGAGCGGCCCCCACCCCGTTGCCCCTCGCCCTGTGCCCCCTGCCCAGGCGGAGGGGAGCCATCGCCAGTACTGAAGCCAGATACAGCCTGGCAATTGTGGATGAGTAAGTGCCCCAGGAAGCGATGAGCATCTTTAAGCAAAGATACCTACGGAATCCAGCAGAAGTTCCCGAAGTCAGGACTTAGGCTTTTAAGTCATAGACTGTGAAGCCTGTCAAGTTAGAGCACTAGTATCGCAAGAATTAGCCTCCCTTCAGATCACGGCGTGGTGGGATTTGACCACGGGATATTTCAAAGGAGCAGCCTTCTCTGGTTTGGCATAATTTAGCTGACGTAAAAATACGGTTGACGGAAAATAAACAGTTTCTAAAAAATACAAAAATTAAAAGTTAAAAAAAAATTAGTTGAAGTAAGCGTAAGCAAGCTATGTTTTTATCCAGATCAAAAACCAAAATGTTTGTATCATATTCATTACTGTAAAAAGCTAATAACTTCCCAAAAAAAGGAAAGATAATGTCTACGAGATTTTTGTTTGTTTGTTTTTTTGGTTTTCCCATTTTCTAGTCTTTTATTATCAGGGAGATTTTTTTCCTATTAAATTACACAAGTCCCCAAAACAGCTGCATTTGGACACAGGAGCATCAGGCGGGGGCGGCGGGGCCAGCAGGTGTTGGGGCCTGCAGACGGGCCAGGCGGGCGGTGGCTGCAGCTCAGGTCACAGCGCCCAGTTCCTGGGCTGGCGCCGTCGGGCCGGGGACCCTGCACACGGGTTCCCCCCACTCCTGAGGTGCCTCCCTTTGCAGCAGAGGCTACAAGACCGAGAATTACCTTTCCCAGATTCCCTGGCAGCAGGATCTGGTGACAAACCAGGCTCGCACATGGGCTTGCACTCGCACAGGTTTGAAGGGTAAAGGAGAGCCCCTGTAGACCGTATTTTTATTGCACTTAGGTTTTTTGTTGGTTTGTTTGTTGCTGGTTACAAGTGTAGAAACGAGGGCTTCTTTTCTACAACAGTGCACAGCAGCATCTAGCTGTGTCAGTTTAAAGAAGGGATCGCGGTGGCTTCAGAACCTTCTGGGCCTTTCCTCCACTTCCAGCTACAGCCGTGTGCGCTTACAGTCAGTAGCTCGGCAGAGACCTCCTGATCCCCCCGCTCGCCCCCAGGAAGTCAGCCCTGTCCTGTTCTGTTTGTTGAACATTGTTCCCAGACGCCGGCCTAGAGCCCACTCCTCCCACTTTACAGTGATTTTTATCTGCACGTAAACCCATGTGTGAAATCCATTTCTACTGAGACTCTCTTCAGAGTTTAGCTCCTTCATCTATAAATTGGGGCAGATTTGGGCGTTTACTAATAAAGGTGTTGCAAGAATCAAGTAAGATGACTTAAGTAAACATTTAACCCAATTCCGGACACACAGGAAGCACCCATCGTATACGAGACCTTGTTATTTAAATATCAGTTTCATGCTGCCCTGCCCACTGATGTACCCTTTCTACACCTCAGACATTCGTTCAATGATTAATAGTAATAGGAACAACTGAGAAAGAATTTGAAAAAGATCATTTGAGATAAGAGAAAGCATTTCTAGGATCTCCTGGTCATATTAAGAAGAAGGCTGTGAAATGGGCATATTCCATAAAGAGAGAGATGGGTGGGATAATTGTCTGGAAAAAGAGGCTCCAGGACGGGGAAGATATGTGTCCCTGGCCACAAAGGAAAACATGAAAAGGATGACCTAAGAACAGGGAGCAACTGAAAGGGGATGAAGTCAAAGGATCTTTTAGGGCAACACTATACATTAAAACAATTAACTGTGGAAATTTAATAAGAATGCCTGGTACCAGTGCTACCGGCACCCAAAGCAAAAGTAAAATTTTTGACATGAGACCACCAGCTGTCTTAGGATAAGGCCTTTATTCTTCTGCCCCTAGTACCCTGAAACGCCTCCTGCCTTGTCCATTGTCCCTTGACCTAGAATTATTTTAGTGGTATTTAAATCCTGACCTAAGGAAAATGCATGAGGGGGTTAATTTTAAGAACCAGCAGAAATAAGGATTATGAGAGTATTTATAGCATAGTTCTTAATCATTTTCACCATCTTTTGGAGGTGCTTTAAATTAAGCAACTGCTCTCCCACCTTTGTCAGGTTCAGTCAATCAATCCTGCCTGTAAGTTTAAGTAGTATCTCTCTTATGCAAATTGGAGGTCACATCATAGGAGATAAAATTAGAAGAGGCTCTACAAAGAGACTTTAATGGGAGCTATTGATCTGCTCATTACTTGGCCTTCAGTTTTTAGACATCATTAGCAGGAAAGGACTTACTGAAAAGGCTCATTAGGACGGGGAAGGTGGACTGGCATGAGAAGTGCGTGAAGGTAAAATCAGGTATCAGAACTCTTTAGACACGTATGAAGTATTTTCTGGGCCCCTGAAAGACCAGAGGAAATGCCTTGCTAAAAGCAGCTTTCCTTTTGCCGCCCGGTTCCCCAGCAAAGAAGTCGTTGTAAATTCAGATGTCGATCCAACTCCAAGATGTCCATCCAACTCCAACCCATCTCTTCCTGTTCACTCCTTCGAGCCTTAGAAATTACAAAACGAGTGTGCAGAACTTTGGCACAATAAGAAGTAGAGCCCAGATTTCCTGAGGCCCCACTCAAGTAAGTCCCTACCCCTATCACACTCTCTTACTTCCAATTCATCTAGTTTATGCCCTGAGGTGATTTATTTCTAGCTGAGTTATCTGGTAAGGCTGAGTCCACACTCTAAATTAATTGTTCTCTTCTTAACATTACATTTCATTATATTTTGGGTGGGTCTAGTTTCAGAGAGATTCACAAATCTTCATATAAATGTCATTCTCAACATTTCACATTACTGTACACAGGGTAGATCAAGGTTTGGAGAAATTCATAAATCTTCATATAAATATGACAGTCTCTGTGGAGACTAGGATTTGAGAAACACAGTCTACAAGTTCAAATGAGAAGCCTTGATTTCCCTCAGCTCATAGACATATTGGTAGGCCCTGAGAAGAAAAAATATCTTGTGAAGTAAAACTATGAGGAAGCTGGAAAGATGGAGAATAGTATTTTTCTTGTCCATAAAAAAGTCTTCATTTTTAGGGAGAAGCAATAAGAATTTTGACGTGACAGAGAACATGCATCGTTTGCATCTAAGCAACAAACACCAAACTCAGAGATTCTCAAGGAAGCTTTGAGCTTGTCAAAAAATTCTATTAAGTGATATCTGGCGAAACCATCTCATCACTTGGGCCTTTAGTGTTCCTTGTCAGTGAAATGCAAAGATGACTCTTGTTTTCAGAGTGGGTCCTATAGGGTCCCAGACCTCTGACTGAAGGTCTATGAGTCCAAGAGGGAGCCACATAGGTAAGACCTCAAGAAAAGACCTTTTGACTCTTTCATGAGTTTCACTGATGGTTTTGCTCTAACTGCTCACCACTAAAAATAGAATAAAATAAAATAAAATAAAATATTATTTAAATATTATTTAAAATAATATTTTAAATTTTAAATAATAATATTTTAAATAATAATAGAATAAAATATTATTTAAAATTTAAAATAACATTTTAAATTTTAAATAATAAAATAAGCCATGATTATTTGAACTCATTTCTAGATCTGAAATTCAAAGATTTCAAATAGCTGATTTAATTGTCAGATCTAGCTTTTAGTATTTGGATCAAGACAAAGTAGAATAGTAAAATTAATTTTTCTTCTACCCTTCCAACTTGTCAGCTGAGACCTTGTAACAAAAGAGATTAACAAGAGAAAAGCATACAAATTTACTTAATATAAGGTTTAGGGGGCATAGGAGACTTGATAAAGCAATGAAGAAGTCCTGAAGTAATGATTAAATGTAAATGTTTTTATGCTAGGTTTTATGAAAAGCAGAAAGTTAAAGAAAGATATGATAGGACAAAGTGAGCTAAATGTAGAAACCAAAGGAAATGTCCCAAGGCCTGTTCAGATTTTTCTCTTTGTCCCTTCATCTTCGAAGATAACAACGTTCCTTTTTTTTTTTTTCTTTCTTTTTTTCTTTTTTCTTTTTTTTTTTTTTTTTTTTTGGTATGAAGAGAGCAACCTCTCACATGGGTGTCTTATGACCTGTCTCGGGGCGGGGCAGGGGTGGGCAGTCAGAAAATCTTTTCAGTGAGTGCCATTTCTCAAATTGCTCCAGGTTGAAGTATTCAGTGTGCCAAGGTACCATCTTTTGGGGGTAGCATGTCCTGAACCCCATCCGCAGGTCAGGAGAGTTTACCTTAGAAGTAGAAATAGAGGAATGTCACCAACCAAACTACAAGAGAAGGTACATATTTTTTCCTTTGAGAAAATGTCTTAGTTGGTTCTTACATATGTCCGGAGTTCACTCCAGTGTGGGTATAAATCCTGTTAGAGTCAGCAAACACCAGGTACTGGATGGTTCTCTACCTGCAGTTATATTTATTTAGTCAACAAACATTTCCTGAGGTCTTACCAGGAAGGTCTTATAATTCTGTGCCTCAGGAATAAAGAGAAATGAAGTCGTGTTCATTGGCTTCTTGGAGCTTACAGCATCATGGGAGGGACAGGCAGTAAATAGATCTATGCCCGAGACATATTTTCACTCTCTTTTTTAAACTTTTTATTGTGGAAGAATTTTAGATTTACACTAAAGGTAAAGAGAGAGTACAGAGACGTCCTGTACACGCTTCACCCAGTTCCCCCTAACGTTAACGCCTTATTAACCACAGCACATTTGGTTAAAGAAATTAACGTTGAAAAAAAAATTAACATTTACAAATATAATTAACTAAGTAACTTTAGTTGGATTTGGATAATTTTTCCACTAATGTCCTTTCTCTGTTCCCAAATCCAATCTCAGATACCACATGGCATTTAATCATCACGTCTCCTTAGTCTCTTTCTTTTTTTTTTTTTTTTTTTTTAATTTTTATTTATTTATGATAGTCACAGAGAAAGAGAGAGAGAGGCGGAGACATAGGCAGAGGGAGAAGCAGGCTCCATGCACCAGGAGCCCGATATGGGATTTGATCCCGGGTCTCCAGGATCGCGCCCTGGGCCAAAGGCAGGCGCTAAACCGTTGCGCCACCCAGGGATCCCTCCTTAGTCTCTTTTAATCGGCAACAGTACCTCAATTTTTTCTTACTTTTTATGACGTTGATCCTCTGGGAAAGTACTGTTAAGGAGTTTTGGAGGATAGCCCTCGATTTGAGTTTGTATAGTATTCTCATGATTAGACTGAGTGTATAGGTTTTGGAAAAGACTACTAGAGAAGTAAAGTGCACTTTCATCACATCGCATCAGGGGATACGTGCTATCAGCATGACCTATCGTTGGGGATGTCGACTCTGATCACCTGGTCAAGAAGTAGAGCCATGTTTCTCTCCTGCAAAGTGACTGTTTTACCTTTCCATGCTCTTCAGTAGAAGAGTCACGGAGCCCAGCCTGCACTCAAGGGGAAGAGAATTAAGCCTTCACTTCCTGGAGAGGAAAGTGCCTACATTTGTTATTTGGAATTCTTCTCTAAGAAAGATCTGTCTCCTCAACCAACTTCCAATAAATAGTTTTGCAATTTATTGTAAGTACCGTACAGGAAAATAAAGGGGAGACAGGGAGAAATACTAGGAGAGATTTATTAAGAAAGTTCTATAAACAAGACATCAACCTAGACTGATGCCCCAAAGACAGGGGAGCAGCAAAAGAGGAAATAACAGGAGGAAAATGTACCGTTACTTGTTTTCTTTCCTGCCCCGCCATCCGTAGCAGGGATCACTTACAGATACTGGGGATTAGTGCTGCTGGGAGGCAGCATCAGAAAAACATGACAAAGTTAAAAACCTGCAAAACTCTACCTGGGACATGAACAGGATTTTTGTACTACTTGATGGCTACCATCAAACACAGAGAATCTTGAAGGAATTCTCGAAGAAATAGCAAACTTGAGCAAACGAAAAAAGTCACAAGCCAAGTTTTCTACCTGAGATATTGTTTGAGAGACTATATTTCTTTACTCCCCCTTTCCATATTTATGAAGTAGAGTTGTTGTAGGAGACGGGAATCACAACACGCAGCATCGCAGCGTCTCAGACCAGTGTGGGCGGAGGATGTACAGGAGGAAAGTAATCCAGGCAGGTAGGTGGACGTGGGGGCAGGCCAGGGGCTGCTTTGGCAGGGAAGAGCCAGTCGGAAGGAAGGGAGTTAAATGAATGGGGTCAGGATGAGCCTACATCCTAGCTTAAATCTGTGGGAGCTCAGTTCATGGCACAGAAGCCAAGCACATGAGGAAATGCTCCGCATCACTGGCCATCAGGGAAATACAAATCAAAACCACCGTGAGATCCCACCTCACACCTGTGAGAATGGGGAACCTTAACAAGGCAGGAAACCACAAATGTTGGAGAGGATGCGGAGAAAGGGGAACCCTCTTGCACTGTGGGTGGGAATGTGAACTGGTGCAGCCACTCTGGAAAACTGTGTGGAGGTTCCTCAAGGAGTTAAAAATAGACCTGCCCTACGACCCAGCAATTGCACTGCTGGGGATTTACCCCAAAGATGCAGATGCAGTGAAACGCCGGGACACCTGCACCCCGATGTCCACAGCAGCAATGGCCACAATAGCCAAACTGTGGAAGGAGCCTCGGTGTCCATCGACAGATGATGGATAGAGAAGCTGTGGTCTAGGTATACACTGGAATATTCCTCAGCCATTAGAAACGACAAATACCCACCATGTGCTTCGACGTGGATGGACCTGGAGGGTATTATGCTGAGTGAAATAAGTCAGTCAGAGAAGGACAAACATTATATGTTCTCATTCATTTGGGGAATATAAAAAATAGTGAAAGGGAATAAAGGGGAAAGGAGAAAAAGTAAGTGGGAAATATCAGAAAGGGAGACAGACCATGAGAGACTCCTAACTCTGGGACACGAACTAGGGGTGGTGGAAGGGGAGGAGGGTAAGGGTGGGGGTGACTGGGTGACGGGCACTGAGGGGGCACTTGACGGATGAGCACTGGGTGTTATTCTATATGTTGGCAAATTGAACACCAATAAAAAATAAATTTATAAAAAATAATAATAATAAATAAATCTCTGGCTTGAGACTCTTTCCTCAGTAGGATGTGAAACTACAAACCCCCTCCGAGTTTGCAAGCACTGTGACAAGATGAAATATGTAATGTAGGAAAACCAATATTTTAAATAAAATAATTTTTAAAAGACAACTGCGTCGGGAGATCAAAGTGAAAGGAGATTGATTAGTTAATTGAAACTCTACTTCCAGCAGAAAAATAGATGAAATAAGCAGATAAAAGTGCTTCCTAAGCTCCCGTACCCTTCCTTGTTTTGTATGCTTTAACTTTCTTCCCACAGCTCTCAATCCTGTGCCTTATTTCAAAGCCTTTTTTTTTCCCACTCATCTTGGGAACCTCAGGACACAGAGGAAATTTGATGTTCAGAAATTTTATTTTTAGGATATCGTATTATGTAATATCTTAGGCTGGTGTCATTCATTCCCCCAAAGTGCTGTTTTGAACAAGAACTGAGAAAAATGCACCCAATAGATATAAACCTTTTACATTCAGACCGTCTTAAAAACCCCTTGTAAAAACTCAGCAATCCTTCCTGAAAACATTTTTTTTTCCTTTCCTTTTATCCATTAACAAATATGTATGTGACTCCAGACTCTTTTTCAAAGTCTGATGCCTGCGACTCTTATTTCTGGCAGCATTTCTCGATTAATTAACATTCCTGAGAGCACAGTTATGTACAAGCTGGGGAAAAAAAAAAAAAAGAAAACTTTTATTTGGTTTCCCTGCTGTGTGAAGGATGTTACAACTCTTATACACTTTATCCTTTGAAAAATATCCTCTTGTTCTCCCATCAAGGCTCCCCACGAAAGCAAGATATTGAGAAGGGAAGGAGAACAGGTACAAAAGTCAAAGAATAATGAAGAATGGTGTCTACGTACTGAGGCTCAAATATCAATAGGGCTCTGCTACATTCGGGGCCCACATGTGTCCGCGCACCCCTCGAGGTGCTCTTTTTATCTCAAAGGAAGACTTTTTGTGGGGTGTCACTGACCGCAAGCTCGATGTCAAATCTGAACTTCTACATGGAGAACAATAGTGAGCTTCTGGCCAGCGACGAGCATAAAATTAAAGCACCTTAAAGTTTCATGCCGAATTAGAATCGTTTTGATCTAGTATTTATTTGAAAGGCTTTCCATCAGCTCCAACGAGTGTTTGATGAGTGCATCCTGCTACAGGATCTATAGGTCTGATGTTTAAACAAAATTCTGCAGTCGTAAAGTGGGCCAGCCATCCTAGAATGCTGCTGAATTGCCCCCGGAGAAGCCAGCCTAGTCATTAGCTTTATTGCTCACAAAGAGGAAAACCGTGCATAGAATTACACGGATTGCAGAGCCAGCAACAAGACTTGGCACCGGGGAATTATTCCCTGTGACCATTACTTCATCAGGATCAGGAGCTGCCTGTATGCCTTCAAAAGAATGTGGGGTATGTGGGGTTGGGTTGGAAACAAAGTCAACATGTTCACTTTTTGCTCTAGATGGTTTTTTTCACCCCGAAGCAAACCACTCTAGCCACTGATAGATTATTTTTCAAGTCAGTGAACCCAGTGAACGAGTCAGTGTGACTTTAGACTTCGTATGATCATTCTAACGTCCATACAGTATGATCAGTAAAAATAATCAATGTTTATGAGATTATGAGGTCGTGCAAACTAGAGTTCGGAGAAGTCCCAGTTATTCAAAGTTACGAGAGTAGTAGTATGTGGATGTTTTCGTGCTACACACCGTGTGTGTAGGGGAGCTGGAACCAGAACCTAGGTCTTCTTGCCAGCCTGGTGTCTTCTACGGATGTCCCTTGTTCATTATCGTCACCACAGTAAGAAACACATCAAAGTTTTGAGGTTCAGTCACAGGAAGCCTCTAAGGGTCACGAGCAGGCATGAGCACATGTCTGTTTAGATGTGCTGTTAGGTAGACCTATTTGGGGAATTCTTTTTTAAAAATATTTTTTCATTTATTTATTTTTGAGAGAGAATGAAGCCGGGCGGTGAGGGTGGGGAGGGGGGTGCAAAGGGAGAGAAGGGAGAGAGAGAAGCAGGCTCCCGGCTGAGCAGGGAGCCCAGAGCCAGGCTCCGTCCCAGGATCCTGGGATCATGACCTGAGCCAAAGGCCGACGCCTGACTGACTGAGCCATGGGTGCCCCGGAAACCCTTACATTCCTGTTCTGCGAGGCTTCTTTAGACATCGGCCGCTTAGTTATCCTCGCACCTCTCTGATTTCTCCCATGAAATTAAATGAGATCAATGCATTATTCACAGCACATTCCTGAAACAAATCAGATTATTCCTCCTTCTCCATTCTCGTCGCCCTTTGCAGTAGACGAGCCCCCACTTTGGGATCCAAAGGACTCTTATTAGCAATGAGCGGGAGCCAGTCAGATTCCTCCCTAAAACACGAAGGTCATAAAAGTAAAGAACACGGTACATGTGAAATTGTCTTGTTTATAATCGATGAGCTGATTTAACTTCCGGGTTCTACATAATCTTCATGAAACAACACTGCTAGAAGCTATTGGGATTTCTTTCGTCTGGGAGATCAGACTCTGTCATTATCCCTGATTTTCTTTGGTGCACCTTATCTATTGATCATAAAAATTCTTTTCAATAACTGGGCAGTGCCCAGAGATATATAAGCAAAGAAAACCAAATGGTCTCTGTAAGCTTCGTAACTATGGGGCCATCGGTGAGGTGAAATATCATCGTGCATAACGAAGACAGACGACAGTTCCAAATGGCCTTGCCGTTGGAGGCCTCCGGCGACCCAGCTCGGCTCCCAGATGCAGCTGCGGAAAAGAATAGCCAGAGAGTGACGGTCATGGTGATTTCAGTCCATCATCACCAGGAGGCTGATATACATAAGAGGTAGGTCAAAGCGTTCTGTTTAACGCCCTATTTATCTCCGGAACATGAAGCATGAGAACGTTGTTCCAGCACGAAAGAAACAGAGGTGATAAATTAGTGGTCTCCAACGTGCTGTTTAAACGACTACATTCAGTTTTTATCTTCTCATTGAAATCTAAATTCCACAAGGGAGAGGACCGTGTTCACTGCTCCCACCACCTCTCAGGGCGTGGCACAGCGCCTGCCTCACACGGGCCTGCAACCAGATGCGGGGAAAAGATTTGATTCGTTCATTAATCGGGACCCAAGTTGTCACACGTATTTGCTTGCAGCTGTCGTCCTGTCCTTAAACCAGCCCTCGCCCTGAGGAGGGATTGCTACTGTATCCGCCCCTACTTGCCCTCTGTCTCGGGGGCTGCTGGCTCAGTGAAGCAGTGGACGAGAGGGATGCTGGCTGGAAGTCGCTGGCCGGGATTGCTTCCTCCTGGGGCCTGAAGCAACCGTATGAAGAGAAGACACGATCCATAATGGGAAGAGCTGTTTTCAGGATGAGGCCCGCAAGAGGACCCAGAAACAAGACAGAAATGACTAAAGATAGAAAAAGTAGAGGAAAGACAAGAAAATCAATGGGATGTCCTGGGCATAAAGTAATTGGCTCAGAATCCTAAAGGGAACTCTGGAACAAGTGGAGAACAAAAAGGAAAAGAGGGAATTCGTGTAGTCAAGGAAGTTAACGGAGAGTGGTGAAGACACACGTTGCTTTTTAAATGTCAGAACACAAAGGGAGACTTAGAGTTAAGTTATGGGTTTCAACCGTAAGGATTTAGAAGAAACAGCATGGAGACAATTGTTGGAGGGTTCGTGATGTGTTTAGATGTAATTATGTGAGGAATATGGCAGTTTTGATTGTGCAAAGCTGTGGTTAGGAATATAGGGAACTGTTTTTTAAGCGAAGTAAGTTCAGATTGTTGGAGATAATCCAGCAGCTGCTGTGCATGGAATTTAATGTTTACATCTTGGAGACTAACACATTACATTTGGCCTTTAGTTAAAGATTATTTAACCAGTGCTTTTTCAGAGAGGTTATATAAAATTTATCACCGTATTTTCCACAAATCCGATCCAACCATTTGAAATTCTAGGGGAAAATTCAGGAAATTTTATATGTACTTTTCTTATACATCTCACTCTTTCATATAAAGATGGTTTTGAATAGTCTATCTATTACCAAAATCTGCTTCCTATAATTTATGAAAGTAAGAATTTTAAAAGTGAAAAAAGAAACTTGAACAATATATGTTCCTCAAAATCATTGACTTGTTGACTAAAATTCATCCTCATCCTTAATTTAGAAGAAAACTTCCTCTGTCATCTGACAGATACAAAGATATCATGAGATGTCATGAGATGGCGATTGTTTAAAGACTTTGGTCGGTGTGGAAAACAAATTAATTTCAAGAATCCTCATATATACAAAGGCTATAGTTTTTTAAGGAGAGACCAACTCCTTGATGAACTTACACTGATGTCTCTCAGGATTGCTATCTTTCTTTCAAGTAATTGCCTCTTCTTGAAACCAAATTATTCACATTTGCTTTTTATGAAGAGATACACTTCTTTTCCACCTATCTATTTAAAAAAAAGCAAATTCAGTTATTCAAAAATGAGTCTGTGGAATATTTGTATCCCAGGGACTCAGTAAATGTTTTAAAAATCTCTATAAATGTGCACTTATGTATAAGTAAATAATTTGCATTTAAATGTTTTATTTTCTTTTATAAGAAATATATGTGCTAACTTGGGAGTTAAGAGAACTGAGTTGTCCCAACTTTATCATTATGGGCAAGTCATTTAGCCATTTTGGTCTCAGTACTTAAAGTGAAGAGATTATATTAAATGTCATTTAAGCATATTAAGTAAATTGGCTTCCATGGCAACATTACTGAAAAGCATATTTGATATAATTTGAATTGATAAGATGAGGAATAATATAATCAACTGTTTTGGATTGAATGATAATGGTTAAAGTTAATTTCACTTTGGAAAGTAATTAAATATATCCAGTGGCTTGTCATGATTATTGTTATACTTCAGTCAACATTTACAGTAGCAGTCAGCCCATTTTAGTTAAGTGAAAGGTATATTATGGGTTCAAACAGAGATTAAACTCACAGAATTTGATAGACTATCAAATGCATTTCAATATGTATTCATGATAGGTAAGAGTTTTATTTTTAATTAATATCCTCACTGGCTATTTTTGATAGACATTTGGAATACCTACACTATTATTATCACGGAGTTGATAATGTCATTTTTACTAACAGTTCAAACGTGTATAAACATTTTGTGTTAACTACTTTTCAAGGCATCCTTATGTTTGGGGACATTTATCACCTAGTTAATGTTAAAGTTAGCATAATATTGATCTTGATTTCAGTCTGACAATTGTAGTAGCCATGATGAAGTTTAGGTCAGTGTATCTGATGGGCTCTGGTGCATAATTGTAGTCAAAAAGCAGAGGTAAAATCAATTATTTTACAGGTACAATTAATATTTTTAGTAAATAGCTTCAAAGTTTTAACTGCCTCATAAAGATCAAGGCCATAAATCAAATGACTTAAAAAAAAAAAGAACTCTGGAGCACATTTCTAATGATGGCAGAGAGATGTGTGAGTTTGCACTGCTTAACTTTTATTTGAAGCATATAATTATTGAGGCAGTGAAATAAGAAGCATAATTTGGATTTAATTCTATTTACTTACTATATGCAATGAGATCAAAATATTTTAAAGAAAAAAATTGATCCTAAATTTTCAGACAACTTTCAAAATGGATGTTTATCATGGGTCTTTATATAACTGGTAGCATAAAATACTCCTGTATTAGGACCTCGTCAGTAACAAAACAATTTTAAGCTCATTGTAACACAGTTTTCTAAGGATTCACTTGTGAGATACAATATATAGGAAGCATTACATGCAAAGTGAACAGTCCATTCACCTTCCCAAGTATTTGAAAATATCAAGCCAGATCAGTGGTGACGTAAACATACAGACTATATTATAAAGGACACATCTAGGGGCACTTGGCTGGCTCAGTTGGTAGAGCATACGACTCAATCTCAGGATCATGAGTTTGAGACCCATGTTGGTTGTGGAGATTATTAAAAAAAAAAGAAGAAGAAGAAGAAGAAGAAGAAGAAGAAGAAGAAGAAGAACATAAAAGCTATCTCTTCACCCAAAAAGCAATGATATAGGCTTTTAAGTTACATAACGCTACCTTTTAACCAGATATTCAGTTATCCAGTATATCATAAATATCTTCCTACCTTTAAATGTTATCAGCAACAACATTTTAGTGGTTATATGACAACTTACGGTCTAGTCATACTATAATTTATTCATCTAATAGTATTTCCTTTTTTAGGATATCTGTATATTTCTTCCAAGTTTTACCCTCACACACAATTTAAAATTTCTTTTGAGGAATATTTTGTTCCTTCATATTTCTGCTTCTGTTTTGTTTTCTTTAGTTTTTGTCTACAATACCACACCTTCACATGATGTAATTTTTCAAAATTTTGAATCTTTGTCGAGCTGTGATGTAAAAAACCATATTGTAAATTGAGATGAAATTAGACTACTAAGAGCTAGCAATTGGGCCAGATACCTAGGAATTTCTGAAATTGCCTTATTTTAAGAATTTGTCTTTTTCTTATAGGTATTTGACAACTTTATCTATGATATATATCATATATAAAAATCTATATAATATAGATAAATATTATATATCTATATATAAATATAAAATCTATACTATATATATATTAACCTATTTTATTTAAATTTTATTTAATATATAGTATCTTAAGATGTTTAAATGTTTCTATAATATATTTAAACTCATAAGATTTTTTCTTCGTATTTATACTTCTGGTTATATTCCTGGGGAGGTAATTCATCATACCAAGATCTATAACACACACATACATACACACTGGTATGTATCAGTTATCTTTGCTTTGGTGCCCCCTACTCTTAATTTCTTTTCTCTTACTTTATTTTACATTTCCTTTATATATTGCTTTAAATCACTTCTGAAACAAGATAGTATATAAAAACATATTTCTTATCCAAACAAACAACAAAATACAAACACCAACTAACATATAATAAAGAGGACCAATGAGAATGTTTGAAATTAGAATTCTCTTTATAATTCTATGTAAACATTAACTTAGTAGTTTACAACTCAATTGTTAGAATCATAAGTTTCCCTAGTTAAGTGTTCATATTGTATATAACATGTAAATGTAATTTTAAAAGTGAAAATATATTTTCATTTAGATATACTAATTAATGGCCTTCACCAAGAGAGTAACAACATTTTACTTAAGTCTAAAAAAGCATAATCTTCTTAGCAAAGGTAATATTCACAAATGTGTACATTGCTAGCCCTTACTATTGACTTAAGTCAGTATTCAGCATTTTGCTGTGATGTACATAAAACAATAGAGAAATACAAAAAGAAAATCAATAGAAGAATGGCAGATGGAGGCAGTCTTTTCATTATAATTACCAGGTAATTATGAAACCTATGTTTCTCTTACTAGAAGTGAGAGTTTGGTTTCTTGAGAGGACATATACATACGCAATTGTCAAGCCAAAAATTCTGCTTCTTCCCAATCAGTAGTTTTTAGATATATCCTGAATTGGGCCAAATGGATTAAACACTTACATTTAAACTTCTCCAATTGTTTAATGTCTACATTTAGAATTTTTGGTGCTATGAGTTGAGGTTTTGGTTTTACTAAACATGAACTTAGTCCTTAGAAGTTTCGTATAGAGAAAAGAAAATGAGTTACATATCTAGCAAGATCTATAACTTTGAAAAATGACTCAAGCTCTATGTCACAGGTTTTAATCTATAAAACAGAAGTAATCATTACCTTATCAGACTTTCTCAAATGATTAAATTAAATAAATTAAGTAATTATATACAATTTTAAGGCACTTAAGCACCTAGCCCAGAGTATACTAGGTGCTCAATAGTGCTCTTTTTTTCTTTAACTATTAAAATTATCAGTTTTTATATATGAGAAAGAGAAATAAACTTTAGTAGTGATATATAAGAATCTCTAGGCAAATTTGTTGACAATGGAAATTGGTTAAATACTTCTATTTCAAAGTGATAGAGTAATATTAGCATCATCCCACATTTTCTCTTCAGATACCATACAAAATCAGCAAGAAAAATAAAAACTGGAAAAATAAACATGCTCTGTAATAAAACCATGAATGGTCTTATAATCTACAAAATATGTCGAAACATTGCCACAAGCAGTGAACATCAACAAAGGTGAAGGAGGATTAAGAAGAAAATGTTAATCCGACGATTTCACTTCTAGCCTAAAAGAATTGAAATCAGAGATTCAGATACTCTCATAGAGGTATTGCTCATATTAGCCACGAGGTGGAAATAATCCAATTGCCTATCAATACTTGGATGAATAAAGGCAATGTGTTGTATACATAGAGTGGAATATGCAACCATAAGAAGGAATGAAATTCTGATAGATGCTGTAACATGGATGAACCTTGAAAGCATTACACCAAGTGAAATAAGCCAGACACAAGAATAAAAATATTGTATTATTCCACTTACATTAGTAGCTAAAATAGGCAAAGTTACAGATGAAAAAGAGAATAGATGTTACAAGTGCCTGGGAAGAGGCGATATTATGGAGTTATTATTTTATGAGTACAGAATTTCTGTTTGGGATGGTAAAAAAGTTCAAAAAAATAGATAATGGTGATGGTTTCACAGCATCATGAATGTGCTTAATGCCACTGAGTGTACACTTAACAAGTCGCTAAAATGGTAAATTTCATGTTATGCATATTTTACCACAGTGAGAGAGAAAATAGAGTGGCTACAGATCTCAGTGAAACTTCACCAAAAACCCTCCAAGGGGAAGGAGACACTGTTACGTGCAAAACCAAAATCTCATATTCACAATGAAAGAAATAGGATGCAAAGGCTTAGCAATTAAATCTCTGTCTGGTTTGGTTGTAAATACCAGAGTAGGAAGAGAAATCTGCATTGTGAGCAAGCTTATAGCTAGCTACCTAAATCCACCAGCATGAAGTAATTAAAGCTAAAAGAATTCACTAAATCTCAAGAAAAAAATCCTGCTAGCATAAAATACAGCCTTGGCATCTTGCCAACATGAATTTTCTGCAAAGAATTAGTTGTGGGATGGGGGGAACCCAACAATGTATTTTATCCAAATATAAAGAATCCAAAAGCAATGAGCACACTATTGTTCCAGAAAAAGTGAAGGAAGGAATAGGAAAAACTATTGCAGATAAATATCACCTATCTTAAAGATATTATTATGGAGCAGATCAAAATTGTGCTCAAATATGGCTATGTTTATTTTTTAAATTAGTGATATAATAATTTTTATGAAAAAGAGTACAAGGCAGAGATATAAGAGTTCAGGGAAGACACGATTAGGACAGTAGGAGAAATAAATTGAAAATACAGTAAAGAACATAAAATATAGGAATGATAAAACTCAAAAAAATAAAATGAGTATAATAAATATTTGATCAAGATTATGGACAAAATGATAGATATAGGAAATATACATTATAGGAGTCCACAAAAAAAGAAAAGTAAATTAATGGAACAGAGGAATAGTCAAAAAATAAAGAAGACTTGAAAGGACCTACTTAGCAAAATTTGGTACTGAACTGTGAATTCTATTAGTAATACTGTTAAACATCAAATCTAAAGAAATAAGCCTCTTAAAAAATGTCCAAGATGCTAAAAAGGGGGAAAACAACATGGAGATCTTAATCTTCTTCACAAGAGAATTAAAAGCATAAATATAGGTGTTGTGGGCATGAAGGAAGAGGGTGCAAGGGCAGGGGGTTCTACAGTTCTCAAGGAATAAAAGTGTGACCTAAGAATTTTGTACTCAGCCATAATCATTCAGTATTTGTGAAGGCACAAATATTTTCAACATGTAAGAAGTCAAAAATATTGCCCTCATAACTCTTTCTTTAAAAAAAAAAAAAAAGAACAGTATAGTACACATTTTCATAACCAAGGATGGCTGGAACATTATTGCAGATGAACTGATAATGAGTGCTGGACCTATTTGGCAGTGGGTCTAATATTAAGAGAATGAAGGCATTTACTTATAAAGTGAAATATAAATTGACAGAATACAGAAATTAGATTATTTGAAAGGGGAAACTGAAAGTGGAAGGCAGATAGATGATGGAAGAGGATATAAACCTGCTGACTTCCTCATGTTTACTAACAAAAGGTCAAGAGGTACTGTGTGAAATTGTAAGAGGAGGTAAAAACGGTGTATCAGTCAGGGGTCCCAGCAGGAAGTAGATGATATACTTGAATAGGATAATTGAGAGGAGTTAACAAACTGAAGACACTGCTCTTAGATTACTTTGTGGCAGTAAGAAACAATAAATATAATAAATCAGTAAATTAGTATATTAGAAGGTGATAATTCTTTGGGGGGGAAAAGCAGAATAACCTGGATGAGGAGTGTAAAAGTTAGGAGTAAGCATGGTCAGATGAGCTTCGTGGAGAATATGAACAAAATTTTGAAGACACTGAGGAAGTTAGCCATAAGAATATCTTAAGAACTATAAGGAAGAGACAGTATAAATATCTGAAGACAAGAACATGCTTAGAATTTTTGAAAAATACAAAGGGATCAGTTGAGTTAGAGAAAATAGGCGAGAAGGATCGTAGCTGGTTAGTAAGTCTAAGAAGGAATTGAGCCAGATCATGTAGGAAACTGTAGGTCTGAGTAAAACAAGCATTGACAGGTTTATGCAGAAGAGTGACATGATCTGACCCACTCTTTAACAAGATCACTCTGTTATGTTGAGATTAGACTCGAGGAGAACAGGAATGGAAGCAGGTCGAGTCAGGAGCGTTTCCTATTATCCAAATAAGAAATATCAGTGGCTTTGTTCAGAGCAGCAGGAGCAGAAGTGGTCAGGAGTGGTTATATTATTTCTGTATATTGAAGGTAGAGCAACAGATTTAAGAAACATAAATATAAATAAGTGTTAATACATCAGAACTGCCTGCCATCCATATTAAGGGAAATTCAAAGTATAATATTGCCGTGTGCCATGTTTGGATGAGAGACAAAATGATTCCTGAGAGTCCAGTATCTTGGAACAAAGAGAGGCCCAAAGGGGTTATCCCTCAGGCATCTCCAAGAAGTGCAGGCACTGAGGTGAAGCCCCAAGCCCGAGTTGGCTGTTGGTTTTATTTCTGTAGATGTAAAGTATGTGGCCACAGGGAGGAAGAGCAACTCAAGAAACCAACCATGAGAGGGGCAGCAGGGAACTGCACAGGGGACTATCTGCAGGGGCTGAGAGAACTGACCCAGGCAGGCCTGGCTATCCACCCACCGTCACTGCTGTTTTCAGCAGGTACTATTTTCAGTCTGGACCCATGGCAGAAATAACTGGCTTTTGCCACACCCATAAAGCTGTTACCACTTATGTGTATCCCTGTTCTCATTGTTTCTTTTACCCACCGAGGTGTTGCTCTCCCACAAAATGTCACTAAGAAGCACCCACCAGAATAGCAAAAAAATGAGAGAAATAATCTGAAGTGCTAGTGAGGATGTGGAGCTGCTCAAATTCAGATATGCTGGTGGTGAGAGTGTAAAGTGGTAGGCCCTTGCAAACTGCAGGAGAAATTACAAAAGCTGAATGTACACACACGCCATTACCCAGGTATTCTCCTCCTAAATCTGTATATGACAGAGATGTAACTATAGGTCCACTAAAAGACATCTATGAATATGTTCACAGCATCACTATTTGTTAAATCCCCAAATGGAAACTTCCCAGTTTATACCTAAACTAGAGTGTAAACTGTAGAATAATCACAAAATGGAATACAATACAGCAATGAATAGGAGAAAACTACATCCACCTAGTGAAGTATGAATGAATTCCACATACGAACAGAATGTTGATTGAAAGAATCCAGGTAGGGGATCCCTGGGTGGTTCAGCGGTTTAGCCCCTACCTTCTGCCCAAGGTGTGATCCTGGAGTCCTGGTATTGAATCCCGCATTGGACTCCCTGCATGGAGCTAGCTTCTCCCTCTGCCTATGTCTCTACTTCTCCCTCTCTGTGTGTGTCTCTCATGAATAAGTAAATAAAATCTTAAAAAAAAAAAAGAATTCAGGTATAAAGCTTACTGATTCAGTTTACATAAAGGTCAAAAACAAGTAAAGCTGATATCTAGTGTTAGACGTCAGATGGAGGGTACTCTTGGGTGGGGATTGGAGACTGTTCCTGGGGACTCATGGGGGGGTGGATTCTAGGATTCTGGTTACACTCTGTTTTTCTTGATCTGGGTGCAAGTTACGTGGGATTGTTCTGCTTGTGAAACACAATTCATCGATCCATTTGTGATTTTGTACATTTTTCTGTACATTTGCCATGTTTCACTTTATTGATTTAAAGATTTTATTGATTTGTAGGAGCCACAGAGAGAGAGACAGGCAGAGGGAGAAGCAGGCTCCCTGTGGGGAGCCCAATGTGGGACTCGATCCCTTGACCCCCAGGATCATGACTTGAGCCAATGGCGGATGCTCAACTGCTCAGCCACCCAAGTGCCCCTGCCATGTTTCACTTTAAAAAGTGAAGACAATGCTTTTCACCTATGCAAATGGCAGAAATATTAAAAAGTATCTCGGCTAGGGAATAAAAAGAAAAATGTTCTCTTGCAGTGATGGTATGAGTGTAAATTAGTGCAACATCTATGGAAGGCAATTTTTTTCATATCAAATATCAAAACTGAAAATTCACATATTCTTTTTCCCAGGAAATCTACTCCAAAGAATACATTCATCAGATATGCTAACACATGAACAACATGATATATGTTCAAAATTATTCATTTCACCATTGTTTGCATCAGTAAGAAATTGAAAAAACTTCAAAGGTCATCAATGGATACTTCTTTAAATAAAATATGGCAACAATTCAATAGAAAATTATGGAATTATAAAAAAAACCCTATATATAAGGCATGCAATGATATGGAGCAATTCCCAAGATATATATTTTAAATTTCAAAGAAAAATGGTGAGGTATAGGAGGCCTGGATGGCCTATTCCATTTATTTTAAAAGAATAAGTGCTTGTGTAGATATAGAGAAGGATGAATAAGAAATGTATAACATTTAATGCCTCCAGACTGGAGAATCAGTAATGAACGACTAATAGTAGTAGTAGAAAGACTTTCTACAGTGTACCCTTGTGTATTTTTGAATAGGTAAATATATCATTTATTCAAAAAATACAACATACATGGAAATGAAAAATCTATCATTGGGGGGGAAATATGCATATGCTACCATAGAATAATTATAAATACAGAGGGCACTGAATTTTCTTGTCTGGATCCTATACCAACACAGTATTCTAAAGTTCCACCTTATATCATTAAGTGTGGGATTTAATAAATCACTGAGAACATTCAGAGAAAGGCAGTTTTATAGTTCCTGCTTAATAGGATATAGAATACTCTAGTGAGTTTATTTATTAGACTGTGTCATTGTCAATTTAAGATCATGTCTACTTCTTTATTCATTGAATTGAAAAGAAAATAGATTATCTACCATACAGCCAATTTACACTCGCCTTTCTGTTTTCCAGTTTTTTTTTCATAATTTAGAAGAAATACTACAGAGGCGTGCTCTTCAAGAGTAGCTATGTTTATAAAGTATTTCACATCTGGATGAAAAAGTCAAAAATGCTTTCATTCTCTTTGTTTATTTTCCTGGGGTTGACAGCCTTTTGTCATTTCAGCAAAATATAGATAGAGCTAAAATGCTTGCAAACTTAAAGATTTTATGAGAATCAGTGGTTTTCTTCCTAATTATAAAGCACACATGGGGCTATTCAATGAATATCCTCTGTCAATATGGAAATGTGTTTAATAGAAAGGCTAGCAACTTTATTTCAATGATTTATTAATGTGATATATTTTTTTCTCTCATGGTTCAGCAATTTGGCATGATTTACATCTAAATTCAAATGATCAGTCAGGAGAGTTTTATTTTGTCATAGTATACCAAAAAAATAATATATTTTCAATAATTTTTTTTTCAAAATGGAGAGGTAAATATAGCTTTTGTTTAATATTTTAAAAGTGACATATTTAGTCTTAACATAAATTTTGTAATTACATCAAGAAACTGAATGAGAAATTATGAGTTTGACAACATCATTCCACTAAATGCAACCAATATTTATTGAGAATCTGATCTGTCTGCTAGAAACCACAAGGTATATAAAGCACTATGGGGACATAGAAAACTTGAGTGGTTTCTAATGATACAGAACAATACGATAGAATCTCTACCTAGAAGAAGCTTACTTTATTTGTGATATTCATATGGAAATACATGTAAAGATACATATGAAAATTAAATTATGTGTGAATTATACAGACAACAAATATTACAAGAGAATGCTTGAGACACAGGGGCTATCAGTCAGGGAGGACGTTGGAAAGCTGATGGGATTATAGAGAATCCTGAAAGAATCTAGGTTATCAGGTATCATATTTTCTGAATTCCACTCTATTGTGAGTCCATTGTGTTTTATCACAGAGAATTCACATAGTTGCAAATAATAAATGTCAAATACATAACTGAATTATTTCTTTTCTGCTTTTAAGGAGCTCATAAATCACCATGGACACATTTTCATAATTAATAAAATAGAGAAAAGAATACTAATTAATACATTAATATATAGACAGTACACAAAGAACTTGTTTGGTACTGAGCAAACAATGAGGAATGAGTTATTTATTTATTTATTTATTTATAATTCCATTTTTCTATTATTTGTATTTCATTCTTTTTGGATTTTGAAGTCTAAATATTTGTTAAGATATCACTAGAGATAGTGTCATCTTACAGCTAGCTCCATAACCCTGCATTAAGTCATATTGTCTTAAAAATGCATCATAGAAATCAACAAAGGGGGACGCCTGGATGGCTCAGTGGTGGAGCATCTGCCTTGGGCTCAGGTCATGACCCCAGGGTCCTGGGATCGAGTCCCACATCGGGTTCCCTGAGAGGAGCCTGCTTCTCCTTCTGCCTGTGTCTCTGCCTCTCTCTGTCTCTCCTGAATACATAAATAAATAAAATCTTAAAAAAAAAAAAAGAAATCAACAAAGGTCACAGATCAGAACTTAGCCCCTATTTCCAGAACTAGTTGTTAAACTTGTGTTTAACACAGCAGAGTAACGGTTTAATACAGCATCCCACTGTGTAAGTGATAGGTGAAAATAGGTGATAGTTTCCTTGGATAAAATTTGTAATCTAGTTGACATTCACGAACATAACTCTGCCATCCTAAAATTGGATATACTCCCAGCCGTTTTGCCTGGCTCTGTGGTACTGAATCAGTGGGATATTAAGAAAATTGCATTGTCTGATTTGTACTAATAAGATTCTTCATAATTTCTTTATGGAGTCCACAAGTATGAGAATATAATGTGTTGTCCCATAGGGGCAGTATCCAAATGTCTGGAAAAAGAATGGGTGGGCAAGAGATAGAAAGGTGAAGGAGTTGGAATTAGAGGAATAATACTAAAAAAAAAATTCAATAACTTATTCATTTCAAATGTAGTTGTTACATACAAAACTGAGTACCAGGTATTGTTCTACTTATTGTCAATGCAATGGTGAACTAAAATAAACACATTTGGTTTTCATGGAGCCAATGGCCTTTCCAAAGTGGAAAGGGGCCTGTAAAATGTTGATGGTTTATAAATACCTTGATTCTTGGGATCCCTGGGTGGCACAGCGGTTTGGCACCTGCCTTTGGCCCAGGGCGCAATCCTGGAGACCCAGGATCGAATCCCACGTCGGCTCCCGGTGCATGGAGACTGCTTCTCCCTCTGCCTGTGTCTCTGCTTCTCTCTCTCTCTCTGTGACTATCATAAATAAATAAAAATTAAAAAAAATAAAAATAAATACCTTGATTCCCTTATCAAAGGAGTAGATTGTGGCAGAGCAATGCATCAGTTTCCAATATTATTTTAAGCAGAGAGAATGGCTTTCCCTTATGGGATAAAGTATCTTTGACCATCAATTGGTTGTTGAAATCAGAGTCATTCTTCTTGTAATGCTGCTGGTTTCCCCTCCTCCTCCCCTTCCTCCTCCTCCTTTTTTTCTTTTCTTTCTCTTCTTATCCTTTATGAGCATTTAAGTTAAAAGTTGTGAAAAGCTGCACTGGGGACTACTATAAAGATGAATTGGCATTTATTGGATATAACTCTGCAGTCCTAAATACCCAATTTTAGGATGGCAAAATTTATCCAAAACTTCTCCAAGTAGGAGTCCTTCCTCCTTTTTAAAAAAGAATGCTTTATTTCAAGAGATGTTTACACCATGAGTTGTAATATTCATTCATTCAACCAGTTTCTTCTACTGAATTCAGTCCTAGCTCTAAAAACTATTTTGCCAGAGAACACTTGCCAGTTGTTAGGAAAATGTACTTCATGTGACTATTCCTTTCTACTTTATTTATTGGCATGACTGCATTTTCTTCATCTTGCTTAGACATCTTTTTTTTTTTTTTTTTTTCTAGGAAGCTGATTCGGTTAACAACATGAACCCAAACACCACTATCTAAGGCACAGGCATTTTGGACTCATAACAGGTCCTGGAGCCATTTGAGAAAAAAATGTCTTTGCCAAGATTAGTATAATGACATTTTTTATTCACCCCTTATGTCAAACTTTTCCCTCTGGGAAGATTGATGACATGATAGTCTCCTAAGATTTTCTGGTCAAATGTCCCACTAAACAACCTAGAGGTGCCTCAAATTCCAGTGACTCGGGCAATAAATTAAACCAGAAAATTTTTTTGCTTTGGGTGGTAAAAGCAGATATTGGCTTCCAGTTTCCCTCACACATTCTGCAGTGCACAATGAGGTAGGGAGGATCTACTAGAATGTTTTTCTACTGGCCTCATTAGTGAAATAGGAATGCTTTCAATTTTTAAAGTAGCTTTTTCTTTTGAAAGAAAGTTTTCTCGTATTGCCCCCAAAAATGAAAATAAATGCTCATCAAATTTGCAATTAGCAGTAGTTAAATAGGAAAACTAGAAACCAAAAATTAAATAGCATTTAGGAAAATTAATATACTCATGGTACAATTAATATAACTATATAATTAATTTTATACTGCAGCCATCAAAAATCAATCCAGGTTCCTTTATATATCCTTTTATAATTAGGAGCTTCTTACAATGCAATTGGCAGGTTGTCCATTTTTAAATGCCAGGTATTAATTGCTAAAGCAATTTAATGACTACGTGTGAAATTTTCTTTCCAAATGAAGTATAAGGATATGAATATATAACATATCATGATTTTAAATAATGCTGTACTCAAAATATGTTTATGTATGTTACAGTTGGGAAATGTTGTTGTTGAATGCTCACTATCTATAGCTCAACTTCTTTAATGTCAGTATAGATGTATTGATGATTGATTAAACCATTCGTTATAAGATTTTGGGAGGGGGCAGCCATATGGCAGGCACTGTGATAAGACTACAGATGCCTGAAGGTTTCCACCCTCAAAGATCTTCTAGTTCAACGGGAAGAGCAGCTAAATAATCTAATTACAATCAGTGTAAAGGTATTCAGACAAAAGGGAGAGGGGCTACGAGAGCAGCAGAGAGAGCACTGATCTCAGTTTGGGGCCTGGAGAAAGCCTGCATCATGCAGGTGATATTTATACTCAGCCTTGAGAATCAAGAGAGAATCCCACACTGGAAGAAAAGTGTATCCCGCAGAAGGGGTGGCGAGGGGGAGGATTCTTCACAGAAGGAAATACTTGTCCCCAGTTCGAGGTGGGTGGAAGGGTGCGGTAGGTTTCAGAAACTTCCGAGGCCTGTACTCAGTGTGACTGGAATAGAGAATCCGTGTGAGCAGAGGACTGAGTCAGGAGAGCTGGGCAGGAGGGTGTGACCCGCACTGCGGTGGAGCCTCAGCTCTCATCACTAGTACGAGGGGGGCAGACACTGAGAACTATAATCTGTGGACGACCCTGCACGGCCTAGCCTCGCAGTAAAGACGAGGACGGGCTGAAACTCAGGGGACTTGCAATGCAGGGAGGCCGAGTCCACCTAATCAGAAGGTCGGTGGACGGCTCTGGGGGCCTGAGCCAAAGCAGCTGTGGTGAATAAAGACAGGACTAGAGGTTTGAGAAGTATTTAAGAGGTAAATTTAAGATGCGTTCTAAGTAGAAATAGATAACGTAGCTGCTCACATAGTCACGTGTCCACATATTCGCTCAGTCACTTCACAGTTGTCTGTTTTATACAAAACACTATGATGGCTGGGACGCCTGGTGGCTCAGCGGTTGAGCATCTGCCTTCGGCTCAGGTCGTGACCCCGGGGTCATGGGATCGAGTCCCGCATCGGGCTCCCTCCATGGAGCATGCCTCTGTGTGTCTCTCATAAATAAATATATAAAATCTTAAAAAAAAAAAAAAAAAAAAAAAAAGAACTTTGATGAATCCATCACGGCTCCTGCTCTTAAACAAATCACAGCCTAGAAATGGAGGACTACCCGAAAGGAGAGGTGAACTGTGGCTAATGTCTCCCCAATGAGAAACTTGATAAATAATGTGCAAAAAGACAAAACTTGGTTGTAGACTATTGTATGTATTTCTAGCTTATTTTTACGTGACATGGGACATTGATGTAATGTGTCAAATATTGGGATACGATCCACAGGCTAATTCATTCTGGGCAGACTAGTTACTGACAAAATTCAGGTATAGTCTAGGAGATGATGTTATTGAACTTAAAAATATATATATGCTTATTAAAATCTCTCTATCTTGAGAGTATGGAGCTACATACAGGAAATGGAAGGTATTCCAGATTGCAGAAGCAATTTGAGCAAATGAAAAGGTGGAAATGAGATGGTCTATATGACCAGAATTAAAAGGAAATTTTGGAGAGGAACATTCTCAGAAAACATGGATCTTATTGCTGTTAGGCAGCTTATTATAAAACATAAGCTCTTAACAAGGACAAAAGAGGTAAGGATAAATCAAATATTTATCAGTATTTAGAAAGTAGTTATTAAAGGAAGTAAGTAGAGCGTGCTTTACTTTTAAAGTACTAGATTATACCACTTACAAGACATTCGACCTTGGTGAGATGCATAAGATTTCTGTGTCTAAATTTTATCTGTAAAATAGAGATCATACCAGTATCTGCCGTTTAGGGTTGTTAGTAAGTCGGTGTGTACGTGTACTCGGAACAGAGATGGGTGAGGATTGGCTGTGTTGTACACAGGGTGACAGGCAGATTTGTGTGGCTGCAAGCTCAGGACCCACAGCATGTGGGAAGTTCTCAAGAAATACAGGCACAAAATGAAGGAATGCTGAAAACAGAAAAATGTGAACTTTAATTCCTGTCCCATTATTTACTGTGCGTGTGACCCTGGACAAATGGGTTACTATTAATTTATTAGATAAACACTTGTTGGATGTCTTATTCTGTGCCAGACACAGTAGCAAAATGAGATAGGCTCGTTCTTTGTTTTTGCACAATATCCCTTTAGAGGGAGAGACAACTAAAAGCAAGTAAACTATATACGTGAAAATAGTAATTCCAATTGTGATAAGCATCTCAATTCCGTTATCTGCAAATGGAATATAACAATCCGTACTTTTTAAACTCACTGCAGTGACCATAAGCATCATGCATTAAAGCACTTGCATAATGCCTGGCCTAGACTATGGAGAGTCACTAAATGACGTCATAGTACCAGCAGTGTTCACACGACAATAGCGTGGTTTCCGCATTTCAGAACCTGATGGCCTAATGCAGGGGTCGGCACACTACGGTGCTTGGGCTGGCCGACTGTTCCTTTTTTCTTTTTCTTTTTTTTTTTGTGGGTTTTTTAATAAATAAAGTGTTAGTGGAAAATGCGACACCTACTTGCTTACATATTTTCTATGGCTACTTTCTCACTAAGAAGGCAGCGAGGAGTAGTTGTGAGAAAGATTGTATGGTCCCTAAACCATATTTACTTAACTGTTCACTGGCCTTTCAGGAAGTTTCCTGACCCCGGTATAGCAGGCTAGTTAGGTCACGTTTACCAAAAATTGGCTAGTGCATGTGATGCACCACGATGGATATAAACCTTCAGTGTTGTGAAAAGGGAGAGGTTGCTCCTAATTCGGGTTATCGGAGAAATCTTTCTAAGGAAGAAAACATTTTAACTAGACCTTGTGGGATAAATAAGAATTTAGGAGGTGGATGTTGCTAGGAGGAGGGCATTCCAGGCAAATTTCTGTATGAAGAAAGGCCTCAGTAGAAGCACAATATTTTACGAGCACCACGTTTGAGAAAATGACTGGATACCCATATGGTAGGAGACAAATCGAGAAATGTCTTGAAAACCTGACCAATGTACTTGAACTCCGGGCAACTGAAAGTCACTGAAAGTTTCCAAGCCTGAGAATGACATCATCAGTGTTTTCAAGATACTCGCTTGTCAGTCGGTCTGCAAAATTCACTGAAGCAGGGATGATGAAAGGAAGTCAGCCATCCCTAAGTGAATACAAAATATTGCACAGGCTCAAGATAAGGAGGGTTGGCGCTGGCGGACAGCTGCGAAGGGAAGGACCACGGGCTGCGGGCTCACCCGACGGGGGGCGGGGCGCGGGGTGGGTAACCAGGGCTCCTGGGCCGTGGGGGGCCTGGGGTGGGGGGTTCCAGGGCTGTGGGCCACAGGAGGGGGTGCAACCAGGCCTCCTGGGCCCCGGGGGGCGTGGGGGCTTAGGGGGGCAACCAGAGCTCATTGCCGGTGGGGAGCCTGTGCGCTTTGGGGTGAGGGGTGGGCAAGCAGGGCTCCTGGGCTGCGGGGGTGCTGGTGTGTTGAGGGGGGGGTTGGTGGGCAAGCAGGGCTCGTGGGCCGAGGAAGGCTGTGGGGAGGAAACAGGACTAGTGGGCCGCGGGGGGGGGGGGTGGGCGGTCCGGAGCACTTGGCCGTGGGGGGCCGTGTGGGGACGGGGGGGGGGCAAGCAGGGCTTGTGGGCCATGGGGCCGGTGCACTGGGTCGTCGGGGGGGCAGGCAGGGCTCATGGGCCGGTGCGATGGGTCGTGGGGGGGGCAGGGCTTGTGGGCCGCGGGGCCGGGTGCTGTCCTGGGGGGTCGGGCAGGGATTGTGGGCCCCGAGGCTGGATCGCTGGGTCTTGGGGGAGGGCAGGCAGGGCTCGTGGGCCGCAGGGCCGGTGCGATGGGCCGCGGTGGGGGGGGGGGGGGCAGGCAGGGCTTATGGGCCGCGAGGGGCATGGGGGGGGCAAGCAGGGCTCGTGAGCCACGGGCCGGTGCACTGGGTCCTGTGGGGTCGGGCAGGGCTCGTGGGCCGTGGGCCAGTGCACTGGGTCATGGAGGGGGTCAGACAGGGCTCGGGGGCCGCAGGGCCGGTGCGATGGGCCGCGGTGGGGGGGGGGCGGGCAGGGCTCGTGGGCCGCGAGGGGCATGGGGGGGCAAGCAGGGCTCGTGGGCCGCCTGGCCGGTGCACTGGGTCCTGGGGGGTCGGGCAGGGCTCGTGGGCCGCGGGTCTGGTGTGCTGGGTCGTGGGGGGCCGCGGGGGGGGGCAAGCAGAGCTCATGGGCCGCGGGCCGGTGCACTGGGTCCTGGGGGGTCGGGCAGGGCTCGTGGGCCGCGGGTCTGGTGTGCTGGGTCGTGGGGGGCCGCGGGGGGGGCAAGCAGAGCTCATGGGCCGCGGGCCGGTGCACTGGGTCTTGGGGGGTCGGGCAGGGCTCGTGGACCGCCTGGCCGGTGCACTGGGTCTTGGGGGGGGGCAGGCAGGGCTCGTGGGCCGCGGGGCCGGTGCGCTGGGTCGCGGGGGCCGCGAGGTCCCGTCCCCCTTGGCAGGGGGTGCAGACCACCCTAGGACGAGACCGTCAGGGCCGAGAGGGGTTAGTTGAGGATGGACGCCCGCTCGTCAGGCGCACGCAGGTCCCTTGGGTGAGGCCCTGCTCGGCGCGTGGAAGGCGGTGCGTGGCCGCCGCGCTGTGGCCGTGGTCCCTGGCGGCCTCGACCCCACCTGCCCCCGCCCGTGACTCACTCGGGGACCGGCCTGGACCCTGCCGGTCGCAGCTGAGCTCCCCGCGGTGCTGTCGGCGGCAGACGCCCTCTCCGTGTGGCTCGTGTTAGGGGAGCCCCCATCTGGTCTACACGTCACTGAAGCAGTAGAATTAGCAACCGTGAGACTGATAACTGAAGTTCCAGAAGTTTCTCCAATACCGCCCTTTACAAGCTTTTCCTGCCCAACCGAAGTTGGGCAATTGTCAGTCAAGGGCTGGATGAAAAAGCGCTGTGTCCTTCCTTGTGGTCATTTTTCCAAACAGGGAAATGGGTTGAGATAAAGCAGCAGCAGCCAGAAGACAGACGTGCTCAGGCTACGACCCGGTCTCTGGAGGTAGGGGATTGGTTCTTGGGCCATGGACCAGTGGCAGGTAACCCTGATGCCCTCCTGGTTTGTTTGTTTTTTTTTAATATTTATTTATTATTTATGATAGACATAGAGAGAGAGAGAGAGGCAGAGACACAGGAGGAGGGAGAAGCAGGCTCCATGGAGGGAGCCCACGCAGGACTCGATCCCGGGACTCCAGGGTCGCGCCCCGGCCAAAGGCAGGTGCTAAACCACGGAGCCACCCAGGGATCCCCCCTCCTGCGTTTTAAGGGAATCCTAAGCTTGCTTGGTAACATCCCGCCTTGAGAAGCCCCGGACTCCTGAATCCCACCGACAGGTGCAAGGTGTGGATGCGGCCGCTGCGCGGCCCAGAAGCGCGGCCTCCCCCGAATTCGCCTTCTTTATCTGGGAGCACAGTCTGTGCTATTTCAAATTTAAAACCAAATGACTTTTTTCTTTAACTATGTAGTCCCTCTCCATGACTGTTCCGCAGATGAGTTCCTTTTTTTACTACACACATTTATAGGTCTATGCCCATTCAACTTCATCCATACCTTTGTTTAAATCCCTCCTTTTCCTACTTATATTTTGGTCTGTGCATCTAACGGGAGGGGAGAAGAGCTACATTTCTGTGTCTATTATTGTCTGTCTGCTCATGTGCTTCTTGAAGGTTTGGCTTTCAGGGTTGTGACGTTATGATATTTAAATATGTGTGACAACTCTGTCCTCCCTGTGGGCTCGTGAAGTAGAAAGTGGTACTTTCTGTATCATTCAGTTGGCCTTGAATTCCATTTTGTCTTGCACGAATTTTTGAAAGCTTTAAATAGATATTCAGTTTTTCTGATTCAAGAATCTTGACAGGTAACAGATAGTTGATGGACAAAAAGAACCCCCCTGCACTGGAACATGATTACCATTACTGGTATCGCATCTACTCATTGCTGAAGTGAGGGCTCAGGGAGGGGGGGAATGAGGTCTGCCAATGGAAAAGAATGAATCTAATGAGAAAAATAAACTTTTCATTAAAAAAAAAAGAATGTATTCATTAGAGAGTGGCAGAAGGAGTGAGAGAGTGAGCATGAACAGGGGGGAGGAGAAGGGGGCGCTGAGCAGGGATCCCAAGGAGGGGCTCAATCCCAGGACCCCGGGATCCTGACCTGAGCTGAAGGCAGACCGTCAACCAACTGAGCCACCCAGGCGCCCCTAAGCTTTACTTTTCATCCTTCATAAAGTACACTAACAAATAACAGCAAGGGCGGGAAAAGAACTAAAATTCATGTAAAAAGAACCCCTCACTCCCCCCCAAAAAAAAGTGTCAATTCTTCCTTACTTTTCCTGGTAATTCTGTTTAACGTGAAGTTCCTAAGGTAGGAATATGGTACTATCATGTTGGGGTCATAAATTATTTGTATTAGTTTAAATATGTTTGCCATTTAGATGGGTATAATTTTGGGAATTAGAATTCACTAAGTGTACTTTAATTCTCAATATTTAATTCCTTCAAAACTCTAACAAAAAAAAAAAAAACCCTAGCTAAAATTTCATTAAGTAATTATCCTTCCATTTAGCATAACATAATAGATTCAGCCACTTTATTAGGGTTTTTATGCAATAAGAGTGTTATTTTCTAACACACTTAAGATCCAAATAAGAGATTTGTCATAGCTTTACTGAATGTTGTCCTCAATCTCAATGGAAATTTTTAAATTTTAATACCATTCGCCACCAATGTTGCCTTAACAGTTCTCAAAGTTCCTACATACCACTGTGAGGTGACCTTGAGGGGCAGGCATTCCACAACCTCAAATGATCACCGCGACTGGGCTTGTCTGGCTAATCAGGGAGTGCAGCTATCATTTAGATCAAATCTCAGAATCTCCTTTTAAAAATACGTTTTATTGGACCTGACCTTCTTTTACCTTAGTTATGGCACACTTACCCATCAGATTGGAAGACTTTTTTAGCATTTGAAAAAGTTCTTTTCTCTGAGGGGCATCCCACTGCATGCATAATAGACACGCTTAATAGAAGCAGAGCTATACAAAACTAAAAAAACAAAAACAAAACAAAACAAAACAAAGAACCTCTATTTTGTACTTTTCTACTCTCCCTTACATATTTTATTTTTAATTTGGCAAGTTTATTGCTTTTTTATAGATGCTAGTTGTTTTAAGTGAGGCCTCAATGTTATTTGTTTTGTAGCAGTTTCTTTATTCAGCCTGTAAAGTCCTAACAACTTTCAAAACCTCAAGATGCATTCACTGTGATGAGCTCATTCCCAAATATTTTAGCCCAATTGATCTTGTGTCCCCTAGAACCCCTGGGGTATCTGGGTTTATGGCCACCACATCTTGGTAAATTCATCGTTTGGTCTTGTGTCTCACATGGCTCATGTGTAAGTCTCCTCAGATCCCACCCATTGGTTTCACCCCATTTGTGTTTCTTCTACTCTTGCAGCACCACGCCATCCCACTAACCTCCGTTATTGACACATTCCTGTCAACCGACTTGGCCTGTTCTCCTTCTAGGCCCATTGCAGCCTAGATATTAATGAACAGATATTTAGAATTTTTTTTTTCTCCCTGAGCTCTGATTATCATCATGGGGTTGGCTGGGAAGATTCTAGAGTGGTTCTGGCTATAGCGGTTAATCAGGCTCCCTCAGAATTTTAAAAATTCTGTTTACTATGCAAAAATACTGGTTTCCCTAACACTGTCTTATGTTACTATCTGAAGTTTTCCTTCCATTTTTTGAGCATTTACACTTGGTACTCTGAATACCCTACTAAACTCAGTTTCCCTGCATAATAGCAATCCGGCTGCAGTAAACATTGCTTCTTTCTTTATGTTCTTCACATCTGCTTCTCAAGGCTTTGCATTCCCACTGGAAAATTATCAAGCCATACAGTTCTTTGAGGGGCTGTCCATAGGTCACACAGGTCAGGGACCTCAGGGCTCAGATATACTTGCAAGTTGAATTGGCTTTCCTAGTTCTGACATTACCCAGACTGACTTTCACCTCCCAAAAGAAAAACAAAGTTTTGTTTTATTTTTTTTCTCACACACACACTTAAAATACACAATTGCACACAAAATTGTTTGTTGGAAAAGACTAAGGATTAATAAACTACTTCTAAGACAGTAAATATTGCTTCATATAAGTGAATGATTAATGCATTTTTAAATTTTAGTGTTCTAATAACAAAAGAGGTTTTTTTTAAAAAAAATCCAGTATAATAACATACAGTATTATGTTGGTTTCAAATATACAATATAGTGATTCAACGATTCCATACCTTAGTCAGTGCTCATTATGATAAATGTACTCTCAATCCCCTTCACCTCTTTCCCCATTTACCACCTACCTCTCCTCTGGTAACCAACAGTTTCTTCTCTACATTTAAAAGTCTGTTTTTTGGCTTGCCTCTTTTTTTCCTGGTTCATTCATTTTGTTTCTTAAATTCCACATATGAGTGAAAATAATATGGTATTTGTCTTTCTCTGACTGACCCGTTTCTTCACAGTATACTCTCTAGATCCATCCATGTTGTTGCAAAGGTCAAGATTTCATTCTTTTTTATGGCTGAGTGATAGTCCATTATCTATACATTCCACTTTTCCTTTTTCCATTCATCTACCAATAGACACTTGGGCTGCTTCCATAATTTGTCTATTGTAAATAATGCCACAATACACACAGAGATGCATATATCTTTTCAAAGTACTGCTTTTGTATTCTTTGCGTAAATATCCAGTAGAGGAATTACTGGATCATATGGTAATTCTATATTTTTAATTTTTGAAGAATGTCCATACAGCTTCCCACAGTGACTGCACCATTTTGCATTCCCACCACCAGTGCCTTAGGGTTACTTGTTCTCTGCATCCTCGCCAGCACTCGTTTATTGTGTTGATGTTAGCCATTCTGACAGGTGTGAGGTGATATTTCATTGTGGTTTTGATTTGCATTTCCCTGAGGATGAATGGTGTTGAGCATCTTTTCATGTGTCTGTGGCCATCTGGATGTCTTTGGAGAAATATCTATTCACGCCTTCTGCCCACTTTTTAATTAGATTATTTGGTTTTTGGAGGTTGAGTTGTATAAGTTCTTTATATATTTTGGATATAACCCTTTATCAGATATATCATTTGTAAATACCTTAGCCCATTCAGTAGGTTGTCTTTTAGTTTTGTTGATTGTTTCCTCTGCTGTGCAGAAGCTCTTCCTTTTGATGTAGTCCCAATGGTTTATTTTTAGTTTTGTTTTTCTTGCCTCAAAACACAAAAGTGTTGCTATAGCCAATGAGAAATTACAGTGTGTGCTCTCTTTGAGGACTTTTATGGCTTTAGGTCTCACTTTTAGGTCCTTAATCCATTTTTAGTTTATTTTTGTGTAGTTTAAGAAAGTAGTCCAGTTTCATTCCTCCGCATGTTGCTGTCCAACATTCCCACCATTTGTTCAGGAGACTTTTTCCCCTTGCATATGCTTGCCTCCTTCTTTTTTTTTCCCTTGTGTTTTTTGTAGAAAATTAATTGACCATATAATCATGGGTTATCTCTGGGTCCTCTATTCTCTCCCATTGATCTATGTGTCAATATTTGTGCCAGTACCATTCTGTTTTGATTATTACAACTTTGTAATATATCTTGAAATCTGGGATTGTGATACTGCCCATTTTGTTCTTTTTTTTTTTTTTTCGAGATTGCTTTGGCTATTTGGGGTCTTTTGTGATTCCACACAAATTTTAGGATTATTTGGTTTAGTTCTGTGAAAAATGCTATAGTATTTTGAGAAGGATTACATGAAATCTATAGATTGCTATGAGCAATATGAACATTTAAACAAGATTTGCTCTTCAAATCCATGAGCATGGAATATTTTTCCATTTGTTTGTCTTCAGTTTCTTTCATCAATATTTTATAGTTTTCAGAGTACTGGTCTTTTACCTCCTTGGTTAAGTTTATTCCTAGGTATTTTATTATTTTTTGGGCAGTTGTAAATGGGATTGTTTTTAAATTTCTCTTTCTGCTATTTAATTATTAGTGGATAGAAGTGCAATGGATTTCTATATATCAACTTTGTATCCTGAAAACTTACTGAATTCATTTATGAACTTCTAGTAGTTTTTGGTGGAGTATTTAGGGTTTTCTATATATTATATGTCATCTGCAAATAGTAAAAGTTTTACTTCTTCCTTACCAATTTGGATGCAATTTATATCTTTTTATTGCTGTGGCCAGGACTTCTAGCACTCTGTTGAATAAAAGTAATGAAAATGAACATACTTGTGTTGTTTCTGACCTTGGGGGAAAGCTCACAGTTTTCCACCATCAAGTATACTGTTAGCTGTGCGTTTTTCATATATGGCCTTTAATATGTTGAGATATGTTCCCTCCATAAACCTACTTTGTTGAGGACTTTTATCATGAATGAGTGTTGTATTTTATCAAATGCTTTTTCTGTGTCTATTGAAATGATTACATGGTTTTTATCCTTTTCTTGGTGTGATTAACACATTTCTTAAAAATCTTAAATTCACTTTTAAATAACAATATGTAAAATTCTAATTCATTGATTACCTTTCGAGACACAACCAAGTATTGTCTTGATTTACATATTTGTTAAATACAGGCCTTGAAATTTTCTGCCTATACCAATTGGCTGCTGAATGTCAACTTTATAAAGGCAAAAATCATATCTATTTACAATGTTTTTAGTAGATAAGAACAAGGTTCACTGGTTGATTTGGTTTGTTTTGTTTTTTAAGTAAGAAATTGTTAGACATATTGTCATATTTAATCCCAGGGAGACTCAAAAATGAAATTGATAACTTCTTAAGAAAATCTTTAAATTAATCAGCTACAGAAGACATCAGTGTCAATTAGTATCTGGATATAATTGACCCCTGGATTTTTCTCTGCACCAGCCATGCACCACATCAGATCCTAGAGTAAAATTAGAGAAAACAGAGACTGTTTAGCTCACAGGAACTTGGGAATTTTATTAGCTATTAGAAGTCATAATATTCAATCCAAACCTATCTGAGAGAAAGAGATTTAACCAAGTTTTTGAGTTTCAGCATTACATTCTTCTCCAGTGTCTCTCAAATTTTTGTTTCTCCTATTACATTCACTAGACCAGGAGGGAAAAAAAAAGTCTATATTGTTATATTTTACCTGAAATCACATGGTCTTTTATCTGAAATCACATTTCTTTATATCCTAGCACCAAGGTCATCCATAAGCCTTTGAGGATTTTAAATATTACAAATAAGAAAACTTAGTCCTTCTCAAAGAATTATAAAATATTTTAGGCCAGAAAGATATGGAAAGTAGGGGTAGTCTTTTAAAACTATTGGTTAACACAACAGGAAAAATAAGGTCATTAATCATTTAAGGTTATTACACATTGAATATGTAACGGCACCTTTTGGTTATAAACACAATTATTTTTTGCCTATCTACTTAGTATTGTTAGAAAAAGGCACCCAAAATCTGTAAGCAGGGCAAAAGAATACGTATCTTTCTGATGTCACATTGAACTGTTGCTTAACATAGCAATCTAACGGTTAACTTTTTAGGAGAACATATGATTACTTGACATTGTTATTTGCTATTTATTAAGAGTTTAGACTATGAAGTTACATGTGAACTTGGAGGTTTTTATATTGTAGAGACATGAATAATTCCCTTTGTAAAAAGTCAACCCTAGAGGTGAACTATATAATATTTACCAGGTTTTTTTAATCTAAACTAGAAATCTTTTCTAAAACTTCTTTATCTAAATGCCCTATAAATATCCAATTCCCAAAATACCCTTTGAGCTACTATGACTATCATACTTGTTGTTCATCAATTATTGAGTGAAATAAACTTTAGATACATGTTCATTTTGTATGTAAACGAGGGCCATGATTGTACCATTTGGAAATTATTCTTTGTTAGTACATCTCAAATCTTCTTGGAGTGTAGACCTCTTTTGCAAATAATCTTAAGCCTCTATGGCAAGCACTTCTAAAAACTGAACTCATTAATTCTCTGCAGTTGATGAAATGGAAAGGATTCCCCTTCTGTGGATGTACTTTGTTTTAGTTTAGTCAGACACTAATCTAGTCTGATTTCCTGGGCTTCCCAGTAGAGCAACCATCTACTCAGAGCAGGATGGAGGTGTTGGAGAGGAAAAACTTTCCTGTATCCTTCAAGATTCTTCCAGTCGGTTTAAGAAATAAATTGACATGAAACAGATTAACAAGAGAAAAAAAATAATTATCTGTGCACAGATGCCCAATAATAAAGTTGAGATCTAAAGAAATAATCAAGGCAGACAGTTTTTATATTTTTGGGGCACAGAGACAATAAATCTATGAGGAGTTGACCGAACAAAGAAGACTTTGGGAGCTCAGTTAGTAAAGAAATCTAAGTAGAATTTGGGTTAGGGTAATAAATTAGTAAACAAGGTTGTTTATACAGCCTTCCTAGCTCTGAAGTCCTTATCTCTGGCAATAAGGATGTCCCATCACTTCCTGGTATAGAGAAGTTACCTTTCACATGAGAGATTTATTTCCTGCTCTCTGAAGAGGAAACAGGAGCAGGGGGTGGTCAGAGTGTTTCTTTTGTACCGATGATTCTTAAGTATCTTTTAACTAAAAAATAATCAGTATGCCAAAGTGACACTTTTGAGGTGGCCTACCCTAGGGCCCTACAGTCCTCACTGGATCATTTATGATTAATGATCATTAATATGGTTTCCAGGCTGTTTCTAACTGCCAGCTTCCTGCCAGATTTCTACCTAAATGTTGTTTTGAACTGTTTTGTTAACATGTCTTGCCTAAGCAGGTCCTTTGATTTTACTTTGTGGACCCTCAGCTCTCATCACACAAGCACCTTGCTGTTGCTGCTAGCCAATTAACCGGGGTGCTAAAAGAAACCCAAAGCATCATAACACAGTTGTTGGATTCTATTGTATTTTGTAAATAGAAAAGATTCACTAGAAAACAAAACCATTCAAGTAAATAAACAGCAGGTGAATACAGGCTTCTTGTGTGAGAATGGTTTTAGAAATAAGCAGGTGCCTTTATTTTCTACTTTCAAGATAAAAAATTTTGAGAGTAAACATCAAAGAGCCAACATCATTATTGCAAAAGTTCCCAGGAGTCAGAGAAAACAGACTGCAAACATAATGCTGTGGGCACTTGATATGGACACTACGGAGTCTTCAAAGAGCAAAGAGGGTCTGATGGAAGCCAAAGTTGTTCTATTTGCAAGTTCTAAGAACTGTTTCTCAAGCAGCATATTAGAGCTGTGGCAAACTTTGCAAAATCCAGAGTAATTATATACATAGAATAGAAATAAATCCTCTTCTGTGTGATCCAGATTGTTTTTTATCTTTGCATCACAAAATAGAAGCAGTTAATAGTAGCCATTTCTTAGAATTTTTCTTTTCCAGGAAAAATTTTTATTATTCTTATTTTGATTCCAATGCTATGCTATAACCATTTATCTTAATAGTTAGCTAGCTTGACACAAAATGACCGAATAAAACATTCGACTCACTGAACTAACTAATTCCATAATACCAACTGCAGATCTGGTGAAGCAAGTGGGCTGAGGTTGGTAGGGAGATTGGGAGACATTTTTACTTTTTGTTTGTTTACAAAATTTATTGAATCCCCATGATTTAGGGACCAAAGATATTAACTGTATGTGATATCAAAACAACATTGAAATTGCTATTTCATTTTAAGTCAATCAAACCAGTGTCATATAGACCAAAGGCTTGATTGGCTTAATTGAACTTTGTTTTTCCAGGATAGAATAAAATCATCTTATGTTTTAGTGTGTATCTAAAAAAAAATATGATGGAATTCCTGATTTATTCCAGAAATCTGACTTTATGCATGCAGGCATCTCTGAGGGAACTCAGCAGGAAATCTAGCATCTGCTACAGCAACTGGAGAAATCCCTTGGTTCCCAAACTGCTTCTGTCTTAATTTCCTGTCCTCCTTTTTGTTAGCTTATTTAACCTGCAATTTTATAATTAAAGTACAATGTTTTCAGCTCACTGAAAATAACCTATTCAACCTCCTTTCCCTTCACGTGGGTCCTGGAGCCCTGGTGGATTTGGAACATGTTACAAGAATGTCTCTCTCCCTCCCTCCCTTTTCTTCACTGAGTTTCTACATTCTACACGGAGTTTTGCCAATGAATGCCTCACTTTACAAGCACAAAAGTGAAAAAGATGTGACTCCTGGTATGATGTTTCAGTCAAATGGCCTGGGCCTGATTCCTAGGATATGAAAAATAACCCGAGTGAAGTTGTTTTGTCATTCTTATTAACCCTATTCATGCCAAACCTGACAAAGAGGAAGCCCATAGACCTCTATTTTTTTTAATATGGAAAAGTATACACCAGTATAAATCCAAATTCTAGTTTTAGTGTGACTTTGCATATCATAATTCTTACTCATTAACTGTTGAATTATATTAATCAGGATTCTTTCAGATACAAATTATAGAAATCTAATTCAAAGTAGCTTGAGCAAAAATAAAAAATGAAAAGGAAATGTGTCAATTCTGAGGATATGCAGTTTGTTCTTTTGACCTCTGGGATCCTTATGTAATAATATTTCTCTTTTCCTTTAGGTTAAGTGGATATCAGAAAGTGCATAGATCATTGGGATGATGGTTCCTAACTCTGCTTCTCTCACAGGTAAACTCTATTCTCATGGTAGCCCACAAGAATTTCAAACTTATTTCATCTTAGTTTAGCAACAACAGTGGCCGAGTGTTTTTTTGTTTTTTTTTTTAACAATTTTAGCAAAGATCCTGTGCTTGACTGTCAGGGTAAAAGTATGGATTCTGGGACCAGCTATTGTATCAATCACTGCATTTAGAGGATTTTCTGCTTTGCTTGGTCTTATGTCGACCTTAGAGATGGTAGGTGGGGTTAGAGCTAGCTATACCATTAACACTTGAATTAAGAGCTTATGGGAAAGGTGTATTCAAACAAAATTTTGTACTCAATTCATAGAAGGAATCACGAGGGGAAGACTGGCTGTAAAAGCAACAAATATAAAATATTAGGTCAAGCTTGTGGGTGACATTTGCACATGTGCACATACACACAAATCTCTTCTGAAACCTACAATTTAAATAATGATCATAAATAGTATAATGCAACTAATTCTTTAATGAGAGATGCCCTCCTCTCTCCATAAGGAAGTAATCAAAGACCCATGCAGTTAATGCATCTTATTGCCAATCCATCATCCCTGAATGATGGACATTAACCATATAAGGTTCTCGTGCTGTGTCTTACGTTCTAGAATTCCTGACAGATAAAGTTAAGCAACTATTAACATAATCTATAAACTCCAAGGGATAACGGCTATAAAAATGCCTATTTAAAAAGACAAGAAGAGTTATTTAGAGTGATATTCAAGGGTATATCCCTTTAGCTGCCCGGGGCTGGTTTGTGAGAATTTGAGAGTCAGAATTGTCATAGTGGTCAAATGATTAAAGGTCTCTATTTCTTTTCTTTTCTCTCTTTTTTCTTTTTTTAAAATTTTAATTCCAGTACAGTTAACATACAGTGTTAAATTGGTTTCAGATGTACAATATAGTGATTCAACAATTCTATACACTACTCAGTGCTCATCAAGATAACTGTATTCTTAATCCCCTTTCCCTATTTCACCCATCCCCCTCCCACTCCTTCTGTGGCAACCATCTATTTGCTCTCTATTTTAAGAGTCTGGTTTTGGGTTTCTCTCTCTCTTTTTCTCTTCTTTGTTCATTTGTTTTGTTTTCTGAATTCAACAGATGAGTGAAATCATATGGTGTTTGTCTTTTTCTGACTTACTTCACCTAGGATTATTATACTCAAGCTCCATCCATGTCATTGCAAATGGCAAGGTTTCCAATTTTTTATAGATAAATAGCATTCTATTGACAGTCTCTATTTTCTGTGTGGGATGAAAAAAATCTCCCCTTAAAGTAGGAAGGAGGACAGGTGTTTAATTCACAATGGTGGACTAATTTGCCTTGCATTGAACTGAGCCTCCCATTTAGAAGACTTGGAATAGCTGAAAAAAATATTTTAAAAGAAAAATCTATTTTCAGTTATCAGAGAGCCACCAAGATTAGAGACATAGACATTTAATCCTGATTATGTCAAGCTTCTAGACATCTACTTGCCAAGTGAAGAGCTAGAAAACATTTAACACCAGTGGATCATAGACAAGTATTATTCCTTCATTGCAGTTCAGAATTTCAGATGTGGCTCTCTTAATCAATTTAGAAGTACTTTCCTATATCCATAAGTGACTAATAACTATTGAAGTAGGTTAATGCTGATTCTGGTGAATGGCAATAATAACAGAATATTTGACTTTAAGATTTTAAAAATTATGCACAATGGTGGACTAATTTGCCTTGCATTGAAATGAGCCTCCCATTTCGAAGAGTTGGAATAGCTGAAAAAATATTTTAAAAGAAAAATCTATTTTCAGTTATCAGAGAGCCACCAAGACACAAGTCTGGGGAGACTGAGACCTCAGAGACAAAGAAAATCCAGAGGATGATCCTCAATAGTCCAATACACTTTTCCGCACCAGGCATTGGCTGATTCACAGTCAGCTGCACAGTCAAAGAAAGCAGAGCTGTGAAGATGAGCAGGAAGTTCAGCAGATTCACTTGCCAGGGGAACAAACACTGATGAGATGTTTTGTTTCCTACAGAATTAAGAAACACAAAGAGTGGATCCTTAAATATGCTGTTAGTAATTACCTGGGGCCACAAAGCTATTGCTATCATTTTGCTTTTTTTTTTTTTTTTGAACATTTTATTTATTTATTCATGAGAGACACAGAAAGAGGCAGAAACATAGGCAGAGGGAGAAGCAAGATCCTTGCAGGGAGCCTAATGGGAGACTTGATCCCAGGACCCCAGGATCATTGCCCCAAGTTGCAGGTAGACGTTCAAACACTGAGCCACCCAGACATCCCTCCTCCCTTTTTCTTTTTCTTTTCTTTTTTTTATTTTGCAATGTTTACATTGCATTTGCTTTAAGTTTTTTTCACTCTTATTTTTGAAATTGGATTTCATGGGACATGTGAATTATGAGTCACTTATCATTATTCAGGTCTCTGAAAGATAGGGCCCAGAACTGCAGCATTTTTAGTGTGTGTTATGAATATTGTATGTGTGTGTATATATGTAATATATGTACTGTATATATGTGTGTATACATGACTCTTAAAAGATTTTGCCATATAGTATCTGAAATATTTGGAAATATTTCCATTCACTCTATTCTGTATTTACTGTTGGCAAAACAAAGGCGTTAAGAGTACATGTAGGTAGCAAGTGCCATGATGGAATCCCTATTACCTATCAGCTGTAGGAGCTTGAGCAAGTTACTTTGCCTTTCTGAGCTTCAGTTTTCACATCTTTAGATGTGGGGTTAAAATAATAATACTAATCTTATAGGAATTTATTTTGAGGAATACATGAAAATATATGAATATTAAGAAGAGTGCTTATCAGCTAGTGAGAACTATGTAAATGCTTGTTTTCACCTTCATTATCACCTTCTTCTCTAATTTAGGGCCTTATTTGAAGCCAAAAAAACAGACTTTTGTTATTTGAGGTTAACCACTTCATTTCATGGCCTCAAAAATTCCTTTCCAAGGAGCTTCCTTGGTATATTTTTTAATACCCTTGTCCATTAGTTCTGGCCATAGTCTCTTTAGAGAGTAGACATGGGAACATAGATTATGATGTGAGAAGAAGTAGGACCTGGTGAAAGGTTTGGCCATCAAGATTACTGGGTGTTATTTTTTGCTGAAGTATTTTGTCCATTATTGATCAAGAATTCTTGATTCTATTTTTTCTACTTCTACAACACTTTCCATTTGTTATAACTATATTCAAGGTAGCAGAACTTCTTCTCAGCTGTGAGCTGTTCTGGCTACAACTTCCATGGACACTAATCAGCTCAGGTCCATCCAAAAGACTGGCAGAGACCCAGAGAGGTTTATACAATGTACTCGGCAGATAACAGCTTATGAATTCTTCTGAAATACGGAGCTAAAACAATTCTGAAATAGGTAGACAGCTATGCTGGCTGATGCAATGCTAATATTTTGATGTTACCACATGATTTTGAGATTTTTTTTAACTTACTAATTTTGAGTGTCATTAAAGTCAAAGCCACTTCTATATTTGTGATGATTCGGTGAATCTTTTTTCTGATTTGAATCACAAAATCTCTTTCCAGCTCAAAATGATGACTGATTGATTGTGTACTCTTATCCCATGGAATGTCAGTGACATAAAAATCCAAATATACTCTCATCCTTTTATACTTTACAGCATTTAATCCTGATTATGTCAAGTTTCTAGACATCTACTTGCCAAGTGAAGAGCTAGAAAACATTTAACACCAGTGGATCATAGACAAGTATTATTCCTTCATTTTAGTTCAGAATTTCAGATGTCACTCTCTTAATCAATTTAGAAGTACTTTCCTATATCCATAAGTGACTAATAACTATTGAAGTAGGTTAATGCTGATTTTGGTGAATTGCAATAATAAAGAACAGAATATTTGACTCTAAGATTTTTTAAAATACTGTCATACACTTTGAAATATATCTGTTTGGATATGGATATGGAGTGAGCTGGTGAATCAGACTTCTCAGTATAATGATGCAGGCTTCTAGGAAGGGTGAATGCAATACAGCAAAATCCATTTCACTTTAAGTGTTCATACAGACACAACATATTGTGTTATAACTACATACAACTACATACCACATGTTATTCCTAACACATACAATACAATGTAGTGCAGCACATTATGTTATAATTTGTTATACTTGTCTTTAAAGCAGGGACCACGCAATTCATTTTATTATTTCAATTGCCTGGTCCAGGGCCTTAATAATTTAGAAAGTATTTGGTAAACGATTTTGAAAAAACACGAATCAACAAGTGTAAGGGACTTCTACAATATTCACATTTTTAATAGATGAAGTTTCAGGTACCGAAATGGACATCAATATTTTCAGCACACAAATAATCCATGTAATGATTTGCTTAGAACTGGGTTATCCTTTATTATGAATAATCAAATCACAGTTAAGTTCATAAAGAAGCTAATGTCCAACAATAATCATCCATCTAAAGTTTGGGCCTGTCATACTTTTCAAACTAATTACTTATTTTAAAATTTTTGTCATCTTTGGAACTGTTAAACCATCCGCATTGTGTTTGTTGAATTTGTCAAAGGGAAAACAGGTTTATATTTACTTTTATCTTCATTTTGGATATTATATTTTCAAAATTAATATCCTTATTGTTTTTAAAGTTTATTTTTGAAGTACAGTCAACATACAATAGTATATTAGGTTTTTTAGGAACATGTTATAGTGATTTGACAATCCCTACACATTACACAATGCTCACCATGATGTGTACTTGCCATCTGTCACCATACAGTGATATTACAGTCTTATGGACTATATCCTCTATGCTGTACATTTTACTTTACTTTATTTTATGAATAAGAGGTTAAGTAACATGTCAATAGCCACACAGCCAGTGAGAGACAGAACTAGATCACAGAGCTAAGTGCCTTGGCTCCTGGACCCATATCAATAACAGTGGTTATTGTCACATGGTCCCTAAAACAGCCATCATGATGTGAGTAACTAGTTTATCTGCTGATTATTACAGACACTTGGAATCTCTTAGGATATATTCAAATTATATGTGAAATTCTCTCCAATTGTTGTAAAGTTCTTGCAGAACATTTTAGGTTAAAATATTTTCATGAGGAAGATAGAGCCATCTACGGCCCCTACTTAGATAAAAGCCTGGTTTCATATACAATGTTTAAAATATGGAAAACTGGGATCCCTGGGTGGCGCAGCGGTTTGGCGCCTGCCTTTGGCCCAGGGCGCAATCCTGGAGACCCGAGATCGAATCCCACGTCGGGCTCCCGGGGCATGGAGCCTGCTTCTCCCTCTGCCTGTGTCTCTGCCTCTCTCTCTCTCTCTCTCTGTGTGTGACTATCATAAATAAATTAAAAAAGATTAAAAAATAAAATAAAATATGGAAAACTGCACATCTCTCTCCTGGTGGGATGGAGTATTAAATATGATATTTGAAGAGGGGAAAAATATGGCCTATGTGATAACCTTAGCAAATGAATCAGTATTCTTTCTATTAAACCTGATTAAATATGCTTATTCCTGGTGCCGAGTAGAGCCCCTTACATGTATTTTCCATGAAATCTCTGGCTTTACAAAGGGCACAGAAAGCTTAAAAATTATTTCTGGAAAGTAAATTAGCTGTTCTGCACTGTTATACATACCTAAACTATAAAAGAGGTGAAAATGTTCTATTCTCTCTCACTAACTGAAATCTTGATTTATTAATTATCTTTCATCTTTTAAATAGTCTATTTTTCACTATCTAGAAGTCTCTGCCCATAGGTTAAACAATGGAATACCATGGACCCTGGAACTATAAAGCTTGACAGCATCAGTTAAGAACAATACAGGGAATAAGAATAATAACACTATTATACATTGGTTATTTCCTGGACAATCATTGAGATGGATAGCTTTATTATCCCCATTTTATGGATAAGGAAGGAAATGAAGGCATAGAGATAGTAGGCCTGTCCAGAACACACAGTTGGTAGATGGCAAATCATAGACTTGACTCCGGAGCCCATGCTCATGGGCTATATAATTATTACCTGATTATAAAGCTTATAGATAATAATCACAATCTTTCAGAGCTTCTGTGAAAATTAATAGAAAGCAGCACAATATCTGGAGCCCGATATACAATTAACAAATGATCGCATTGCTGTTAATGATGCTATAGTTGTTATCATTTCATTAAAAATATAATATTTATAATAATAAAACAAACACCTACATACTACCTATCTTAAGAAATAAAACATGACCACTGCCGTTGACACTATACAATTACGTCCTTCTCCCTGCCACTTCCCACAAATTATCTTACTCTGAATTTTTGGCTTGTCTCTGTCTCCCTCATTCTCTCTCCCCCTCTTTTTCATTTCATTTGAAAAAAAAAATGTTTTCATTTATTCAGTATCTAAGTTTTTGTCCCAGGATGGCTTCTCAGTTATCTAATAATAATGATTTATGAAGAAAAATTCCCTTATTCCCTTTTTAGATTTTTTAAAAATTCAACTTAATTAACATATGCTGTAGTATTAGTTTCAGAGGTAGAATTTAGTGATTCATCAGTTGGATACAACACCCAGTGCCCATTACTCACATGCCCTCCTTAGTTCCCATCACCCAGTTACCCCATCCCCCTACTCATCTCCCCTTCAGCAACCCTGTTTCTTTCCTATAGTTAAGAGTCTCTTATGATTCGCCTCCCTCTCTGTTTTCATTTTATTTTATTTTTCTTTCCCTTCCCCTATGTTGATCTGTTTTGTTTCTTTTTTTTTAAATTTTTTATTTATTTATTTATGATAGTCACACACACAGAGAGAGAGAGAGAGAGAGAGGCAGAGACACAGGCAGAGGGAGAAGCAGGCTCCATGCACTGGGAGCCGGACATGGGATTCGATCCTGTGTCTCCAGGATCGCGCCCTGGGCCAAAGGCAGGCGCCAAACCGCTGTGCCACCCAGGGATCCCTGTTTTGTTTCTTAAATTCTACATAGGAGTTAAATCATGTGGTATTTGTCTTTCTCTCATTGATTTATTTCACTTGACATAATACCATCTATTTCCATCCACATTATTGCAAAAGGCACGATTCCATTCTTTTTGATGGCTGAGTAATATTCCATTGTTACATATATATCACATCTTTATCCATTCCTCTATTGATGGACATCATGGCTCTTTCCATAGTTTGACTATTGTGGACATTGCTGCTGTGCACATTGGGGTGCAGATGCCCCTTCAAATCGTTGTGTCCTTTGGATAAATACCCAGTAGTGTAATTGCTGGATCATATAGTAGCTCTATTTTTAACTTTTTGAGGAACCTCCATACTGTATTCCAGAGTGGTTGCACCAGTTTGCATTCCTACCAACGGTGTAATAAGGTTCTCCTTTCTCTGCACCTCTGCCAACATCCATCATTTCCTGAGTTATTGATTTTAGCCACCCTGACTGGCATGCAGTGGTATCTGATTGTGGTTTTGATTTGTATTGCCCTGATGCTGAGTGATGTGGAGCATTTTTTTTTCATATGTCTGTTGGCCATCTGGATGTCTTCTTTGGAAAAATGTTTATTCATGTCTTCTGCCCGTTTTTTAATTGGATTATTCATTTTTGGGGTATTGAGTTATATATTTGGAATATAGCTATTTATCAGATAGGCCATTTGCAAATCTCTTCTCTCATTCTGTAGGTTGCCTTTTAGTTTTGTTGACTGTTTCCCTTCCTGCGCAAAAGCTTTTTATCTTGATGAAGTTCCAATAGTTAATTTTTGCTTTTGTATCTCTTGCCTTTAGAGACGTGTCTAGTAAGAATCACTGTGGCCCAAGTCAAAGAGGTTGCTGTCTATGTTCTCCTCTAGGATTTTGATGGATTTCTGTGTCACATTTGGGTATTTCACCCATTTTGATTTTATTTTTGTATATGGTCTTAGAAAGTGGTCAACTTCATTCTTCAACATGTGGTTGTCCAATTTTCCCAACACCACCTGTTGAAGAGACCATCTTTTTCCCATTGATATTCTTTCCTACTTTGTCAAAGATGAGTTGACCATAGAGTTGAGGGTCTGCTTCTGGGTTCTCTATTCTACTCCATTGATGTATGTGTCTATTTTTGTGCCAATACCAGACTGTCTTGATGATCACAGCTTTGTAATACATCTTGAAGTCCAGAATTGTGATGCCTTCAGCTTCAGGTTTTTTTTTTTTTTTTCAACATTCGTTTGGCTATTTGGGATCTTTTCTTATTTTATACAACTTGGTACTCTTCATAGAAAACCCAAAAGACTCCACCCCAAAATTGCTAGAATTGATAAAGGAATTGAGCAAAGTAGCAGGATATTAGAATCAATGCACGGAAATCAGATGTATTTCAGTATACTAACAGTGAGGCAGAAGAAATAGAAATCATGAAATTGATCCCATTTACAGTTGCACCAAAAAACACAAGATACCTAGAAATAAACCTAACCAAAGAGGTAAAGGATCTGTGCTCTGAAACCTACAGAACACTTATGAAAGAAATTGAGGATGACACAAAGAGATGGAAAAGCATTCCATGCTCATGGATTGGAATAATAAATATTGTTAAAAAGTCTATGCTACCCAGAGCAAACTACACATTTAGTGCAATCCCTATCAAAATACCATCAACATTTTTTATAGGGCTAGAACAAATAATCCTAAAATTTGTAAGGGTAACTTTTTGGGGTGTGTGTGTGTGTGTGTGTGCGTTTAGAGAGAGAGTGTTGCAGAGAGAGTGTGCAAGCTGGAGGTGGGGGATCATGCACAGGGCAAAGGGAGAAGGAAAGAGAGAATCTTAAACAGGCCCCACATCCAGTACTGAGCCAGGCAGGGCTCAATCCTGAGATCATGACCTGATTTCATGCTTAATCAACTGAACCACCCAGCTGCCCCCCTTATTCTCTTTTTTACTCCAAATTTCTTGAATGGTCGTTCTGTATCATTAGCTCTTTCTCCTTAACTGTCTTCATTCATCCATGTGTGGCCTCCATTTTTGCTGGTGCTGGAGCTTGAGGGCTGTTGAAGGAGAATGAGATGCTAGACTCCTGGCCGTAATGCTGACATTCAAATACGGTGTCCAGGGGGGCCTTTGGAACTGAAACTCACAAATGCTGAGGTTACCTGACGGTATGGCCTTGTCAGAATTTCAGAGATGCCTTTCGGTACTGGTGATATTTGGACCCAGACCCATAGGACCACAGACCACAAGGTCTGCTCAGTGAGAACCAGGGTTCTAATCAGGCACTGAAGCTTTTGGAAGTGGGCTGATTTCAGAAGCTGCGCATGAACAGGAGTTCAGATGAGCATGCAGACCAAGTCAGATAGACTCTGTCAAGGAAGAGTTCCTGTCTCTACATGATGTGGAGACCAGTTGCTAGTTTTATGCCTTGAGCTCATCTGTGATCCACTGAAGACTGCAAAAGTAATAGGACGCATTCCAAATCCATATGCCAGTGGGAATGTGGCCTCTGTGATACCACCAGATTTTTTTATTTCTAAATGGTCTAGATTTTCTCAGCATTTGCCTGCTCTAAACAAAGCTTGAATGTTGCCAGATTCTGATGCCAAGTAGAGCTGGTGAAGAAAGCACTGCATCTTTTTTATTTGCATGTCTTCACTTTTTACTCCTCTCAATCCTTTGCAAATATGGCTTTCAGCTGTATCCCACTAGCAGATTCTGCTCAACTGTCTCAGTTCCTCAGCCTATTCCCTCTCACTTCTTTCAAGTATTTGAGAACTCCAATCACTACTTTTTCTAAATCTTTTTGTTTTTCTTCCTTAACATGGATATGTCCTATTTCTGTTTTCCCTCTATATCTTCTTTGTCTCATTTGCTGTCTGCCATTCAATTTTCTCTCCACTAAAAGTAATATATAATGGATCTGTCTTCATATATCCCTCCTTCTGGTTTCTACATATTCCCCCTTGACCAGCTACCATCCCTATAGTTTCAAACTATTGTCTAATCTCTCTTTTAACTTTTTGTTCATTTCACCTTGTCATAGGTAGCCCTACATGAATATACGACATCAGTTACATCTCAGCGTATCTAAAACTGATCTTATTATCTGCCCCTCCAAAACTTGTTCTTTCTTACATGTTTCCTGTCTTTCTTAATAACATCTACATAATCCTCAATATCTGGGCTCAAAATATTAGGGTAGCAGTTCTCAAAAGGAGAGAAACTCATCCAAGGGGGCACTGAGATATTTGTGGAGCCTTTTGGGTTTTGGTTGGTATAAGGATTGAAGTTTGCTAGTACTCCTTAATGTGTGGAGCGGGCTAGAGATGCCATACATCCTGCAGATGAGGCTACCATGTCCCCAAAAATTGTTTCTTATCTTCAGTGAATTTTAAATGTCCTACCAGGCATTCAGATAAGATAGAAACATTTAAAAAAATTCTTACAGCTAGAATTCAACTCTGTTTTACATTCAACAGGAAGAATTTTTGGCAGTTTTAATATATATTGAATTTCCAGAAATTCATACACTATGTAAATTGTCCTTTTTCCTAAACACTGCCAAGAGTTTTTCACCGTTATGGAAAATGATGTCACTGTTAACAACACAGCTCATGGTGTTTGAGTCACCAATACACAACCATCCCATATATTTTCATTTATAGCTGCATCAGTTGAAATGATTATTCATATGGGTGTGAACATCTGAAGAGTCCCTGCATTTCTACTCATTCATTCATTCAAGACATAACAACTTCCTTATATCTTCCCAAGGTAATTGTTCTGTGGTTTATATACTGAGGTACATTTGCTAAAATTGTTTTTTCTTTAATTTTTGTTTATATATTACAAGTAAAGGGTTACACTAATTTCATTTAATAAATGGATGCACATAATTTTTAAGTACCTAGAAATTTTGTTTCATGATAAATAAGGGAGAATTACTAGTAGTATTTTTATACATGGGGAGTTTGGGGTCTGATCCATTTGAGAACTGTTGACATAGAGTCTCCTCTAAATTCTTCCTCTTCTTCATCTACTAACATCAAATACTAATAAAATTCTATAAATTTTATTTTCATGACTCCTCTATCATAGTTTTCAATTACGGCCTATATCTCAATTTACATGTTCTTAATCTGAATGTTCAGTGGCTTCCTAGTTAATCTTTCCTTGAAAGGCAAGGTTCTTAACAATACGGGCATTGGAATCAGACTTAGATTCCTATCTTATCTTTTCACTTATTTGCTGTATCAATGTTTTATATTTAAAAGGGACTACCTAGTAATAACAAGGTATTATATTAAAAAGACATAACTAGTAATAACTCTGTTGTTAGGAACCGATATACAATATGTCAAATGCATAGTAATAATATCCAGTTAGTGATAGTTTACTCTTCCAGTTCTATTTTATAGACATAGGGGTCATAATATTCTAGATTTTATAAGATAATCTTGATTGCAGTATTGAATATTGTTATCAGACCATGAAGTTAGGCTTAGAAAATATGCTTCACAAAATTATCGTGTTTCCTTTGGTGTACGCGCTAAAGGCCCTGGTGTGTGTGTGCCCACAGAACAAGTAATTGAAACTCCTTTAGTAACAGGTATTATATGACCTCAGGAGATAAATTCTCATTACTTCCTCAATAATATTGCAGATACATTTGATGCTGGGTACGAACAAAATTTTCTTCTCTCATCTAAGCTGCCATTTCTACTGAATGTCAGGAACTTATTTTCAGCTTACATTTTTTATGAACTGTATTTCCATTCAATTTCTGTTCACCTGAACTGGAAATTTGAAGTACTTATCCAGAAGTAGGACTTTCCTTGCCTTTTTATAAAGGAAATATTTCTGAAAATTAATGTGTACCCTAAGTTAACAGCAGTAATTTCAATGCCTGCATGGATGCTACATAAAGGAATAGGGAATGAAAGTCATTTTTATTATTATCATTATTTGTAAAGCCCATTTCAGAAGATTACTTATTTCCTCCAGTTTGGACTTCTTTATTTAAATATTCATCTGTAAAATATGTTTCAGAAGGTGAACTTCAAACTGCAGTTCTAGCCAATTTTCTGAGATGATTTTCTTAAACGTTCATGGATTAGTTTATTCATATCAAGAATATTCCCAAATAAGATCAGAAACAATTAGAGGAAAAAGGGAATGGGTAAAGTTGGGGCATTGAGGACAGTGGGAAAACTTATCTTCCACTAATTTTAAAGAACTGGGTATACCTACAGAAAATACAGAGAGCAAGCCTGGAGTATTTTGAGCCAGAAAAGTAAGTGTGTGAGGTGGTGGGGTACAATTTGTAAATGGACAGGGGAATATCATTACAGAAAAGTGGATTCTACATACAACTTGAGAAGACAAAAACAAAATTATTGGGTTCATTTAAAAGCAAGAAAATGTGGAAAGAGGGTAGGGGCATGCAGATATAAAAGGGGACAATACTAGATTGAAATAGGTTATGAAAAATAAAGAGAAAGGAAGGGAGGAAGGGTGGAAGATGGGTTTAATGAAGAATAAATGAACCAAAGTACAGATGTTTTGAAGGAAACATTATAAGATAAGACGTAATCAAAACCCAGCGTGGATATGCCAAATTTAAGAAAACTGGCTGGCCTCTTTAGTGTAATTATAAAGCAGAACTGGTAGTTTATGTATAACTTTATGTTTGAGCCATCTGTCTTACAAAATATGATTCCATTGTCACATGTTCAGCAATTAAATCAAGTTTTCTTCTATTGTTAATAACAGAAAGTAATCAAAATTGAAATAATTTAGATTTTCTAATTATCTGCTATTTTAGAAGCTAGGATACTTTGGGTGTACTGTTACCCTTGACTTTCAGTGAATCAATTTAAAATGCCAAGGCTTAGGTAAGTAAAATATAAATGGTCATGGAATTTTGCCTCCAGCTATGACAGGAAGCTATTGAGTAAGTAGACTGAAATTGCCATCCTGCAGTAAGCAACTACAATACTGGACAAAAATATGTGAGGCAGTTGATTTCAGGCTGTAAAACACGCAGTACAGAACTGGGTTCTTGAAATGAGATAAAACTTATGGGTTAGTGAGCCCTCTGTTCACCCAAGCTCTCTGCCTGGAGGCCTCCTCCTGACAATGGGCATTGGAGATGGACCCAAAGTAGAGCACGGGGGAGGCAGAGACTGGACCTTGAGGCTTCTGAAACACTTCTAATATGGATGGCAGTTGTGGAGGGAAGGAGGAAGGACAGGAACCATAGCAAGGTACCCAGAGGATCTAGGTAAGATAATTCATGAAGGTGGCTGCACTAAACAACAGACTTTTAATGTGGATGAAACAGCCTTCTTTTTGGAAGAAGAAGTGGCCATCTGGGACTTTCACAGCAGGAGGGGAGAAGTCAATGCCTGGATTCAAAGCTTCAAAAGGCAGGAGGCCTCACTTGTCAGGTGCTGATGCAGCTGGTGACTCCAACGTGAAGCCTTCATTTCATTAAGCTCTCTGAAAATCCTATGGCCCTTAAGAATTATGCTAAATCTCCTCTTCCCGTGCTCTATAAATTGAGCAAGAAAGTCTGGATGACAGCACATCTGTTTATAACATGGTTTACTGAATATTTTAAGCCTGCTGTTGAGACCCACTGCTCAGAAAGAAAAGATTCATTTCAAAATATTAATGCTCATTGACAATGCACCTGTCACCCAAGAGCATCTGATGGGGATATACAATGAGGTTCACATTGTTTTCATGCCTGCTAACATGACATCCTTTGTGCAGCCAGTGGATCAAGGAGTAATTTCAACTTTCAAGTCTTATTATTGAAGAAATACATTTCATAAGGCTGTAGCTGCCATGGTTAGAGATTCCGCTGATGGATTTGGGAAAATAAATTAAAAACTTTCTGGAAAGGATCCACCATTCTAAATGTCACTAGGAATATCCATGATTCATGGGAAGAGGTCAGAGTATCAACATTAACAACAGTTTGGATCGCCTTTCTAGATGCCGTTAAGTACATTCATGACTCATTAGAAGCAGTCAAACTATCAACATTAAGAGGAGTTTGGAAGAAGTTGATTCCAATCCTCAGAGGTGACTTTGAGGGGTTCCAGACTTCTGTGGAGGAAGTAACTGCAGTTGTGGTAGAAACAGCAAGAGAACTATAATTACAAGTAGAGCCTGAGGATGGGACTGAGTTGCTGCAACCTCATGACCAAACTTTAACAGATGAAAAGCTGTTTCTTATGGATGAGCCAAGAAAGTGGTTTCTTGAGCTGGAATCTACTTCTGGTGAAGATGCTGGGAAGATTGTTGAAATGAAAACAATGGATTTAGAATATTACATTAAATTAGTTGATAAAGAAGCAGCAGGGTTTGAGAGGATTGACTCCTATTTTGCTTTTTGTTTTGTTTTTAAATCCTTTCTTTCTTTCTTTCTTTCTTTCTTTCTTTCTTTCTTTCTTTCTTTCTTTTTCTTTCTTTTTCATGAGAGACACAGAGAGAGGCAGAGGGAGAAGCAGGCTCCATGCAGGGAGCCCAATGTGGGACTCGATCCCAGGTCTCCAGGGTCACACCCTGGGCTGAAGGCGGCGCTAAACCGCTGAGCCACCGAGGCTGCCCCATTTTATTTTATTTCAAGGGGCTTTTTTCTGTAACTGTAGATGATTAAAACATCTCACCACTTGCAGGGATGCCCCTTGTAACACCACTATAAGCTCAAACTTCCAATTTCTTGTTATGAAAATGCCCTGAAACTCAACTCCCAGATAAAGGTATCACACCTTGTAAGTATACCAGAGATTTAATAGTTCTCTCTTTAAATGCAGTCTTCATACAAAGTATTTCATTTCTCCACAGCAAAGTAAAAGCTAGAATACATTTTATTTTATTATTATTATTTAAAGATTTTATTTATTCATGAGACATAGAGAGAGAGGCAGAGACACAGGCAGAGGGAGAAGCAGGCTCCCTGCAGGGAGCCTAGTGTAGGACTCGATCTCAGGACTCCAGGATCACTCCTGGAGCCAAAGGCAGATGCTCAACCACTGAGCCACCCAGGCATCCCTACAATACAATTTAGATTGCAATTTTGTTACATATTTTAGGGTGAAGATGGTGTTAATGGAGGAATATATCTACCAAACACCTAATAGATTACTTAACATAACTATGTTAAATAATTCTGAAATGATTTATCTTAAAGGGATAAAAAAAATGCTTTTTATGTGGCAACATTCATTCTTTCACAAAAAAATTTGTAGAGCACCAACTTTTGCCAGACTTTGTGCTAGATTCTTGTTGATTTAAAGATAAGCAAGACAAAAAAGAAGAGAAAAAAATTCTTAGTGTCAAAGACTTCATAATCTAATAAGAAGTAGAGAAGGACAAAGTTCCATATTGTCTTATATTGTTAGAATCCAAGTGAAAATAATGTTAATAGAGGTAGGCAGAGGTAATGACAAAAGGCTGCAGCTCCTAAGGATTAGGGTTAATTCAGAGAAGAAGTGATGCTTGTGTTGAGTCCTAAAGGGTAGAAGGAAATCCATCAGGGAATGAGTGAGGAGATGATGATAATTGCAGGCATTAGTTTTAGCATATGGAAGAGATAGCACTTTATGGGAAATGGATAGTCTTTATTATGGCTACATTACAGGTCACGAGGAAAGCATTTTTTGTTAAAGAGGAAGGAAAGTAAATCATTAGGGGCACTTCCTGCCAATTTAAGGAATTTGAACTTTATCAAAAAATTGAAAAAATATCTCTGGTGACTATGTGAAGAAAATTAGTTTGAATGGAAGCAATTGGAAAGTTTATAAAAGTCTAGATAATGAAGATGACTTCCCCTTTATTGAGAGGGTATTTGAGGGAGAGGGACACAGGATGAGAAAGAGAGAGGGAAGGAGAAAGAGAGATGGTGAGATAAAAGGAAATATTGGATACAGAATCTATAGGCTTACTGGATTCCAAAGAGTAAATAACAGATTTCTCCAAATCACAAGCATGGACAGAAAGGTAGTTACTTTGCAAAGGAGAAAATGGAAGACTAGAAGTTCTCCTTTAGACATAATATTAAACACTCAAGTGGGAATATAGAAAATTGGATGCTCAAATTTGGAATTTAAGGAGCATTTATTGGCTGAGATTATGCAGTTTAATTTCATCAGCATATGGGTGAGATTTAAAACCAGCAACTAATAAGATCACCAGAGAAAAGTGTAGATGGAGAGATCTCTCAGTACTTAAGGTAGGAATATGTAAAAGATGATTGTTTGGGTGAAACTAATAGGCTGTTAGAGAAGATCAGGTCTCTTTCCTTCTCTTATCGTAATCCAAGAATAAATCTGGAGCTAAACAAGGAAATCTCTCTGCAAGAATTAAGATATTAAGTTTGAGGACATTAGTTTCTTGGATGGAGATTACAAAGCATATAGAATTCGAGCTAACTTTGACGTGGACTGTTGTTCCTCTTCCTCTCCCATCTGGGCAGGCACACTGAGTGGTAAACAGGATTACTCTCTTAGAACAAGAATTAGTCATCTTTCCTTCTCATTTGTGGTGGATGCTCTTTTTTCTTCCCATATGACTTTAAGGCCAAGGCTATTTCGCTAACCTAGGAAATATTCAGGCAAAGAGCTTAGATATTCTCTGATTAATTTTGTTCATTCAAAAAAATTAATATAATGAAATATATGTGACATAGAAATGAAAATTCATAAAGCTACAAATGGAATATTACAACTATTAACAATGTCCTCTGATTTTTCATTCTTGATGCCAGTGTTATCAGTTATCCCACTTTCAATATTCTCCTATTTTCTCTAGGATATGGAGGCTAGTGGGAAATTTCTGAAGACATGGGGTTAAGAATGTATTCGGGGGACACCTGGGTGGTTCAGTGGTTGACCATCTGCCTTTAGCTCAGGGTGTGACCCGGGGCCCTGGGATCGAGTCCCCATCAGGTTCCCTGCACGGAGCCTGCTTCTCCCTTTGCCTATGTCTCTGCCTCTCTCTGTGTCTCTCATGAATAAATAAAAAAAATCTTTAAAAAAGAATATGCAAAGGACAGTCTCTTCAGTAAGTTGTGTTGGGAATATTGGACAGCCACGTGTAAAAGAATGAACCACTATCTTACATAATGTACAAAAATTAACTCAAAATGATTAAAAATTTCAATGTAAGACCTGAAACCATAAATATCCTAGAAAAAAACATAGGTTGTTAGCTTTTTGACATAGGTCTTGGCAGTAAAATTTTTGAATCTGACACAAAAAGCAAAAGCAACAAAGGCAAAAATAAACAAATGATATCACATCACACTAAAAAATCTGGCAAAAGAAACTATCGACAAAATAAAAGAGCAACCTACTAAGTGGGAGAAGATATTTGCAAATCATATATTTGATAAGGGGCTAATACCCAAAATATATAAAGAATCCTACAACTCAATAGCAAAAACAAGACAAATAATGGGAAGAAGATCCGAATAGACATTTTTCCAAAGAATAACAGGTACATGAAAAGATGTTCAACATCATTAATCAGCAGGGAAATGCAAATCAAAACCACAGTGAGACATCACTTCACATTTGTTAGAATGGCCATCTGCAAAAAGACAAGAAATGACAAGTGTTGGTGAGGATGTGGAGAAAGGGAACTCATGTGAATTGTTGGTGGGAATGTAAATTGTCAGAATGTTACTATGAAGAACAGTGTGGAGTCTCCTCAAAGAAACTAAAAATTGGGCATCCCAGGTGGCCCAGCGATATAGCGCCTGCCTTCGGCCCGGGTTGTGATCCTAGAGACCCCAGATCAAGACCCACATCAGGCTCCCTGCATGGAGCCTGCTTCTCCCTCTGCCTGTGTCTCTGCCTCTTTCTCTCTCTCTGTCTCTCATGAATAAATAAATAAAATATTCAAAAAAAAAACCCTAAAAATAGAACTACCATATGTTCCCACAATTTCACTTCTGGGTATCTCTCCGAAGAAAAACAAAAACAGTGATTTGTAAAAATGTCTGCACCCCTATGTTTACTGCAGTATTATTTACAAGAGCCAAGATATGGAAACAACCTAATTGTCCATTAATGGACGAATCAATAAAAAAAAAATACATATTGGAATACTATTCAGCTATAAAAAAACAATGAAATTTTGCCATTTGCAACAGTATGGATGGACCTTGAAGGCATTATGGTAAGAAAACGCTACACAGAGAAAGACAAATACTATATAACTTCTATGTGGAATCTAAAAATAAAAAAAGGATAATGGAAATCTCAGAATCCCTGTGCTTTGTGCTATAATAATTTTAGAGATGAAGTTCAGGGAGCATATGGGACTCACCTAATCTTTTAGACTTAAGTAATAAAACTAAAACTCAAAATAAGAGTCTCCACAAGAATTTATCAGAAGCAAGGGGAGAAAACGGTATTTCAGCATGTTAATCAATAGCAATACCGTCATGGACGGATGTCTGGGTAATATTCCACAAACAATTAGGTAATCCCGACATACTCAATAAAGCCTTAAATGTTTCCACAATCCTTTTTGACACTGCATCTCTAATCTGTTCTTGTTTTATGTTTTCATTTTTTTCCCCCCAATCTGCTTCAACTAGCAAGTAAAATTTGGAAGCAGAGCATTTTGGTGTCCTCAAGCCCATGCACTCTAGGCCAGAGACTTCACTTCACTCTACTGAGCAAAAAGAAACAGAGTCAAAGCAAAATTTTTGTCTTGATTACAATCAATCTGGAGAGGGCAGGCCAAGGACTGCAAGTTTACAGTGAACTTGTACGTGCAGACCAACAAACCGAGTTACATGAGAGTGAATCATGGAGACGTAAACAAGAAACCAGAATAGGTTTAATCTTTTAAGATGTATACATATATATTTACTGTCAGTCTACGAATGTGGTTCATTTGACGGCTTGGATGAATATTTATGTGCTCTGCATTATGCATTTGAATTTAATTTTAAAAAATCTATTTAAAATATTCCCTATAGGGATCCCTGGGTGGCGCAGCGGTTTGGCGCCTGCCTTTGACCCAGGGCGCGATCCTGGAGACCCGGAATCGAGTCCCACATCAGGCTCCCAGTGCATGGAGCCTGCTTCTCCCTCTGCCTGTGTCTCTGCCCCTCTCTCTCTCTCTCTCTCTGTGACTATCATAAATAAATAAAAATTTAAAAAAAAAATAAAAAATAAAAAAAATAAAATAAAATATTCCCTATAGTGACATGGTTGACAAGTTGAACGCCGAGTGGGAGCTCTGAGGTGAGGCACAGGGTTCTGCTGGGTTGCCGTAGGTGAAATGATGTTCCCCTGTGTTTCCCCCCAGGCCCACCAACATCAAACATAGCGACTTGTCAACCAAAGACAGTGTGCAAGCCTTCCTTTTTCAAATTACTCCCCTTCTCCAAGTAGCCGAATGGAATTTATTATAGCAAATCCAGGAAGTGCTACAGCCATTGTGATTCCAGACATTAAAAGGGAGAAAAGGAACATTGTCTTGCTCCCACCTGATAGGAAGCTTTGCTATCTGTAATGCGCCTTGACACGAGCACTCTCACCTGAGTCTCCTTTAATAAGCACGCTGTGGCTCAGAGGAGGAGGGACCTGACCAGCTGCCCCGTCACACTACCGGGTGTCGTGGCCACGGCAGCGGGAGGTGGGAGGCCCACTGCCTCGTGATTAAGACAACGGTTCCCTCCATGATTAAATTTTTACTGAAGTTCCATCACTATTCAAAACCCAGAGATTTAAAAAAAAAAAAAAAAAAAAAACAGAGATTTTTCCTACTGCAGCGATAGGACTTAAAAGTCCAGCTTCTGCTGTCTTCTCTGAGAATAGAACGAAAGGATAGAGAAAAAGAAGAGTGAAGAAAGGCAAGAGGTTGAAAGAAGAAAAGAGAGAGGGAAGGAAGGAAGGAAGGAAGCAAAGTGAGGGAGTGAAGGAGGGAGGAAGGAATCATGAAATTGTCGAGGTTTGTCATTCCATCAGCCTTGACTATAAATCACCCAGAAAACGAAAAGTCCACCTTCACTACTTAACACAGAAGCCACCTAGTCTGTAGTTGTTTCGCGACACATGAAAACACGCAGGAAGCCCTAGGGCGGGCTCCTTCTCGGCACCGATTCCCCTGGGTCGCCCAGAAATTATTTTCAGCCAAAATCTGACTATTATGTGTGGCCATAAAGGGTTCTCCATGTACGACACGCAAATAAGGGCTCTTCTGCAGCTCGCGGATTCTACAATGAGAACTTGTGATTCTATTAGCAAAGGATTCCCAGCTGGTGGAGGGAGGTCTTGGGGAGTAGTATAGACGCTTGCTTATCAAATTAATCTTGCTTAGAAATTAAGAAGCTGCGGAAGCCCCGCGACTGTTCAACCTGCAGCTACTTGAGCGGAAGGGGGGGGACAGTCTCTAGACTCCTCAGCTAAGAGTAGTTGGAGTCCGACAAAACCTTTTGTCAAAAGTAAACGTTTTCCCCGTGCTGCACAGTTGTTTGTTTTACAAAACAACACTTGGCAGCATTTGGGAAGTAGAGAATTTGCAACACAAAGGCCTAATTCTTTTTTTTTTTTTTTTTTGATAACTTGAAACTTCTATCCTGCGAGGTTTTCACAGCAGAGCTTATGGCTGGCCGTCAGCACTTTGGCCCTGTGTTCGCAGGCCAAGTACAGTATCATAAAAAAAGGGAAGAAGACAGAGTTAAAATAATTGGGTTATGGTGAGGTGGTTTGCTTAGCGCGTGGCCTAAAACGATCCACTCACGAGAAGGTGATTTCCAATGACTACGTGAGCGTTTGTCGCCCAGGGTTATGCAGAGACATCCCTGAAGGTGGGGGAAATCACAGGCTGGACACAAAACAATCCATGTTCAAGTCAGACCGTGTCTGCAGGAAACCCACGGACTCACCCCTTCACTCATCCAATATTGATTAAGCTCTTGTCCCACTGAAGCTACCGCGCAGGACGTCTGTGGCCCAGGGACTTTGTGGGGCACAGCAAGAGGAGCCCCAGCTTCAGAACCTGAAGACCAGGGAGTAATTGTCTCTTCTACCCTAAGGTAGCTGGGCGGCCATACGTAAATTGCTTAATCGTTGCTGAGCCTGTTTTTGTTTTTTCGGTTTTTTTTTTAATATGCAAAATAGAAATGATAGCAGGTGCATCCTGAGTTCCTGAGAACTCACTGAGACACTCCCACGAATACCTGGGAGAGCATCTGATCCAGAATGCGGCAGTGCTCAGGCTCTGCGCTGGGCCAGACGCCACCGCGGACACTTAGCGCCTGACGTGCCCCTCATTCGACGTGCTCTCTCCCACAGGAGTGTTTCTGGTTGATCAGAAGGTGCAGCTCTGCACATGGAGGGTGTGGATTTTGGAGGAAATATGGACAATTTTGGCATGGGAATTCAAGTGAAGCTGGAGACACGTGTGAGTCTGTATCATAAAAGCATTTTATGTAACTATGCGTGCTAAGTTAGAGACCTCAACGTTTTCATAAGACAAGGATAAATAAAAATGATATTTATGTTTGTTGGAGATCTTTACAGCTTTAGAGAGGTTAGAGGTTCAGGCAGGTTTTAAACATACATTCAAATGTAAAGACAGAGCAAGAACTAGAACCCGCAGCCCAAGGTGAGAGACAGTTCAAAGCTTCCCCTGTGCCCCTTGCGTGTCCCGCCCCGAGCACACCAGTCCCACTCAGCTCAGGAGGACACTGTCATCCTAACGTTTGTGGCTAATCAGCACCTTAACTTTTTCATAGTTTCTCTCACAGACATAGGTGACTCTAAAGAATGTATGATCGGTATTTCCTAATTAAAACTTTTTGATGATAGAATCACGCTGTGCGTGCTTCTGTGGTATAGTCCTACAGGCCTTATATCCGAGGCCTGGGATTAATTAAGCTAGTTCACAGCTCTAGTTAATCTATTTTCACTGACTAACACCCTATCAGTTCAACACGGTTGTTAATCCCTTCTACCACCGACCAGCGTTTAAAATACTAGCACTTACTCTCTTTGGCAAACACTGGCGCCTTACACGTCGCCTTCTTTCGCGCTTGTGCAAGAGTTTTCCTAATACGTACAACAGGAGAGGGAACCGTACCTGTTCGACTTCACTACCCACTGGCAAACTCTCTCCCAAAGTGTTTGCAACAATTTTCCCTTCGCGGGCGGTGCATGAATATTGTCGTTGCTCCGCGTCCTTGCTAATACCGTGTTGTAGAACGAAGAGCTATTAAGACGTCAACGCACTTCTGGGTTTGCTAATGAGTCTGTACATCTTTCCTTGTATCCAAAGGTCATCCATGTACCTCTTCTATGAAATGTCTTCTGGAGATTTCAGTTCAACTGTAATTGGGTGTTTCCTTTTATTCTTATTGATTGATTGGTAGGGTACTAATCCTTGGTTGGCTGTATATGTTGTGAGAATTTTCTAAATTCTTAGCTTGTGTTTTTTGGTCTTTATGGAGTCCTATAATGATCAGAAGTTGTTCATTTTAGTCTAATAATAGATTTTTATCAATCTTTTTTTTATGATTTGGATTTTCTGATTTTTATTAATTAAACTGTTTTCTGCCCCGAGGTCATAAATATCCTATAATAATTATAGAGGTTTCCATTCTCATTTAAATCTATCTGGAATTGATACTTTGAGTATGTAGAGAGCTAACTTGACCTTTTTTTTTTCCCAAATGGATAAATAATGATCTAAAACCATTTGTTCTCACTGATCTGCACTGACAACTATGTCATGAATTAAATTGAATTTCATCTATAGATAGAATCACCTATGGACTTTCGATTCTCTTATGTGTCTGGAATTCCATTCTTGAGCAAATACTATACTATTAAATAATCATAGCTTCATAGTAGTTTTTGTTATAGGAAAGAAAATCATCTTCAGGGCAATTTTTGATTCTTTACCCCAAATCATATTTTTGGAGTTTTATGCTTTTATTAACACAAATACAACTGCGCATAAGCTGTCTGTCTGGTCATTTTCTTCGCCGCGCAGCCTGCCTTTGGGACGGTGACTGATGCCAGCGGGCTGCTCTCCCCACATGGGCTTTGCGGTTCTTGGAGGGGATGTTGTGAGCCATCTCTGCACCTGAGATCTGTTGCGCATCCACAGCACTTCAGGCTCCTCGACCCTGTGGACTAGGAACTTGGGCAACCCACTGGGCAGCACGTGTGTGTGGTCATGTTGCTCCCGTAGCCAATGTTGGCCAGCAAGCTCTGGCCCTTGAGTCTCCTGTGCACCCTACTGGCAGGGTCTCCGGGGTGCCCCCAGCTGCACCTAATGTTGACCCACCGGTCTGACCACTCCCTGGTCAAATTCTGGCCCCTCTTTTGAAGAAGAGGGCCCTTTCTCCGAATAATTTTTTTAAACTAGTTATAAAGTTTTACAAAGATCCCATGATTTTTTTTTTTTTAACTTTTGACTCCCTTCATCTATCCCCACCCTGTGAGAATACTGATTAGAAATGGTCTAGAGAGAAGCAGCACTTTTATTAGAGTGAGTCTTCCTAACTAGAGACCTGGATATCTCTTCCTATTTAAATCTATAATGTCTTCAAATGAATGCTGCCATCTATTTCATAAAAGTACTACACTATTTCTAAAATTTTTAGTCATATGTTTTTTTCTTCCTCATGCAGTAAATGGTTTATTTTAAATTACGTTTTCCAATCAATCATTGCTTCATTTTGTACGTTGGTCTGATATCCATCATCATTCGTAAACGCGTTAGTTCTAATGTTTTATCTGTGGGTTCGTTGGTGATTTTTAACAGCAATCATCTCATCTGCGATTTTGATACTTTTCCTTTTAATCACTACGGCTTTGTTTATTTTCTGGTTGTTTGTTTATTTGTTTTCTTTTAAATGTTCTGACTGGGACTTCCTTGCAACGTGTAAAGAAAAATAATGAGAACATGAGAGTATACATTCTTGACATCCTTGATGTTAAAGAGAATGATTTTAACATTTTATCTTTAAATGTACTACATGCTCTGGATATTTTTGTAGGTTCCAGTTTTCCAGCGTAAGGAAGTTTCCATCTTTTTTGATCTATTTATTTGTTTTTAAGTCTTGAATGGATTTCTTTTTTTTTTTTTTTTTTTTTTTTTAAGATTAGTTCTCATAAATGGTCAAAGCCAAAGCCATCCAGGATCTGGCTCTCTGGTATCTTCTTTCCTACCTCACTCATGCTCACAGCTCCAAGCACATCAAACTCCTGCAACACTCCAGATATGCTTCTACTTCAGGAATTGAGTTCTGTTAAGCTGGCTACCCTTCTCCCAAGATATCAGCATGGGTAACTCCTTCTTCCTTCAGTCTTTGGGTTATTACTAGAAAGTCCTCTTCTCAGAAATACATTCTCAGGATGTCACACCTAAAATTGCAATTCCTACCCTCACCCAGATACTTTCTGTATTCCTTCCTCAGGGTTTTTTTTTTTTTTTTTCCATAAGAATATACCGGTAACATGTTATACTTTTTCTTATTAATGCCTTATCAAGAAAAATTTCCCCTTGAATATGCAGCTCTGCTTTCACAAATAAATCAACTAAGGTATTATTTTAGGAACAAATAGACTTGATTCTGTCCTCTTGTTAAGTATTTATTATTATCCTAGGTGAACTCTCCGAGTGTTCTCTGTCAGAAGGGAAAAACACTTCAAGAAATTTTCAGTGGTATCCAAAAATCTGGCATTATTTAGCTGTGAAACTGCAGCAGTTTCTTCTGATTATGTTTTCTCCTACTGGGCACAAAGACTGAACCATATTTGTTTGTTTGCTTGTTTGTTTTTGACATTTCATCTAGGAGATAACGACTCTTGCAATTACAGGAGAATACAGTTCCTCTCCTAGTTATGATAAATAGAGTAACTAAAAGTTATAACATGAATTAGATTGATCAGAAACGTTTCTATGGCTACTGGCATTCTGGAACAAAGAGATAAAATAAGCAGAAAACTGAGCGTCTGGTCTTAGGGTATTTGGTTTTCTTTTTGGTATCTTATAGGTGATAACAATTGTCTTTTATTCAAAATGGAGAAAAGATGTTAAATTTTTACTTATTTGTGGGGCACTCGTATTGTGGCAGACAAAAGCATGCATAGCGGCTTTGTGTTGCCTTAGGCTTGTTGGTAGTTTTACTATGGGAGGAAGGGGGTAAGGAGACAAGGGGCACGCGGCGGTCAACACTGAGATTGGCTTATGAACTCTCTTTCAACCTGCTCCATTTGAGGGGCTAGAGACTCCTCAGTATGACCAGGACTAGAGAGGCAAGTGAGGTGCCCAGTCCCCCACATTTAAGGATGAACTCACTCCAAGGCTTGGGCAAGTACAGGATTGGCACCTGTCAATGAATGCCCCCTTGATCTCTGTGCCCTGCATGCCCCTTTCACCCCACCCCACTCATAATCCTGGCTTCTCTGGTCCCTTGATAGCTCAGTTTCACATGTGATCTAGCTGCTTCTAAGCCAGTACACCCATGAGGGATTTCAAAGCAAGAAGTGATGCAGAGTCCCCCCTCCCTGGGGATTCTCCCGTTTGTACTAGCAGGCAAGAATAACTTTGGATTTTCCTTATTAGCTCTGTCACCGGTTTCAATAACTATTCCTCCTATTTGCAGGCATTTAGAGGGAGAATACTGAGCACCCACTTTCCTGGCATGGACTTAGCTGTAATAATGTTCTTTTGAAACTAGTGGTTGGGGTGATGTCTTATGTCTTCCATATTTTACAGCAGAGAGTGTGGTGGCAACATCTTGCTCTACAGGCCTCAGCAGAGCTGGATTGATTCCAGAGCTAGGAGCTGCAGCAGAGGCTCCCAGACTTCTAGGCTTCCTGATTCAGCAGGCGGCAGCTCCCTTGGCGGCTACTGTGATGGTGTTCTAGAAGTAATCTCAGATGCTTGGCCTACAGCTGGTCCTCTAGCCCTTCCAACAATTTTCTTAGTGTATCATTCAATTCTTGCTTATATGATACCTGCAACAGATCCTTGATTGATACAAATAAGGAATAAAAGTTTTATTCCTTTGATAAAAAGAAAGATCGAAATGAGTTTTCTCGTATATCACCAGGATCGACTGCACACAAATGTTTACTCGGGAAACGTTTATGTATGTACATGTTTATTTGCAATTGTTCACTATATTAAACATCTATACTAGTTTATTTTTTTGTGTACTAGTTTAAATTGATAAGAATTCACTTTGAATCTGCAAATACCATGCAGATGATCAGTAATTCTGTGTCAGTTATGTGATTAGAACTCTGCTGTAGAGTCTGAGAGAGGAGATGACAAAAAAATGACAAAACTTCTTGCCTAAAGAAACTGTAATTGTTGTTTTAAAGAAATTAAGTAAAAATGACAGAAATAAGATTGCCTGCCACAAAGTATCCATAAGATCCAATATACCATGATTCAGAATATTTATATTGTAGGTTATCTAACTGAATATATTAATTATATAGAAAGTGTCTATCAATTCGAAGTGGTGAGGGATTGGCCTGCCACAGAATGACCAAGAAGAGTCACAAGGACAAGAGTGTCCATCTCATTGAAGCACTGGCTAGAATGAAGGGGCCTCCGAAAGGGGGCCTTGCAGAACTTCTGGTTTCTATCCTATTGACAAGACCATTCTCATTATCACCCAGTCATGTCAAATTATTTTAGCCTGCTACTATTACACTTCCAGTTCTTTTCATGCCTCTTATTCTATTCCCACGCCCACCAAGTGAGATTCTAATTATGTTTTGGATGAAATGGACCGATAATGTTCACCTATTATCTGTTTTGTTGCTGTAGTTTTACTTCTTATAATAAACTTTGATATTGGTATTCTTGTTCCGGTCATCACTCTTGAACTCACTTTATAGGAATCTATTGCTACAAAATATATTACCTCTTAATTGCTTTATAAGACTAAGCTTTGAGACTGTAAACACTGAGGGTTACTGCCTGGATAATGGAGAATTTACCAACGCCAGCCTGCAATACCTATTCTCAGATAACGAATGCCCCTTTCCATAGGAAGTAGAAACAAACTAGGCATTATATACGACCACAAGTAGAATCAAAGGTTTGTTTGGTTTTGTTTCCTATAAAAGCTTTTACTTTTCGGGGAGCATAAGAGAATGATTCTTAGAGGTCCTATTCTATTTATTTACCCATTCCATCTGAACTTCTGAAATTTCTTTTTAAGATGTTAATTAATTTGTTTGAGAGAGGAGAGAGAGAGAGAGCACAAGGGGAGGGACAGAGGGAAAGAGAATCTGAAGCAGATTCCAAGCTCCAAGCTGAGCATGGAACCCAATGCAGGGCTTGATCTGAGCATGGAACCCAATGCAGGGCTTGATCTCACAACCACAGGATCGTGACCTGAGCAGAAACAGAGTCAGATGCTTAACCGACTGAGCCACCCAGGCACCTCTGAACCTCTGAAATTTTAAACTTATGTCCAAACTCCTTTTCTTGTATAAGTATGTTGAAATCTAATTCTAATTATCCATGTTATTCCAATATATAGGATGTGTGTGCTATATAAGAGATAGTTGAAAACGACAGTAAATATTTGCTATAGATTTCATTATTCTAGATTTAGGCTCCTGAATGCTTCCCAGTGGTAGCTTTAACATTAAATCATGAATACTTTAAAATGAAATTTAATTTAAACTTAAAACATTTCATATTTCTTTGCAAGCACACAGAGCTTTCTGACTAGTAAACAGTTTATAAATGCTTCTTGATAATGGTGAAATAAAGTTATTCTAATAGGAATAATATATGAATTGTACCTTTTCATAATTTTCTTCTGTAGCTGCATTTGAAGAAAATAAATCGTATTTTTTTCACCACTTACTCTTTTTAGCTCTTTAAAAAAATTAATCAGAATAATTCCGATTCAATTTTGAACTAATAACAGGGGTTTATGACAGGCTTTGTAGGGAAACACTTTACCAGTCCTCTGAAATATGCCTAATTATGTACCCTGTTTAAGAATAATATAATCCCATTGTTAAAATTTCTGACCCAATGATAACATCTCATAACTTAATGCTATAGAGCTTTACATTTAAAAAATTGCTTTTGCGTCTTTTATCTATTTGACTTTAGCTTATAAGCAAACTTGTTAGGTAGACTGGACAGTGTTATTCATTATTCTCCTCATGCAGTTGTAGAAAATGAGGTTCAGAGGGTACACTGGATTTATTAAAGTCATGCAGTTATTTAGCAATAGACCTAAATCTGAATTGAGGGCTTATTCTTTCTTAAATCGACTTCATTGAGGTATAACTTGAAATATACAGTTTGATGATTGTTGAGAATTTTTATACTCCCCTGAAATTTCCCCCACAATCAAGAGATGCAACACTTACATTAGCTCAGTAAGTTCCTTTGTGCCCCTTTGCAGTCAATTCCCTGCCTGCCCCCCACCATTCCCCACCCCGGCCCCACAATCACAAGCAGATACGGCTCTAGGCAATAGGCAATCCCAGATGTGTTTTCTGTTCCTGCAGATTGGTTTGCCTTTTCTAAAATTTCATATAAATGAAATTTTGCAGTATTTACACTTTTGTGTGTTGCTTCTTTTGCTAAGCATGTATTTGAGATCCATTCATGTTGCTGTGTTTATCATTATGAACTTAGATTTTTGAATGCTAGGTATTATTATTTCCAAGGAAAAGTTTTATAATGCTTCTTTCCCTTTATTCTAGCTTTAAATATTTTTAGTTTTTCATTCAAAAACTAAGGCTAGGCTTTTACTTTTAAAAAAAATTAAAGATTTTATTTATTTATTCATGAGACACCCACACAGAGAGAGAAGCAGAGACACAGGCAGAGGGAGAAGCAGGCCCCCTGCGGGGAACACAAAGTGGGACTCAATCTCAGGACCCCGGGATCACACCATGAGCCAAAGGCAGATTCTCCACCACCCAGGTGCCCTAAGTCTAGGCTTTTAAAATCGTCTCCTAATATCCTTAGTTTGAGTCTCAGCCATACTAGCCATATTGTTTAAAAGTGCTCTTTCAAAAATGTAATTTTGTCATCCCCCTGTCTACCACCATGTTGTCCACTTCAGTAGTTCTCACGGTTTTATAGTGGACTCTAAAGGGGGGGCAGGGGCAAGTTGAGCCAGTTCTGCTTCTGTACTCACCTGTCTGCCTTCAACCATAACAAGCCAGTGTTCTATCTTTTGTATATATTAGGTTTCCTTGCAAACTTTTAATTCGGGAAAGAAAAGTTACTTGCTTAAAACTTTGAAAGTAGCTCATGTACCCCTGACCCTCCAACCTGTTTGTCATCTTGATTCCCCATCTGCAGTCCCCCTTCTCCCACTCAAAAATTATAACTAAGCTCTGACCACATACAGTGCTCTTGACCCATCAGGCTCTGTCATTTTCAAGTGTTTGTTCCAGCAGCTACATTGCCTGGAGTAGTTGTCTACTCGCGATCTTTACCCACCTAGCAAATACCTACTCATCACTTAAAGCTTGAAGCTCTAGGTATACCACATTCATGAAGTTCCCTTGACTCCATCTCCTAATACTTAACCTGTTGTGACCCCAGTTTCCTAAAATATCACTGAAACACCGGCTAGGAAAACAGCTTTGTCTACAAGTGCCCAACTCTAGTAATCACTCCTTCCTGATTTATGTGATTACCTTGGAAACACCGTTCTACACAACATTGATGACACGGGAGGGCTTGGTGCTTGTCTTACAGAGTCGAAGCATGAATCTCATGCACAACGGAGCATGAAGAAAGTGATAGAAGTTGATTAAGCCAAGATCCAGAGCAAGCTCTCAGGAGTGAGAGGGGCCTGACGGGGTTGCCCCTGAGGGCTTGTAGTGGGCAGTCTTTTATTGAGAACTGACTGAGAAACTTGTGGCCTTGAGATTCTTGTGCTGTCTTGGTTTGAGTGAGGACTGGTGAGAACATCTGTAATGGCTTTCTTCTTCTTTGGGGTCTACTTATCCTTTGTTGGTCACGGGTGACCGTCATAAAAAGGCCCTCTCTGTGCCCACACCCAGGGCAGGGTGGTCTGGCTTGCTCCCTGATCTCTGGTTGCCTTACACCTTGGCATTTTGGGGATTTCCATGAGCCTGAGTCAGTGGCCCCCTACCCAGCCCTGCCTGGCCCTGTCTGTCCCTAACTCATTGACCTGAACCAATGGCCACAGTTCATGGATATGCAGTGATACATGACCCAGTCAGAAGCTCTCACGCACTTGTTGCCACCTGGACACAATCCGTCTGTTCAGGATGGGCATATGATCCAGAACGGGCTTCTCATAGTTTGTGGTTCCCATTTTATCCTTATGCTAGTTCAAGCTGACTTTTCATGACAAAAAACAAACTCTCCTAAAATATATAAACTCTGAAGTGCATTTATCCGTTTTTTTTCAACTCTGCAATTTCCTTGACTGCTATCTTGTTCTTTGTAACCCTAACATGGAGCCCAAACGCTGCTGAAAAACAGATATTTAATATATATTTAAAGAGTGAATGGACAAAAAGGTGGGTGAACAAATGTGCTTGTGGAACATAATAATCGAGATGAATTTATGAGAGCTAGTTTAAAATTAACTGAAAATTTGAAGCAACTATACATAAAAAATAGAGAAAAACTGTTGGGATTTAACTTAAAGAATATTATAAAATAGAGGTACAAGCAAGTAGGTAGAAAAAGGTTCAATTAGAGAACAAGGTTCAAAATTTCATAGTTTCAAACTGCCATGAGGGCCTGACACTTTTAAATCCTATAGAGGCATCTTCCTTAATTAAACAATTTGCATATCTGTACAAGTGCAAATAGCCATCTCAAGGAAGCCCTAAGAGAATAAATAGAAATTGTGGAAGTAAACATATTCGTAGCTAGGAAGAAAGTGAGAAAGGCACACCACTGACCTTTGCTTTTTGACCTTACATGAGATGTGCGTGCTAATTCCTTTCTGGATAGTATGTAACAGAGCCCAGGTTAAATGCAATGGCATCTTCAGAGGGAAACAGTTCAGAGGAAGTAATAAAGACTGTTTGAGGTCTAGACATGTTTATATCATAAAAGCACCCACGTGAATAGTAATAGGAGAATGTATTCTCTTTACCACACAGCCCGGCGACTGCACAAACAGTCCCAAGCTCTGGGTATACAAAACCAAAACAACAGTGACCCTGTCTTTGAATACATAACAATTCCACTGGAACATGAACAGAGAAATAAATTATAGCATAATATGGTAAAACGCTGTAAAAGGACACGAATAAAGTACAGCAGAGATAACCTTAAAATTCACCAAAGAAAGTTCTCGAAGAGTTTAGTAAAGAAATGAAAGAATATGACCCATTCTGAAAGAGTTTTAGCCACTATTCATCTCTCTGCAGCTAGATGTAGCAGGTTTTATTGGCTGTCTCTTCCCTACCCCTCATAATTCTTTGAGTAAGATATTTATTAATGGATATTGGGAAGAAAGAGAAATTCACTAAATAAAATGGAATCAGTGGGAGGATTATTCAGGTCCTGTTATTTATTGCCATCATATATGTTTATGTTAATAATATTTTGTTTGATCATCTACAAGGTGCTTATTCTTACAAGCTTAAAAAAGTAAGGATAATTGGTTAATTCTCTTTTCATATATGAGATATGCTGATAATTATGTATAGGTAGGATCAACTCTATGAAAGAGGGGGGATAGGTGCCTATTTATTTGATTTGAGGAATATAGGGCCTTACTTAAAAATATTACCTGCTTTCTGGGCTGCCTTTGGATACATTTCTTATGATGCAAGTCATATTTTTTGGGTAAGACATTTTCATCAGAAGTCATTCTTATTACTTATTACATTCTTATTAGGTACTGGAAAAGGAAAGCTCACTGGCATGTTAATAAGGACTAATGTGCTAATGTGTCAGTGGGTGCCCTGCCCAGAGAAGGATATGAAGGAATAGGATGCAAAATTGTTTATTTTTTTCTAAAAAAAAAAAAAAAAAAAAAAAAGGATGGGGGAAAGAGTCTTGAGTATGAGAAACTTTTAAAAGGCAGATCCAAGAAAAACAAAAAAATGAAGTACCATAGTTGGAAGAAAATAAGGAAACCAACTATGGAAGAAGACAAAAGCACACACTCTTCAGAATAAAAAGAACACATTTTGTTTACTTCACAAGTTTTATTGTGGACATTGCCCTCACAACCAACATGATTTATGTGTCTTCAGTGTGTATGTGTATCACTTGCTTTAGGTAAACCTATACGTTTATGTGAGGGATTGCCTTGAATACCTCCATGTGACAGACAATACTGTAGGACCCAGGATAAGATGGTGGGCAAGAATGGCCCAGGTCCCTGTATCTTAAAGAGCAAACAGTCATTGGAGACATAGACAAATTTAGTGAAATTCCTTGATTAGTAGGAGACATACTGGGAATATAAGATTATTGAAGGGAACTTAAGCATGATATGGGGGTTAAGAAGGGTTTCTAAAATAAATTATTTTTAAGCTGAGATTTAGATTTTATACAAGAACAAGCTGAATCAGTCCAGTAGAGGTGGGAAGGGAGAAGGCAGAATATGTGCAAATAACTAGCAAGAAGAAAGAATATGAAATTCAGGGAGCTAGGAGATATTTGTATGGCTAAAGATCAGAGTATGAAAAGAGTGTTAAAATATGAAGTTGTAGTGTTTTAGGATTTTGTTAGAGCCAACTGCAGAAACATAATGTTCTTAGCTTAAGTAAGCAAAGGAAGGAACTATTATACACCTAATGTGATAGCCCATGGACCAGGGATCAAGGATCTCTTTGGTCTCAGGGAAGGAAGGAGTTCAGAATTTAAATGATATCAGATTCCTCTTTATCATTCGTCTTTGCTCTTCTCTGTGTTGGCTTCATTCTCCATGCTCGCTGCTGACACTTTCTCTACTTTTTCTTTGCTTCACATGCTAGATGCTCAAGTTGCTTGCTCACTCCCTGTCATTATACTGAAAAACCTTCTTATACAACCGACATGTAGGTAGGCCCCAGGATTCGTTTTGTGCCTGTTGTTGCAGAAATAGGCAGTTGGTCCAAGATAAAACAATAAGAATGTTTTCCCTGGCTGGTCTCTTGAATGGAGATAATTTAAGCTTGATTGATGCAGGACCAGCATCTCACCATGAAGACTACAGAAAGAGCTCTTTCATGATAAGGCAAGGGGCTAAGCAAACACCTCCGTAGATATCCACTACAACGTGGTAAGCAGTATTGAGGAATCTGCACCACAGTACATAAAAATATGGGCTTTATCAAACTGTCAAAACCCTTCATTTGATGAAAGCAAAAATGTTTCTTGAACCAGTGTAGTCTTCTATTGTATTCAATATTTGCAAAATGTCCATTTGCTTGCAACTTGTCAGAAGCAAAATCACTGTCAAAGCAAGCGAGGTACATTTCTTAAACAGATGAGTTGAGTCCTCTTGGTGTTTGAGTTTCTACCACCAAGTCTGAAGACTTAACCAACTCTCACCAGTACCATACTAGTACCACAGAGCTCCCCATGATTTTACAATTCTTCAGACTCAGTGTGAGTTAGGTGATGGGTGAGAGCAGATGCCATTCAAGCATTTTCTTTACTTTTGGCATTCTGATTTCTCATTTAATGAGACTTTCTTTTTTTTTTTTTTTAATGAGACTTTCTAATATTTATTTTGGATGGATTTCTGCAGCTTTCTCCCAGATACCATCATCTGCAGTTGACAGGCTGAACATAGGAGAAATATGCATAATCTTTAGTCATGGGTCACATTACATGCCATGTGAGTGGTGTGATATCCTGACATGCCAACAAGCAAATGCTTAGGAAAAGCATGGAAAAATACAGCCTGGCTGCGTGCCCCTTTTTATTCCTACTGACATGTATTTTTTAAAAAAATGATTTTAAAGACTTTTGAATCCTATCACACTGAGAGTAAAGGAGTCTTGTAGAGCTTTTGTTTCTTATGTTATTCAAGAAGAATAACAACTATCTTTAATTAAGTATGTGTTGTGTGCCAAGTGCTTTATGTAATAGTACATTAACTCTTTCTTCCTCAGGTTTGATTGAGATCCCAGGATGAGGGAAAACACATACACACACATACGTCAGGTACTTGTTCCAATTACTACAGTTTTGACAAAATAATCCAATATTCAGAAGCATAAGACACCATTTTCTTCTGTTCATATGTTCTGTGGGTCAGGAGTTTGTATACAATATATGATATCCCAGCTGATTCCAAGGCTGGGGGGTGACTCAAAAACTAGGATCCAAAATCATTTAAAGGCTCGCTTACACACGTCTGGCACTTGAACTGAGGAGGATTCAAAAAGGAGACTGCCAGCTGGAATTCCTACGTGTGCCCTCTCCAGGTGACTTTGGCTTCCTCACAGTGGGGCTGCCTCAAGATATTTGGACTACTTACATGGAGGCTCAGAAATTCCAGTCCAAGTATTTCAGCAAATAAGGCTGAGGCTCCATCATCTTCTATGACCCAGCATCAAAAGCCATGTGATGTTACCTCTACCATGTTTTATTAATCAAACTTTTTCAGAGTGAAGTGGAGATAACATAGATCCTCCTTTTAATGGGCATCCCGTCTGTGGTACCCTGTTTTTAAAAAGTCAAAATATCAGATCACATAGGCAGAGCATGCCTTTAGAAATTGTAAAAACGGCATTGAAATTCTTAGCTCATGACTCAAGGATACAAAAGAGAGGTGAGGAATTAGAGAAAACAGATCTTGGGATTGCTTTGAAGAAATTGCCAATATGTCCTGTATTCTGCTCTTCCACATCAGTCACTGTGAAAAACAGTGGATGGGAGAGGAGATTGCTTTGTTCTTACATAGAGGAAGAGATATTACAAGAATTTGAAGAGTCTGAATGCATGTCCTAGAATTCGAGGGAGGCAATGACTGGTATCTGACTCATGCCTTAAAAAGTCTGAAGGTTAACAGCTTGGACTAGCTGAAGTAGCCCATAGCAGAAGAATTAGAAAGTCTTCACTGAAAATGAGCTGTACCTCCAGAGTTCACCAGGGCATGAATGCCTGTGTGATCTCCATGTTCCAGAAAGGAGATAGTTGTGTGTTGTCTTGAAAATAACTCTAGGCCAATCTCCTTTGTTCAAAGACAAAGGGCACTTAGGCATAAGGAAAGCTAGAGGTGTTAGAGGCAAAAGCTAAATGGGGATGGATGTGATCAACTGGAACTTATCACAAGCATCAAGGAACTGAAGTCAGAGATCCATGGAGTCACAGAGGAAGTGGCTTTGGATATCACATCTGGCAAGTATCACTAAAAGATTACAAGTAAAAAAATAAAAATAAAGAAATAAAATAAAACAAAGATTACAAGTAAGATCTCCTTTGCTCATACCTTTCCTAGCTTCTACTGTCAAAAAAAAAAAAAAAAAAAAACCACCACCAACAACAGCTATCTGGTATTAGAAAATATCAACTAAAAACAAGAATGGAAGCCTTCCCTTCATCCCCACTAGAGGATAAGGAGAAAGAAAAGATTTTAATTGAATGAAAAGCCAATGTTTCAAATGCCTACGGACTGATCTGTTACTAAAACCTGGAAAAAGAAGGTATTCTTGGAATACCTAAGAGTGACTAACTGTTACATCATATCTACTAGATATTTTTTGCAGAATTAGAGATAAACAGACCCTAGAAAAGATAGCAGTTTATGGGAGCCGTTGTTGGGTGATAATCATGCAGTATGCTTGCTTTCTAACTTTTTCTAGTATTCTAATAAACATGATTCATCTATATTCAATTTTATTTAACTCTCATAATAACTTTAATGAGATAGGGAATATTATTCCCTGAGGCAGATAAAAGATGGCCATAAACTCTCTGACATTCCTTTCATCAAGAGTTGGAGCTTGTGTGTCCTCGCCTTGAATGTAAGTCATCTCTGTGATCGCCAAAGTGCAAAGAACACACAGAGGTGATGCTCTACCAATTTTTAAGTGAGTCCTTAAAACACTAACAGCTTCCATTTCCTTTCTCTTAAGAAACTTTCACTCCCATCCTAAACCAAAGTGAAGTCCAACTACTCTGAGGGTATCATGCTAAGAGGCCACCATGTAGATACTCAAATCCCCTAATACCAGCTGAGTCCAAACATTCTTCCCACAAGGTGCAGACAAGGGAGTGATTCCACTGACGACCCTCCCGTCCAAACCATTTCCCAAATCAATACCAGTGGGTGATCTTGGTCAACACTGACTCAACAGAGAAATTGCCCAAGTGAGCCCTGTCCAAATTTATGATGCATAAAAGCATAAAACATAACAAAATAGCTGAGTTTTTGTCTTAAGTCACTGAGTTTGAAGTAATTCGTTACAAGAAAATAAATAATTAGAATATTCCCATTTTATAGAGGAGTAAACAAGGCTCAGAAAGGTCAAGATTTTTCCAAGAAAAACTTTAACAAATGATATAAAATATTTAAAACTTAGTTTTTTGTTTTTTGTTTTGTTTTTTACTTCAGATTCACTCCACTATGTCACAGTATTTCAAAACCGAATACTGGATTGCCCGGGGGACTCACTTATAATGATGTCACTTCTTATATAGTCTACATATAGCAATACAACAATGACAACAAAATAGAATCCTCATATCTAGGATTTGGATGGACTTCAAGTACTGTTTGGGGTATATTTTCTTTTTAAAGCTTAATCTTGATAAGCTGGACTAATTTATTTTATAGGTCAACTAATTGACACATAACTTTGCTTTTTTGTGTATATGTTACCTAATTTTCTAGCATTGAATACAGTTCCTCTCATTTAGCTATTAACTGTACGTTCTTTTCCAGAAATTTTGTACATATGCACGTATATATGCATGCAATTATCTATCCATTCATTCATTCATTAATCGATTCATTTGTTTCCCCTTTGCTACTTAACTTTCCATGGCTTTAGGACTGGTTTCTGTAATTAGATAAAAACAGACATAGGGTTTTGCATTTTTTTCCATCCCTCAAATTTTAACTTGTGGTGCAGAGGATAGTCCCTGGTTGGATGTCAAGAATTTTAAAACATCCTTAAATTTCATGCAAAATCCTAATTTGTTTCTTAACCTTAGATCTTTCAAGCCTCTCTGAATTCTATAAAGGAGAGTATTTTAAGTACTACATCAATACTGAAAAGTACCACCCCCCCCCATTAACTACTGAAACATGTTTTTCAATTTCATGTTCCTATGAAACGTATCATCCACCATTAAAAAATATTCTTTCATTTTCTGGTTCTACATTTTACTTCATTTTTACTTCTGATGCCCTACAATATTTTAGGGTTGCTATTTGCAATGAGAGAAGCCTTCTGAAATTTTTGTAAAGCTAAAAATAACCTATTACCTATTACTTTTTCATGTCTACTTTAACATATATTGGCCAGGATGCTTTTCTGTTTTTTTTTTTTCATTTTTCCTTAACAATATTGTCATCCAAAGTCATTGTATTAATTAAATAATATCACTCATTCATTCTTTTAAAATATTTTATTTATTTGGGAGAAGAGACAAAGAGAAAGACAGCACAAGAGGGTAGGGGCAGAGGGAGAAGCGGACCCCCCACTAAACGGAAAGCCCTACTCAGGGCTGGATCCCAAGTAATTTGTTACAAGAAAATAAATAATTAGAATATTCCCATTTTATAGAGGAGTAAACAAGGCTCAGAAAGGTCAAGATTTTTCCAAGAAAAACTTTAACAAATGATATAAAATATTCAAAACTTAGTTTTTTGTGAGATCATGACCTGAGCTGAAGGCAGATGCTTAACCCACTGAGCCACTCAGGCACCCCATTCATTCCTTTATTTAAAAATAATTTTTTAGTATCTTTTCCATACCAAGCACTTTTCTAGGATTGCAGAATATAGCCAGGAACAAAGTCACCAAGAATGATGCTTTTATGAAGCTGACTTGCTATATGAGGGGAATACAGATAATAAACAAGAAAGATGCTAAAGGAAAAAAAGCTGGAAATGAGTGGTGGTTATAATATAAGATGTGGAGCCTAAGGAAGGCTCAACTGAAAATGCATTTTTGAGTAATGACCTCAAAGAATTGTGAGAATAGGCCAGGTGAGTTCTAGAAGAGAACATTCTAGGCAGAGGGAAAAGCAAATGCCAGAGGCACTGAAAAAAAAAAAAGCCACATTTTCCCATTGGTTTTCCATTATTTTTACTCATTTCCAAAAGATTACCATGACTATTGCAAGTGATGTCCTCTCAAGAATTAAAATGAAGGTGACTGAGACCAAGGTAGTGACAGGACAGATGTTGAGAAGTACACTTATTTTGAAAGGAGAGCAGTGGAATTTACTCACATATTGAGTATGGTGTTGGAGGAAAAGAGGAGTCAAGATTAACCCCAGGGTTTGGGATGCCTGGGTGGCTCAATTGGTTGAGCATCTGCCTTCAGCTCAGGGCGTGATCCTGAGGTCCTGGGATCGAGTCCTGTATCAGGCTTCTCTTAGGGAGCCTGCTTCTCCCTCTGCCTGTGTCTCTGCCTCTCTCTGTGTCTCTCATGAATAAATAAATTTTTAAAAATCTTTTAGAAAAAAGATTAACCCCAGGATTTGAACCTAAGTAACTAGAAAACTGGAATAGTTGTTAACAGAGGTGGCAAAGACTGTAGTAGATTGGGTTCTGCAGGAAAAATAGAATGATGTGTGGATAGATTGGTGCATCAACAGAAAGACAGCTATTGAGGAAAGAAAAATGAAAACAAATACATATGGTGCATTGCCAAGGTCACACTCAACCACACAGTGGTTGGAAAACTGGAAAAGAAAAACAAAACAGTAAAGTAACCTAAAAATTAGGAGCTTACATACATGACCAGCTTGTGCCTCTAAGTGTGTGAGCATAAAATGTTGCAGGATGATAAGATTAGGTAGATATTGTGAGTCACAGGCAGTCAAGGTTCAATTTATAGAAAACACACATTTTTCAGGAAAAAATAAAAAACAGCGGTGGCCAAGGCCTACCAGCTTTCAAATTTGCTGCTGTATAGCAAGCATTGAAGAGTGATGTGGGGCCTTCGGCTGTGTCACCTTGGCTAGACCGCAGTCCCTGGGGTTCCACCAAACATAAATCTGGGTGTTGTTATGAAGGTATTTTGCAGATGTTGCAGATGTGATTAAAGTCTTCAGTTAGTTGATTTGATGTAAAGGAGATTGTCCTAGATCATCTTGGGGGGATGGGGCTTGATTCACTAAGAGCTGAAGTTTCCTTGAAGAAGTAATTCCGTCTGTGGGCCGAGCTTCATCTCCTGTCCCAGGGAACCAGCTCGCCTTTGTTGATGGCCCGACCCAGGAACCAGACTTCTCTAGGAGCCCCCACCGGCAGCCCGAGTCGTGCGGGGAATCTTCTAATATCTGTGTCTCCTCCGGGTTCTGCTTCTCTGATTCCTGACTCCTCTCTCACGGACACACGTACTAGAGGAGAGGACAGGGAAAAGGATGTTTATAGCAAGAGATAACTCAGCAGGACCCAAGTGGATAAAGGAGCAGAGGAATGGATTAGAGGCAAAAATTAATCAGATGAAACTTGGACAAATGAAGTAACTTTTGGCTGAGCCACGGAAGGCACTTTCATCTTTTCTTTGGTCAGTAGTCCGTCCTTAAGGAGGACTTACTCTGGAGTTTGTGGTGGAAATGCTAGCTTAGAACTCACTCTTATAAGGAGAGGAGAGTGACTGTGGTAGATTGTTATGCTAACGGCCCCCCCTGAATGATATCCAGTATTCATGCCCTGGCCCTGGTGTCCTCCCCTCCCCTACCGACACAGGTCTTGGTCTCATCATTTGCTTTGTCTAGCAGTGTTGCCTGAAGCTGCAATTTAAGAAGTGCAGCCTGAAGAGAGAGAGAAGGGGAAACCAAGAACCAGACTCTTAACTATGAAGAACAAACCGATGGCTACCAGAGTGGGTGGGGGGACGGATTATGTAGGTGATGGGGATCGAGGAGCGCACCTCTTGCCATGAGCACAGGGTGTCCAATGGAAGTGTTGAATCACTATATTGTACACCTGAAACTAATATCACCAGTATGTTAACTAGCTACAATTTGAATAAAAACTTAAAAAAAAAAGCAGCCCAACCTAGTCTCTCTTGAAGATGAATAACTACAGGCAGAGAGGCCCAGCTTTCCAGCCATCACTACTGAACCCAGTCCGCAGCAAACGCACCAGCTGAATGTGGTTGCATAAGCGAACGCCCACCAAAACCCACCAGCCAACCCACCAAACCATGAACAAATAAAAGGTTGCTTTTTAATCTGCTAAATTCTGGGGTAGTTGTAGTCTCTGGTAATGCTAAAGCCTGAGAGCACAATTCCCAATAATAGTAGCGTGCTGATACGTAATATTTTATCCGTATGTATTTTAAGATATTTTATTCTCCAGTTTGCTCAACTACTTGCAGATTTATAATGATAGGGATATAAGCTAACTTGATTTCCTATCTAAAAAAGAATATAGATGGACAAAATTCTATCAAACCATTAACTGGAACTAAGTGATACAGGAGTCATTGTGGATCGAGGAAAAAGTGGTGTGGATATAAATAACGTTATCAAGTAGACAGTTTTATATAACTTCAGAGAATAATACTGTGAAAGAATAAGACCCCTGCTGCCCGGCAGGGTTGCAAAGTCATTCTGCATGTTTGAATCAGAGCCATTCAGGAGATGTAGCTCCAAAATTATGACTAACTCCCTCTGAAGATATGGTTCTCCCTACTAATACCGATCTGGGAAACTCTCAAGAAGATACCTTTATTGACATTGCTGTCTGGACTACATTCGTTGCATTTCTTCTCCTTTGTGCTGTGCACACGTGAGGGTTAGATTCAGCTATTCAGTTTCCCTGCACTCTTTTTTTTTTTTGTCCTGAATTTAATTGCACACACTCTGAAAGCTGTGCTTTTTCCTTTGGCCTTGTAAGGGTCTTGACCCTTCCTCTTTAACTTGGAAGTTCCCTGCCTTTTCTACCATATTAAAACTCTACCCGTTCTGGTGGCCAGTTGGCCTGATAGGTAAACTAGCCCATTATTGCCCAGAACATCTCTTTAATCTGAGTGATCAGTTAATCCAACTTCAAAGCACTCTGATTTTCAAGAATGCAAAATTACCAATGACCACTCTTCCCCCATCTTCCTTGTAGGTTGAATGAGAATATTCACTTGTTATCCTCATACTAGAAGAGCCTTCATTCAACAGGAAAAAAATAAAAGGTGTTTCCCTGGTCTTTTCTCTTCACTTGTTTTAAATTATGACACATTTGCATCTCATAAAAATAGATCTTCAATACATCAAGGAAGAAAATGTAATCCAGTGGTTAAGACTCAGTTAGACAAGGATTTACCAGCCAAGGTGGCCATGGGCAAGTTTCTTGACTTCTCTAGTCTTTAGTTTTCTCTTATGGAATCAAATAATAAGTGTGTTGTGATAAGCAAAGTTAGGCAGTTGATACGAAGCTTTAGGCTGAGTTTTGTAGCATATGGTAAGTGTTCAAGATCAGTAGCCGTCAATAGTGGCCATGCTTATTATCTTCATGTACTTACTTGAGAGGAAAAAAATAAACGAAACAAACAAGGTCTCCAATTCCAGTCCAATAAATTATAGAAGACTAGTCTTTATCAGTAACTTATTTGCTGGCCAACAAAATGCTTAAGATCTCAGATAGGACACATTTTCTCGCCCATCATAGAAGATAATTGTCAGTAGATTTGAAGAGCTTCACCTCTGTCCAGTTGAGGCTGAGTCATTCATCAAAGGCTGTTGGAAGTCATCTGTATCTGCTCTAACAGTGGCAACGTCCCTGCTCCTGGTAACCTCATGCCGCACTATCGCTCATGGGTGTTAAATGTACTCTCTCCGGGGCAGAGCTTTTACACTCAGAACGTTCAAGTAGGCACTAAAGTGCTTTGACAAAATTAAGCACTCTGAAAATAAAAGCCCAGGGTATGTATATAAGTTGTTAATAATACAGTCTCTCAATAATTGCTATCACAGAGCAAAAATTAGGCTGTTTGGGCTTGTGCCACTTAGGAAGCTATAGGTAGGGGCCAAAAAAATCTCTTTTCTGAGTTAGAGGTTCTTCCTAGAGAGTAAAGTTGATGTAGAGAGGCGGGCATTGAACTCGGCTCAGGGAGCTAGGTGGCTTGCCCGCTCAATTTTCACGTGAATTATTCCCAGTGGTTTGCCGTTCTGTGTCCTTGTTTTGTCTTTGGGAAATCGGAGATAATGGGACCTGTTGTAGAGGCTTCGTGCGGTAGTGGGTAGTGTGTGTGACGGATGGATCTCCTCACCATGAACATTAATTACAGCGTCTAAGAATCGTGTCTGCGTAGAGAACTGGTTAGACGCCGATTACTGGGCCTTTCTCCAGAGACTTGGACTTAGATCTGGGGTAAGACCTACAAATCTGAATAGTGAAGGTACATTCTACAGACCCTCTGACCACCTTCGGGTCAGCTATTGACCACACTTTCAGAAACATTTTTTTTTTTTAGAAACATTTTAATTTTTGTAGATTGTGTACTTTTATTTAGTACCACTCATGATCATAAGAAAAGGAAAAGTACCAAAATGTTTTCTGGAATCTTTGAAAATATCATCTATGAAGATCCCCGAGAGAAATGATATGGATTCAGAATGTTCTTTTCTCCCCTACTATTTTCAGCAAAATTATTGTTACCTAGAGTGAAACAGGGGATGAAAACATGAATGTGCCGATAAGTAAAGACACGTTCTAACGCCCTAAGCATCGTAATATCCTGTAGTTAAACATACTTAAGGCTCGAATGTGGATAGAAAGATGGAGAGAGAGAACAGAGAGTGATGCATACCAATTGCTTTTGGGCCTGAATAAGCTAATTAGTACCACTGACCTGTGACTTCCTCTTAGTTATATAGCTCCGGCCCCTGAAACAACCTGTTTCTTTTAATCAATATCAAAGACCTGGAACAAAGCAATAAATGGGGGAAAACCAAGATGTGAAAAGATACCACAGTATTTTTCTTTTCCCCACATCAGATTCTGAACCATAGTTGTCTTTGTACAAATTATACTCCGGAAACAGGTGTTGTCATTAGTTTCCAGACACCCACTCACTATTACAAACACCGATAACCTCTACCACCCCCATTACCAAGAGAGCTTTTTCAGAGACAAAGTCAGTGTGTATCTCTGGGTTATCATTTGAAAGGTGCCTGAAAGGGTCGGTTCTTTGGCCAAAAATGTATTTCTTCTACTGACCTGTCAGCAGCTGATTCTACATGGCCTCTTTTAAAATAGAATTTAGAAGTCACTAATACCTATAATGAATTAAATTAAATAGGTATTTCATTTCATATTGAAAGAATTCAAGTAAACAGAAATGTACTGGTTTCCTATTTCTTTTAGGAAATGAGATGGCCATCAGAGGCTATCAATTACATTTTTAAAATTTTGTTTCAGACATTGTAGACTATTTTAAGCCAACTTGCCTTATAATCAAATAAGGTCTGTGTATAAGTATTATTTATAAGCTACCAAAGAAATCATGCTTACCAAATTAAGACCCCAGAGATGATGAGAACACAGAACTGCAGACCTGACACTGGTGGCCATTTTTTCCCCCAAAACCTTTGTTAATTTGAAAGTGGGCGGAAAGTTTTGGCAGACATGGGCTGGGGAATAAAAATTAGAGGTCAGAGCCCACCAAGAGTGAGGGGTCCCAAAGTGGCACACCAATAATTTATGCTTCAGGGATAACGGTCAATATAAAATATGCCAGCTCTCACGAGGACTTCAAATCTCAGTGCCCTTTCCATTACGGTTACATGCCCTTGACCTCGGGTTACATGACACACCTCGGGTGTGACCAAAGCAGATCTACTAGCATAAGGTCATGTTATTTAGAACCTGAAATTATCTCTAGAAAACTTTATCTAATCTTTCCAACCAGTGATGCTGTGTTAATTGGATGTCTATATAGAAACAGAATGACAAGCTATTTCATGATCTACATATAAAAATAATGTTTACTAAAGCTAGGAGTGAAAGGCAAATAATAAAGTGTATAGAATATAACATATCTGTACATAACTATCCAGGAGAACATCTTTGACTACGCTAAAATAACAATTCCTCTTAAATGAAAGAAACCCTTAAAAGAGGGCAAAACCAATCTGTGTTGTCTTCAGCATTTGCAAAACATATGCCCAATAGTACCTGTGGCCAGATTATATAAAGAATTTCTGCAAATCAATAAGAAAAATTCAGACAGCCCAGTAGAAAAGTGGGCAAAAAACCTGAACACGCACTTAACATGGGGGGATATCCAAGTTGCCTTCATTAGGGAAATGCAATGAAGCATCACTACACAGCTGTTATAGTAGCTAAAAACTTTTCTTTAAAAAGTTGACTATAAAAAAATAATAAAAAAATAAAATAAAATAAAATAAAATAAATAAAAAATAAAACGTTGACTATAGTATTGGTAAATGTGGAACAATGAGAATTATCACATGCTGCTGGTAGAAATATAAACTAGTACACTTACACCAAGAAAACTATATAGAAATAAAGTAAACATGTGCAGATGTCCCAGACCCAGGAATGTGTACATATGTGTAGCAAAACACATGGATGGGTAAGTCAAGAATATCGACAGCAGCATTATTTATAATTGCTCCAAGCTGGAAAATAACCCAAATTGAGAAATAAACAAATTAGAATATATTTGTACAATTCAGGAGATACAGAGTGTGGGGGGAAAGACAAATCTTTGCTATATATTATAGTATAGATTAACCTTAAGAATATTGAGTGAAAGGAAACAGATTTTTAAAAATATTCTATCATTTTGTACATATGAAATCCAAAATAGGCAAAATAAATCTTTGGTATAAAATACAAACAAACAAACAAAAAAAAGTTACCCTTGGGAAGAAAGTGTGAAGTACTTCAGAAATGTCATGAGGGAGACTTCATTTCTGTGTTGTTTTTTATTTATTTTTATTTATTTTTATTTTTTTAAGATTTATTTATGATAGAGAGAGAGAGGCAGAGACACAGGAGGAGGGAGAACCAGGCTCCATGCAGGGAGCCTGAATCCGGGTCTCCAGGATCATGACCTGGGCCAAAGGTAGGCGCCAAACTGCTGAGCCACCCAGGGATCCCTTGTTTTCTATTTCTTGACATGAGTGGGCATTATTACACAGATGTGCTCCTTTGTGATTCTTCATTGACCTTTATGCTTTTCTCTATATCAAACTCCCATTTTTAAAGTTGACATTATATCCTTGGTGAAAGCAGCTGATTTTTGAAGTACCTTTTTCTCACTTTAGATGTCAAAGCCCTCAGGACCCCAGTTAGAGCCATTCATAAAATATACTGTGGCCACGACCTGCAATGGAATTAGAGTCTTTAGGGATAGGACCTAGGAGTTCGTCTTCTTCAGTGTCCCCAGGTGCTTTGGCGGCCAGGATTGAGAACCACTTCCAAGCCTTTTCCAGTTGCATCTATCTACACAAAGCTATTTTTCCCATTTGGTACTCAATACTTATATTGATTAACATACTATACAAGTATGTATAGTATGAGAACATACATATTTTTCCATAAAGATTTTTGCAAGCTCAACTTTATAAAAAAAAAAGACGATTGATCTCTGAGTACAAATTGATCTAACTGTGCTTAAATATTTTTTTTTCTTAATAAAAGATTTATATATAAAATTTAGGGTTTGTTGTAGTTTAAGTAGGTTGGGTCTTGTAGTCTTATAGATTTCCCTGAGATTTTTCAAGTATTCCTTAAAATAATAAAGTTCAGAATCCAGTAATACCAGGACATTGCAACTTATTATTGTCTCCTTGATATTATATCTGGTTGGAGAAAATAATTAAAGCTGGTTGACGTTGGGCTTTTAAAGAGACAGATTTGGGGCTAGATGGTATTGTTAAGGTTATTTAACTATTACCACAATGGTAGGCAGAGCTGCAAAATTTCTCACCCTTCTTGTAGATATATGGTTAGAATTATATCTATCTATCTATCTATCTATCATCTATCTATCTATATCTCCTGTATAATCCCAGGGATTTTAAATTATATTTCTACAATAAAGATAATTTATTTTATTCCAGTGATCAGGTCATATCATAGAGCACATTGGCTTTAAGAAAGGGAGGTTATCCAGGTGTCTTGATGTACTTATCTAATCCATTTAAAAGTGCAGCCTCCTCTGGCAGGTGGCAGAGGAGGTTGCCATGACCCAGCGTTCACACTGACCTGGAGCCACAGACAACCGTGTTGTGAACCGTCAGTGGAGAGCAGGGGCCTCCGGGAGCTGGGCGCCCGCCGGCCACCGCAAGGAAGGGGCACAGGCCGACAGCAAAGGGGAGCTGAACGCTCCCAGCCACCCCTTGGAAGGGCCTGGCGCAGGTTAGGCCCGAACCCCCAGTACCTGACCGTGTGGTCCCCTTGGGAAGCAAGCAGCGAGCAGCAGCTGGAAGTTGGAGGATCACACAGGACAACACCGAGTCACCTTAGGCAGAGCGCTGGGACCGAGCTGGGCACCGAGGGGCTGCTGCTGCTCCTGGGCCGCAGGAGGAGGAGGGCGCTTGGCAGATGAGGCCCGGGCCAGGCCCCTGGTCGGTGGTGGGAGCAGAGCTTGCTGGCCGGGGGCAGGGGCCTGCACAGAGCCGGGGAGAGCTCCAGGCCCAGTGGGAGCGGAGAGGGGCAGACTGGGGAGAAGAGGCCAAGGGTCACGGCGCCCGGAGGCCTCCCTGGAGGAGAGGCCCAGTGGGCCGTCCAGGCCTCGGCCCAGCCGGGACAGCGGAGCACGCTCCCCGGGAGCCGCGGACCGATGCCTGGGGCGGTTGCTAAACTGCTTCCCCGGGAGGCCATCATCTCAAAAAGCTGTGGATGTGGCTTTTGTCTAGAGAAACAAATCCCCGTGAGGTCCTGGGGCACGCGCGTACCCGCAAGATTCTGGAGAAATTCTGTAGACCCAGCTGCGGAAACAGAAAGGGCGTGAAATTAAAAGCAACTCTTGAGCCCCCAGTTTCCACTGGCTGATGAAAACTCAGCTGCAAGCCCTTGCTATTTATTATTCATGAAAAAGAAAGGATGACCCAGGGCCGAACCGAGAGCCCGAGGATATTACCAAGTGCCCAGAAGGCAGAACTGAGAGCCACCGAGGATTTCTTCTAGAACATGAAGCCTAATCAAGGAAGCCTGGCTAGACTTTGCCCGGCTGGACTCAACATTACAGTAGGCTAGTGACTCCGTTTGACCTTCCATTTTCTACCTTGGGCTTTGGTTTGTTTTTTAGCAGTAATGCCTCAAATTGTTGTATTCCTGCACCCTGATCATATTTTAGGAGTGTTCGGGGGCAGATAACTTGTTTCATTCGCTTCTAAAGTCCAGAGATGGAGAGGAATTGTTGCCATAGCCTTCACCTTAATGGATTACTCACTGGTACCTTATTTAGATAAATTAGATGACGGAATTTTGTACTTTAAACTGCTGCAGTTATGGGATGAGTCACCTTGGGAGGTAGAAGTGGAAGGAATAGGGTAGACTGAAAATGCGTAGCACCTTAAGGGTAGGCTAGGAAGTGGGTATTCCATAGACAATGGGGATCACAGAGAACTTATGCATTTTTTTAAAAATGACAAAGTTCAAGAAATGCCTGATGGAAAATCCGATGTCACAGTAATGCAGGACTTTTATTTTATGTGAGAAGTAAAGTATCCTTCAGAAAATGGAAAAAAAAATACTATAAAATGGGCTTGACGATATCAAAGAGATTTAGTTTCTTGTCAGGGGTGATCCTACAGATGTAAAGATCCTCTGAAGAAGAACAGAAAGATCCTTCTTCATTAATCAGTTACGACCTTGCCTTTTTTGGGTTGGAAATATTTGTGAGGAACTCTTTGATGTTCTTATAAATTACTAGCTTTGTCCCCTTTGTGTCAAGAAAGGATGTCTAAATGAAGTATGTTTACATTTATGCCTTGCAGATATAAGGCAAGTGTCTCATCAATACCGCATCTGTGACAACTTTTTAAAGTACAAATTAGGAAAACCTTTTTTCCCTAATTATCCCTTATTTTAGCTGCAAAGAATGTCATTTCTTCCAGAATTTTAGTGTACCATATATTCAGTTATAATGAGGTCATTTTTTTCTTTGTTTAACAAACTCCAGAGTTATATGCTTTGTAATTCCAAAAAACTTGTCATGGTTTCTTTAGCAGATGATGGCTGTCTGCACCATGACTGATGACAGCCTGTCCTGGAATTACCACGTGAATGAATCTCCTAGGCTCTCCATTGACTATATGGTTTCTTGAATTCTGGCATAAGCACTCAACCATAGACTATCCAATTAATTAGAAATCAGTTTCAAGAATAGAACATTTTTAGAGCAATTTTGATGTAGGCCTGAGGGATCTTGAAGCCATGTTGTATGAGGAATGACTAAAGAAATGAAGGACATTTAATTAGGTGGAAATGAAACATATTTAGTGTTCACTAATGGCCTGGTACCAAGAGGTGGACATTAAGGCATTTTTAAGACGTTGATTTGTTCAACAAAATAAATGTATTGCTCCTGGATGATTTGTGGACATTTTCTAGGTAAGCTAATTAAGAGCCTAGCAAGTCTCCATTAGATATCGAGGCTGCAATGTTTGTGTGACCACATTGGGTGAAACGGGCTACGTGACCGAAACTCCCTTTCAACTCATAGTCTAGGATTCTCTCTTGCAGGGTTTCTGATGTAAAGAAGACCAGCTCAGCTGGTACCAAAAAAAAAAAAAAATGAATAAAGGCGACCTATATTATTTTTGAAATAGAAACTTTCCCCGACAGAATTCAAAGCAAAAAAATAAAAGCATCTTATTCCACAAAGATTTGAAAGCAATCCGAGAATTCATCTGGTTCAAACTTAAAATCTTACTAATGAGGAAACTGAGGCCCAGGGAGGTGATGTGATCTGTCTAAGATCACATCAAGGCCACACCCCTAGAAGGTGGGCAGGCAACTCAACCCAACCTCTAGAACCCCGATGATTAGCTCTCGGCAGTAGCCTGGACCCTGTTACAATAGCAGCTCTTTTGTTTATTTATCTCCTATGAAATCACCCTTAAAGAGCCGCCTCCTTCTTCGATTCCCCTCTGTCATGTCACACGGTAAATTGGTAATATTAATTTCCACCTTTTTTTTTTTTTCCTATCCCCTCACTCTCCCTTCCAATCTCATACTAAACTTTCAGAATCCCTGCCTGTTTCTTCAGAGGTAACAATGGGCGGACGGCCGCATGAGCTAGAGTACAGTGGACCGGGGGTCTTAGAGAAACAGGTAGCAGCGTTAAAGGGGAACGCCTGGTGCCTGCTAGCATCATAGACCAGAAGCCAAAAGTCATGAAATGGAAAGGGGATGAGGCCCACAGGAGGAACCATAAGAGGTGATTGTGTAGGAGCCCTAGGCCTGCAGAAGACGTGTCGGCCTGGACGACACAGGAAGTGAGGACGGAAACCTCTCGCATCCCCCGTGACCTCCAGAGCTCGGATTCCCACTCATTACTAAAGAACCTGTAATAGTCAGCTGGGGCTGCTGTAACAATATACCATGAGCAGGGGAGTTAAACAACAGAAATTTATTTTCTTGCAGTCCTGAGGCTAGAAGGCTGAGGTCAGGGTGCCAGCATGGTGAGGTTCTGGTAGGAGCTCTCCTCTTGGCCTACACACAGTAGCCATCGCACCATGTGCTCCTCTGACCTCTTCTTTGTGCTTGTTGACAAAGGCTACGGCTCTCTGACGTCTCTTCTTACAAGGCCACTAATGCTATTATGAAGGCTCAATCCTCAGGACTTCCTCCAATCCTAATTATCTCCCAAAGGAACTTATCTCCAAACACCATCATGTTGAGGGGTACGGTTTTGACATATGAATTTAGAGGATTGGGCGGGGGGAGGGGTACAAACATTGAGTCCATACCAGAGGCCTACCTGCCTGTCCTAGAATATAGAAGCTGTGAAACTCTGACACCAAACTTACATAGCAAAACACATTCCCCACAGGTTTCTAGCTTGTGGAAAATTTTGAGATCCTGTACTTGCCCTAAGGACGACAACAACAGACGCGAAGATGCTATTCTCCTCTATTTAGTGGGTTTTAGAATATTTTGGAAAAGTTTCTCCAAAGATAACTTACTTAAACCCTGAATACGAGACTGGTTCAAAATGGTTTCTCTCGATCTCAAAACTGTGCTTCAGGACTCAGAATGAAAAGATAATTTCTTTTAACTGACTACGCGTAGTCCAGCTAACTCCGCCAATCGCTTCCCAGTCCTAGGTTAATACGTTCCTGGCTTAAACAAGTGTGCCATGTGCTGTGCAGGCTATCATTTTGTCTACACTAAGATCCTTTTATTTGGGGGTAAACATGTAAATGGTTCAGTCCATTCTAATTTGTTTGACATTGTGAAATTTCATTTCATTTTCTAAGTGGGACAATATAGTAAGTAAACATTGATTTTTTTTTTTTTCTTCTACTCTCTGCTGCATACTCAACATTCTTGAGGAAATAGGTTTCTACATGGGGGATCTAGGTTAAGTATCAAAATATCTTTTTTCAACAGATTAAGGTTAGAGAAGGGTTGATAGGAGATGGAGCATTAATGCCATTTACAATGACCTATGAACTCTGCTTGTTTTCAGATATGTACTTGATAAAGACTTAAGGGAAATTACATCCATCCATATATAATTAGAAGGTCAGGATGACACAACATCTATGTCAAACAAGTTAAATCCAAGGACTCCAGTTTGCATATTTAGTATTTAGGAAACACAGAAAGAAAGAAGTCTTGATAAAATACATTTGGTAAAGTGTATTATTAACTTTTTTGTGCACCCAGAGACTTCCTAATTATAAAAGGCAGAGAGAGGGCACTGGTCAATCACCTATCTGCAACAATGCTTGGAATTGTTCTTAATCTCAGGACATCTAAAGACAAACTAGTTTGTGGAGAATAACCAAACTCATAATGTGGAAATAGAAGTCACTATATGAGTTACAAATTACTATATGCAATTATATGCCATTTACTCTAAATAATATGTATTTGGGCTATAATAGACATTTTTAAATTTCTCCTTTTTTTAAGAAAATGAGAAAAAATGGATTCTATACCGTTCAGACTGTCTATTCTGATCTGCTTCCCATTCTTCTGCCTACGTGGTCTGTACTCTGAATCCTGGGACACTCTTGTTTAAACCCACTTGCATTGGAATGTTGATATCTGATATACGGCTCTACTTCTGAATATAGAAAGTGTATTATCTTTCCTTAAATCTCACGTTGAGTGTCAAGTCCCTATCAGTGGGGTGCTGGATGTATGAGTAAGCCCCAAATGGAAGTGTGGGAGAAGTGGAGTCTCATATTTCATATCAATGCACCTTATCTTAAGTCTATTACTCCAGAAACATGTCCACAGAGTTTGGAGTCTTACCATCCTTCCACAGTGGCTGTTCTCCAATCCCACGGGCAGAGGGGGTTCCGTGGCACTCTGGCCCTGCCGCATGAGGCCTAGGATAGCACAGTACCTCTACATTATTATGGATTTACTCCGGCAACCCCGGCCATATGGTTCCCCCGTCTGACCTCTAGCTACGGATCAACCCTGTCAGTTGCTCTGTGTCCTTGTTCCAAACGCCGGGCGCCACCCCCTGTGCGGTGACCAGACCGCCTCCCGGATGCAAAAGACAGATGCTGCGAACTGTAAGCCCGCCAGGCCACGGGCTCCCTTTGTACTTCCAGTGTGCAGGATGTTAGCTGGGCACCGACGTGGGCTTTTGCTCCAGCCGTGTGCGTGCCATGGGGCAGGTTCCTCCAGGCTCCACTCTGGGGATGAAGCTAGGCTTCCTCTCTGCTCTTAGCCCCAGGTGTGTCCAGAACACTCTCCCCTGTTCTTCCTCAAGAGCTCCCAACGTGCTGAGGCAGGAGCGGGGCACAAATACACGTCCCGGGGAGACACCATCGACTGAGTTGCCTGTTTCCCCTGTCGGGTTCCCATTCTTCTCCAGAGAGGACCCTCCTCACCTGGAGAGGGAGGAGGTGGTAACCTGTTTCCTCGCTCTTTCCTTCGGAGTTCTCATTCGTGGCATGATACATCTGACTTCTTTAAAGTCTAGGCTTTTGAAAAGCTAAGGATTTGATTTTTGTGACCTTAAATGATTTATTTTTTAATGCTTTTGTGCTGTGCTGTCCCCCCCAAAGGGGGGATATTTAATGGGTACAAAACACTCTGAAGAACACTCCTTCATAGGTATTTCAAATACTCGTCCTGTTGCTTATTTTCCTTAACAGCGCTGTGCAGAGCCCACTGTGCCTCCAGCACTGTTGTACACGGGCGCATTTCTCTTCTCATTGCCTTTGGCTCCTACATAAACTGCAAGAGTTGGTGACTTTACTTCTCCTACAAAAGAACTGATGTCTAATTTTGTCTAATTTTCTGTTTACGACATTATTGCCCCCCCCACACACACACACGCGCACACACAGGGAAGAAATATTACACCACGACACTGACTAAACTGGGTCATTATCCTTTCTCCACCGTGACACAGCCTCATCCTATTGGCTTTGGTAGCCCAGCAGAGTCACCACATAATTATATTACCCTCAATATTGTATGAGCTTCAGAAGCATATAATAAACTCTGAAATGCTATCGATATGCTTAACGCCCAACAATCAGTACAGACCAAAGAATGAGCTAGTTTAATAGGTTGAGATCTAATTTGAGGTGCTGTTGTTGAGGAAGGGCAGAGCGTAGTTGTTCAATAGTAAGACTATTATAGTAATCGACTCTTCCAGAGAGCTCGGTGCAGATTTACACTGCAACAGAGTGACATTTAATAAGTAACTGATACCCCCTCAATCTCGGTCTAAGGGGTGGTAGCTGGATTTTCTACAAAACCAATCTGTAACGGGAAGACTATGGAATTCATTCTGATGATGCATAAATCTTATATGAAATTGAGTTTTAGAGATTAATCACGCTGAGGAATTTTTATCTGCTAGAACAAATCTGTCCTAAAACCTAACAAAAACCTTTTGATTAGAAAAACATTATTAAAATAAAAATCACTTTTTTAATGTTTAACAGCTGATCTTATTCCATAGAATTCAGACAGCATAATCATTTTACTTATTTGTTTATGTATTAAATAATATATATATATTTTTATTTAAGAAGAGCACAGGGCATGAGCAAGGGGTCAGGGGAGAAGAGGGTGAGAGGGAAGCAGAATCCCCACTGAGCAGGGAGCCTGACCCTGAAATCATGACCTGAGTGGAAGGCAGACAATGGAGCCTTAACCAATGGAGAGAGCCACCCAGGCACCCCTGAAGCATTACAGTCTTTTTTTTTTTAAGATTTTATTTATTTATTCATGAGAGACATAGAAAGAGAGACAGCAGAGACACAGGCAGAGGGAGAAGCAGGCCTCATGCAGGGAGCCTGATGTGGGCCTCGATCCCAGGACTCCAGGATCGTCCTGGGCCAAAGACAGGTGCTAAACTGCTGAGCCACCCCTTCTTTTTAAATTTATATCAAACATAGGATATTTGGGAGAGAAAGGAGATGGGATGCTACAAATGCATGTTTATAAATGAGCATTTACATTTTTAATAGAACCATTGTACCAATTCTCATCTTCAAAATTTGTTATTCCATTTAAATATTTTCATATGAGTTTATCCAGCAACTCTGAACATACTTACCTTTACTAAAGATTCCTAATTATCTTTAAGATGTGATGAGACGTAACTATCAATAGAAGTCATCAGGAGAAAATTCTGTGTTCTTCCTCAAATCAACATATTTGTTTCACTCATTTTTTTTCTTCCATCCAAGATATTAGACTTGGTGCTGAAGGCAACAAAAGGTCAAGAAAGACATTCTTATGAAAAGAAAACAAGTACAGAATTAAGTTTTAAAAATGCAAGTCAATCATCATATAAGGAATAATTTTTTTAAGTGTTATGAAGTTTCAGTTGTCTGAATGTTGACATTTAGGTGAAGAAATCTAAAGTCTTCATGGGGAAGTTGTCATCTAAGACATTTTTTAGAAGATGCCTAAGACTAAATAGCAGGGGCACCTGGGTGCTCAGTTATTTAAGCCTCTGACTCTTGATTTCAGCTCAGGCCATGATCTCAGGATTGTGAGGTTGAACCTTAGGATTATCTCTCTCTCTCTCTCTCTCTCTCTGACCCTACTCTGGCTCTCTTCCTCTTCCTCTAAAGAAAGAAAGAAAGACTTTGAATAGCAGACATTGCAAGTAAAAACAAGAAAATATAAATGAAGACCATTAAGATGGGGGATAGCATGAATAAGTTAGAAAAATATGGGGCATAACCAAAGAATAAGCTTGACCTATGTGGCTAGAATGTAGTTAGTGATGGTAGCAGGTAAACTAAAAATGGGTCTGAAAGCAGATAGTGAAGAACCTTAAAGATCAGGTTAAGAGGATCTACCAAAATTATTAAGCAATGAGAAGCCACTGAGGGAATGATACTATGTGGGGTGTGTTTTCTGCAGTTTTTTCTGGATTACAAATAAACTGCTACATAAAAAAAAAAAACCTCTTACTATTCTCTCTTAGTCCTGTTTCCTATGTCTGTATCTTATATCTAGGTTCCAGATGTTGATCTCTGTATTTCACTCACCTATCTCACATACATGTGGACGTGTGTACATACACATGAACATGCACACATGAACAGAGTACATATACTCTGGCAAGCTCTTTTCCAGGCTGTCTTACTGTTTGGTGTGTGTGTGTGTGTGTGTGTGTGTGTGTGTGTGTGTGTTTTCCTGTTATAAGAATATAGGCAATAGATTGGGATGAGTATTGCGATGATTTTTGGTTGCATTGTATAGGAAATCCAACACCAATTTCCTAACCCTCCTTTCCCTGCTGTTTCTATCATAGAGGCTGGAAGAATAAATATTTACCTTCTCAGATTCTCTTGCAAGTAGAGAGTATCCTGTGCTATGGATCTTGGTGAATACACTGAAGTCTGGTAGAATAATCCTAGGCAAGATTTTGCTTTCTAGGTTAAATCAATTGGATCAGTATCACCCACACCACTTTCCTCCTGTTTTCTTCTTTCTGTGGATGCTTGTGCCTGGGGTGTAGGGTAGGGAGAGATCAAGAGAATTTCTGAAATATTGGTTTTGATGTATTTGAGCTACTGAATCAATATCCAAAGAAACTTTTACATATCTTCAAATAACTGATTATATGGCAAAAGTAAATCTCAACTTGCTTACTTTCCTTTTAGCTTACTTGCTACCAGAAAATTAAGTTCTTTTTTTTAAATAATTTTATCTATTTATTCATGAGAGACACACACACAGAGAGAGAGAGAGAGAGAGAGAGGCAGAGACACAGGCAGAGGGAGAAGCAGGCTCCATGAAGGGAGCCCGATGAGGAACTTAATCCCAGGACCCCGGAATCACACCCTAAGCCAAAGGCAGACGCTCAACCACTGAGCCACCCAGGCATCACTGAAAATTAAGTTCTTAGCATGTTTGGTGAAAGCCAAATAATTTATTTGCTGAATTCCATATAACCTCTCTGATTCCCATTTTCTTATCTCTAAAATGAAGAAAATACCACCCACTCTGAAGAATTATGAAGACAAGTAGCAGTGAAATACCTAATACAGGATAAAAGCAGCTATCACAAGATCTGATCAATTAGAGGCAGATTAATAAATATTTCTGAATAAATGAATAAGACATTCCTATTTCTAAGAAGCTTATTTGAATAATATTAGACTCAAAGTCTTCTTCGTCCACAGATACCATCGGCATCTAAGTTAGTTGCCTGGTTCATCAGGAGAGTTTCTTAAGTTCTTGCTGAAATAACGAATGTGTGAGTGAATGGATGAGTGGATTTCTATCACTACTGCCTCCATAGTTCTGGTCCCCCCTAGTAATGAATTGCAACTACCTTTGGAAAGCTACACATGTTAAATATGCTAGAGTTGACCTTTTCTTAGATCATCTTGAACTTTTTTTCCTGAGAATGCTGTTTCAAAATTCATTCACAGCTAGATTTCCTAATTTCTTCAATGTCACGTCAAAAAATAGTTCTTTCTAAAAAAAAAAAAAAAATAGTTCTTTCTTTTTTTTTTTTTTTAACTCAGGATAGTTAAAATGTCAGCTGACATGACACATGATGTTATATTAGTTTCAGGTGTACAACTTGGTGATTTGACAAGTTTATACATCATGCTACATGTTCCCCCCAAGTGTAGCTGCCCTCTGTCCCGTCCCGTTGCTTTGCTATTACAATATTATTGTATTCTTTATGCTCTGCTTTTTATTCCCGTGACTTATTCGTTCTATGACTGGAGCCCTGTATCTCCTCCCCTTCACCCATTTTGCCCAATCCCACACCACCCTCCCCTCTGGCAACCACCATCAGTTTGTTTAATGTCATTTACAAATATCCTCTCCCATTTGGTAAGTTGTTTTACTGTTTTGTTGATGGTTTCCTTTCCTGTGCAAAAGCTATTCATTTTGATTTAATCCCAACAGTTTATTTTTGCTTTTGTTTCCCTTGCCTAAGAGATATTATTTCATCTTTGGGCCTACCTGAGGCTCCTAAGATCATTTTCCAAACTTTATGACATTTGATATGCAATCCGGTGAAATTCCTAGATGATATTTACAATTAAGTTTATCTATTTTAGTGCCATGTTTTTCATACATTTCCAATATTCTCTCTCCCTCACTCCACATCTTCTTGGCTGATCTACTCCATTTCTCATACAGACCACCACGTTCAACCACCTTACCTTCACTTATACCATTCCCTTCCCTATAATACCCATTTCCTCCTTTCACAAGTGTTCAAATACAACTCACTATTAGCTCCTTGCTAACTACAATGAAAGGGACATGCTATAGAAAGATGTAGCTTGGGTACTTGACCTTATCTAAAAGTCAGTGGAGGCCTTTCTAGAGAAAAATAAACATATTTTTTCATCTCTTCTAATGTTGTTTACATCCAAATTTAGCAATTATAATTTTGTCTCTATTGTCTATAGAGTAAGGGAAGGCAGGAGAGGTGTAGGTGTAGGTGGGATTTTCAAGACAAAAATGTGATTTCTTCTACTGTCATTTCCCTGCCTAGGCCAAAGTAGTCTTTTCCTCCTTCAAACTCTGACGTTTATTAATTTATAATATCTATTATATTATAAACATATATATATGCTTTGTCTCTTTTATACAATTTAAGATCCATAAGTATACAATGCATTGATTTATCTTCATACTCTCTGAGTATATACTAGATGTTCGGTAAAGATATGGATGATCTTGCAATGGGAAGAGTATAGGATATAAAAGCTACAAAAGAAAAAAGCAGTCTCATTAGAGATTATCCGTGTGTATTAATCTTCTCTCAAATTAAAGATGTCAAGTTTTCTATATCGCTTTGTGTAGGTATAACCCAGATGCCACATGTGAGTATTGGCCAACCCATATTAATGCCGTTCATAAAATCTTATAGAATTGATCACGTCCCTCAGTTTCTGTGGTAGTCATTGGTAGTCACACCAAATATTTCTGGCTTTCTTCCATCTACCTTCTAGGTACATTTGAGATTAAGAGGAGCCAAGTGCTTAGTTTTGACCAATGAGTTTGAGTGAAAGTGGCATCTGCCAGTTCAAAACCAGACCATTCAATTGACTATGTAAGACTTTGAGAGCCTTCCTTTTGCTCTGATATGAGGACTTACTGCATTTGAGATGCTGCTGCTCCATCCTCTAGGTCCCTGAGAAGTGGTGATGCAGGTAGCTCCCTGATGACTTATATGAACTTCTAGAAATAAAACATTGGTATTTAAACTACTGAGAATTGGAGTCATTTGTAATCACAGCATAAACCAGTCTACTCTAGCTGATGGTACCTTTATTTTCTTTTCAATACAGCAAGCTTAATTTGATAATAACAAAGTCTCTACAGTGTTTCGCTTCTCACTATTCTTTGCATCACACTTCTTGTCACCCACTGTTTAGGACATCAGCCATAATTTATGCACATGTGAAAAGAAGATAAAATCATTATGGGGAAAATTAGCTATTATGAATTGGATACGGAGGTGGGCTTATACAGTGAAAACATAGGGGGATCACAGAATAAATTTCTTGGGAAAAGAATAAAGAATTTAACCTCATTTTAAGTGTAAAATGCCACGAATGCTATACTACACTCTCAAATTCCTATAGACATGTGTTGCTTATTTCAAGAATTATTTATAAAAGAAAGACAAGATGATGAATGCAACTAATAAAAAAGTTTGGGTTTCAGGCTATGATTATAAAGGTAAACTTTTCTATGTTAAAATCTGGATTTTTATTAAATAAGCGTTCCCACAGAGGAGATTATATTAACATGCATAACTTTCTAAAAAAGAATGCCACCTTTGTCATATATTATCACAAATTTTTAGGAAATTATTTTTCTTTTATAGAGGATCTAAAATTTAGAGATAAGTGACCTGCTGTAGGATCTGAATGCAAGTAATAGAAGTTTTAAAAGTAATATAACCTACCAATAAGTCTAGGAATGGCTTTTATTTCATTTGTTATTTTTTTAAAGATAGGAGCTCTCGATTCTTTTTTTCCTTTTTATAGTCAGCATATTTATTTTTAATATACTCTGAAAATCGCTGATCTTTAATTGATGTATTTAGATTATTTAATCTGTTATTATTGATGTATAGTTGACGTACAATGCTATATTAATTTCAGGTGTATAACATAGAGACTTGGTAATTCTATACATCATGCAATGTTCACCACAAGAAGTATAATTGCTATTTGTCACCGTACAAAGTTATTACAATTTCAGTGACTGTATTCCCTATGCTGTACTATCCATTCCTATGACTTATTTATTTCATAACTGAATATTTACACCTCCTAATCCCTTTCACCTATTTTACCCATCCTCCCCAACCCCTTCCTCTCTGACAACCACCAGTTTGCTCTCTGTATGAGTCTATTTCTGTTTTTATTTGTTTGCTCATTTGTTTTGTTTTATACATCTCACATCTGAGCGAAATCATATGGTATTTGTCTTTCTCTGTCTAACTTACTTCACTTAACAAAAAATTTTCAAGATCCTTTCATGTCGTCAAAAATGGCAGGAACTCTATGGCTTCTATTTTGACAATCTGCTTCCTAATAGCCAAGAGTCAGTTTTAGCATAGTAGGCCATTATGATTATTATTACTACTATTATTACTATTACTGTTACTAAAGATAAGAGTAAGAATCCTAACCTAGAATGAGTTGCAGACATTCTTCATTATGATCTCATTTGAACCCACAACGACATCTGGGTGTCGAGAAATTTCTTTAAACCGGGTGTCAAAAGAGGATCTTTGAAAATGAGAAACTCTTATCCATTGATCTTGAAAGAATTGCTGACATAGTCCTTATGAAGTCCCCACATAAGTAGCCTCTGTGTAGAGTGATATTAACAAAGCGTGATCCTGTGAAAGACACAATGGACCAGACAATCAAAGAGAGAATTTTGTTCAGGCTATTTTGTTACTAGGGAGAACCTTCGTTAAAGAAGAATGTCTCAAAGAGGAGGAGGACGGTTTGGGTTTTACAGAGGCAGGTAAACAGGAAGTCTTGCAGTCTTGTGGGATTCCTCAGGTAGAAGGAAGGAAGGTCTTAGAGTTGCAAGGGCAGGAGTGGCCAAGAACAAGTAAGTAAGGGCGATTCATGACCAGCCGTGGTTTCTAGGCATGCGGGGCTCAGATAGAGTTCAACATCATCAATTCCAAACCCAAGTTTCAGTCAAGATACAGAAGTCACTCGCAGAAATCACTAAGTATTTTTAGCAAAAAAGGGACTAAACTGCTTACAAAACCAGTTGGAAGGGCTGATGATGCAAACAGCAGGGGAAATGTCCACTAGCTCTCAGGTTTACCACCCCAGGTGTGTGGAGAACCAGGTGGCCGCCGGGCTGGGCCAAGTAGGACAGAAAACTATGGGAAGCTATTCTTGATGATCACAAGAAAACCTCCACAGCATCTCACATCTGCTGAAGCCCATGTGCTCACTTGCCACTGCCAAAGGGAAGAGAAAAAAGAAAAAAAAAAAAAAAAAAAGGATATGGTTCTGCCTCACTTCTCCCTTTCAAATCATGCTCAAATGTCCCTCGTTGTTAAAACATAAACTGTATCCTGAACCCTGGAACCAAAAGAACTGGAGAATGTGATTCCTAAATCCTCGGCCACTGTGAAACGGAGCTATTGTGTCAAATGAAAGATCATCTGCTAAGAAAAGAAATTATGCCAATCCCAGAGGGACCCAAGGGGTGGCCCATGTTGTCATTCGAAACAGAGCAATGTGTTTGGTGCTATGCTATTCAGAGAATGAACAATTCTTTAATTCTCAAATCTGAGCCTCATGAAAGAGAGAGCTGTGTGATTAATACCGAAGCAGGCTGTAAGACTAAAGTGTGCAGAGAAACAAATTATTGTTGTTGCTACTTTAATAATCTGGCCAGGGCACTGCAGGCTTCCTTAGAGAAGCGTTCAGGGAAATGCATAAAAGTCGAACAGCAGCCGCCCCTTCCCCAACAGTGTTCTGGTTTCGGTGGAGAAAGTGTGGGTGCAGAGGGTGCAAGCGAGCGCCGCGCCTCAGCCCACCTGCATCGGTGTCCTGTCTGTCGCTGCTACTTAATTGTTGCGTCATCTGGGATCTAGGACTGCTTTACTCACACTTCTAAGATCCTGTCTCGTGAACTGTAAGAGATAAAATAGAGACAAGGATCTTGCTTCCCTCAGGGGCATTAAAAGTATTATGAAGGTGAAGTGTGTAAAGCATTTAAACACACACAACTGTGCGCAGCAATGCACACGCACTTTTATGAAATACAGTCACCAAAGCAAGAAAGTGATTTCTTTCATTCCAGGCTCTTTCCTCCACCTCATCCTCCACATCTAATTGCGTACAAAATCTGGCCCATTATGCCCTTTAAATGTCTTTCAAATCTTCTCCTACTCGTCTTTAGTTTAAATCCTCAACGAAAATATCTCCTGCCTGGCCTGGGGCAATCACATCTTAATTCATTTTTTATCATTATGTCCTCCACACACACACCTTTCCCCATTTTTCACGGGCGCTGCAGCCAGTGATCTTTGCCGTATGGAAAGTGGGATCAGTCTAACTTCAGTATTAAAATCTTCCCTTTAAAATCTTGAAGACTTTTAAACACGTATAGGGTAAAGTTTGATCTCTGCAGTTTAGTAAATATCGAACCTTGTCATGCAAATTTGCAAACTTCTACAGCAGTGACTATCAAACCTCTGGATCAGAGTCCCCTGGGATATTCATTAAAAATGCAGATTTTAGACATTCCATGAACAGGCTCATATGGTAGGTCTCATTTAAAGACAATAAATCTAAGTAAAATCAGTAAGTAAAGAAATGAATACCATAAATCTGAATTCTTAACAGTCAATCGGGAAATCCTAATGCAGGGTTCCTGAGATCACCTTTTGAGAAACACCCTGCTCTGTAGCCCATGGCCCTTTCTCCACTCTCCCTACCTTCTGTCCACCCGATCTACGTAACAGATGGTCTTCAAATATGACATATTTCATATGCCCTTTGGCCTCTACAACCACTAATTTCTACTTCCTGGAAGGTCCTTCCACGCTTTCTGTCTTGCTAATTTCCATTAATCTTTCAACATTTCACCCAAATATCACTCCTATGTGAGGAGATTCCTGAGTTTTCCCAGAGAGCAGTTATGTGTATTTTCTCCTGTGTCTTAGTGACCTTCTGTACCGGCCTGTATTGTACTTGCAGCATTAAGTCATAAGCGAATTTTAAGTACTATACCTCTCTCCTGGACGATAAAGGCATGGCAAGCAGGAAAAGCATCCCGTACCCTTCTGTATTGCCATTATCCAGGTCCTGACACATGATTTAAGGGTTTAGGTCACCTCTCTGTGACAAAATATTTCCTCCACAAGCTTTCTGCCTTTATCCGAGCCACTATCATTGGATACGAACTCAAATCTTCATACTAAGAATAGATAAAGAAGATTATTTAAAAAACACCTGACAAAATCAAAACCTGTTTTCTGTTTGATTATTTGATTTCAATGAAGCAGAAATGAGAAAATATTGAAGAGACAGAAGGTGAAAAGGGGTTTCAGTTTCCCTTATTAACACAACATCCTGAATAACCCAGGATCACCTGAACTGCTGGTAACTTTGCCTAAATTATGTGTAGACTTCTCCTCCCCACACAGTTGCTGTGTGCTGGAGCTAGCGCACTCACTCGTCTATGGGCCTGGATGGTTGTGGATTTACCTGGGATATTTTTTTTGTTTTTTATAGTAATACATTTATTTTTTATTGGTGTTCAATTTGCCAACAAACAGAATAACACCCAGTGCTCATCCCGTCAAGTGCCCCCCTCAGTGCACGCCACCCAGTCACCCCCACTCCCTGCCCTCCTCCCTTTCCACCACCCCTAGTTACCTGAGATTTATAGCCAAGCGTTGTCTTCAGAATGGGGTGACATTCAAAGAGGAGCTGGGTTCCTCTCCAGTGTTTTACTATTTCACCAAGAGGAGACATTAAGCACTGACATTGCTCAGCTTTACCTGAGCCCTGTGTTCCTAGAAAGCAACAATGGTTAAGAAATCCCCTTACCTTCTTTTTTTTTTAATTCTCAGGAAATGGTTTACTGCAAAGAGATACTCTTCCCCCTCTGACCTAGATAATTTCCCAGATGACCTCGTTGTTAATCTATTACAAGGCCAGACACAGAACCTCCAAATTCCAATTATCTGTCTCATAAATGATTACCTAATCTGTTTGTCTCTACTGACCAGTCTGGACAAAATGGCCACTAATTTGATTTGACCAAACTACAGCCAGGTTTCTCTTCTTCCCCCAGGACCTGAGTTTGGCGTACCACTGAGCTTACTTAAGTAAGCACTGGGAGCTTAAACTTTGGCAGTGGAACCTGGATCCCTACCCCCCTTAATAGCTCCTCCCAAGATACAGTGAATTGCAAAAAAGGCATTTTTCTGTTCAACTACCCAGTCATGTCCACCTGCACATCACCCTCCCCATATACCAAAGCATCATCTTTTTATCTAAAAGATGGATAAATCATAGTTTTCTTCTTTTCCAAATGCACCGATCCTCTACAATAGTTTCCTTTTCAGAACCTCAGAGCCTTAGTCTTCATGAAAGTCTGTTAAGGGCAGACACGAGGGGAGTGACAAAGCGCCTATCATTCACTGAGGAGGGTTTCTGGACCAAGGAATGTGCTAGTCATTTTACTTTAACAAATTTGGAGGAAATGAGTTAAAAGTTAAGGACTTAAATAAGATAATAAAACATCACAATTGAGATTTAGTTGTAGGAATCCTTCAATACACCAAGAGTAGGTCACCAATTACCAGAACTTTCTTCGTTTTAATAGATGGAGGTACAAGGTTTTAGGCACTTCAGTTTCTGGGAATAGTCAGTCCCCCAGGATTTGCAGAGAGAAAAATATAAAAATTGTAAAGATCTTTCTAATACAAATGTTACACTGGCTTCTAAAAATTGTTTTACTTACCTTCAATTGGGCCCTGACGTGTAAATGTGAGCACTGGGGGATTTTTGTGTGGAGAGTAGAATCTTAGGCAGCTCTATTTAGCATGATTGATGACTTTTTTTTCAATTGTATGATTCTTGTTAAAACAGTTCTCTTTCCAGGGTATTTCTTAATTGAGGTATCATTGTACAAGGCAGCACACAATAGCTTCATTCTTAAAGCATCATTTAAAAAAATGGTATTGTTCTTTGGCTTGAAAATCTGTAATAATGGAATGTTTAGGTTCTGTAAGTTTATAAATTGAATGTTTCATTATGTTCCAATTCTAGGCATATTACGGAAATCATTATTTTGGGCTTGTATATTCTAATCATATTCCTAAGATTTATAGATGTGATTAGAAACACTTTGATATTCAATGTAACGCAATAACTTTTTGAAAGTGATATTTACAGTTGGTAATATGTGTGCTTCATCATTCTCTATCTGAGCTGTCATTGTCTTAAAGAACAGAGGTAGCTCTGCTTGCAGCAATGAGGACAGAGTGCGCAATGAAAATTAAAAACAAAACCAGAAAATAAAATTCCCCACATTCCAATGTTACAAGAATGTGATAGCTTACAAAAAAAATATCAAGGGAAAGACTTAGAAAATCATATAAAATTTGAATTTAATTATAAAAAGAATAATGGTGCTAGGAGTAGAGTATGAATACTGAAAAGCTATCATTGGAACATGATTCCTAGTGTAACATTTTACCAAGCCCTCATTACTTAACCAAAACAGAACACCCTATTACTTTCACACAACTGTTGATATTGGAATAGCTTTAAATTTACGTTAATAGGGATTGACATCCGCTGGGTAGACTACTACTCCTGTTCTGCTTCATGATGCTAATTTAATTTTGAAAGTGTTTATTCTTTTAATTACCTTAGCTATCCACCTCTTTAAAAATAGGAAGATTGGGATCCCTGGGTGGCGCAGCGGTTTGGCGCCTGCCTTTGGCTCAGGGCGCGATCCTGGAGACCCGGGATCGAATCCCACGTCGGGTTCCCGGTGCATGGAGCCTGCTTCTCCCTCTGCCTGTGTCTCTGCCTCTCTCTCTCTCTCTGAGTGTGACTATCGTAAATAAATAAATTAAAAAAAATGTTTAATAAATAAATAAAAATAAAAAAAAATAAAAATAGGAAGATTGTTTTCCTTTTAAAGACAAGAGGCCCTGTGAAATTTTCCCAGGAGCAAATGTGCTGAAGTAAAATTTTACCATTTCCAACACATGCTAATTCCTCTACATAGAATCTTATTGAACATTAATTCTTCTACTCCCTTCCTTCTTCTTTCGGAAGTCCAGTTATGGCCATGGAAACAACAGCAGCATGTTTCAAAACATATTCCAGCTTTTACAGGACAACCACTCTAACCTCATAAGGTTTTGCCTCTCACGTGGCACCATAACTGATTAGTCACGGGGCCATTCCTACATCTTATAAGGATAGCTGCAACAGGATAATGTAGAAACAATTCTGTAGTTTAAAGCCATTACTATACTTCTTTTAATATGAAATTAGTTGCTTGGTCAGAAGCAACATTGCATGACCCTAAATAAGACATTCAAGGAGTTCACATGCAGAAGCATTGAACGACACGTTCAGACCAAGAATAAGCGTTGAGCGGTTGAGATAAACCACTGCCCATTCCATGAGGGAAAGAGCTCAACGTAATCAGTCTGTGACTGGATGGCTGGCCTGATCCCCTCCCCCCTAAAATGCTGCTGTGTTCTGAACTCAATATTGGTCTCATTTGTTGGCAGACTGGGGACTCTGCATGGACAGTCACCATATTGGCCTTGATAGTTGAGCAAAGCCTTCAATCCTTGATGCCAAGTCCACTTTTCCATCAAGCAAGCACTGTGTATTAGTTTCCTAAAGCCACCAAAATGTCACAAACTGGGTGACCTAAAACAATAGAAAATTATTCTCTTTCAGTAAAGGAGGCCAGAAGTCTGAAATCAGGTTGTTGCAGGATTGATTCCTACTGGAGGCTTTGAGGAAAAACTTGTTTCATGCCTCTTTTCCATGTTTGAAGGCTGCCGGCAACCCTTGGTGTTCCTGGCCAAAAACTTCAATCTCTGCTTTTATCTTCATGTGCGTTCCTTCCCTGAGTGTCTCTGGGTCACAGATCTTCCTAGTTTTTCTCTTATAAGGAGGCCAATCATTTGATTTAGAGACCACCCTAAACACAGGATGATGTCATCTCAAGATCTTTAGCTTAATTATATTTGCAAAGACCCTATTTCCAAATAAGGACATATTTATAGGTTCTGAGGACCTAGGATTTGGACATATCTTTTTGCAGGACACAATTCCACCCACTACACAGTAGGCTGACCTCAACCGACCACAACAAAAGACACTTCACCTCCCCGACTATTGAGATATTCCTCTGTTCTAAAGGTCCTTTGTTAGTTATTCCCGTGAGGCACAAATACCATCACAATCTAAGATGTCTATCACATACCTTGTCTGTACGTATTTTTTGTTAAGAACTTGCCAATCTTTTTCTCTCCAAGTCCTGACCATCTGGCCAAATTGTTAGCTATGCTCCGTGAATCAGTGATAATACATACAATGTAGATCCATCATCTTTCTATCAAAATAAAGTGTCAATTAGATATACTGCTTGAATTTCTGCTCTTTGGGAGAATTCTCTACTTTCAATGTTTCAAGAATTTCCTTGAATAGGCCTGTAATGTTGCAGCAGTTCTTTTCTGGCTAATTCCAGCATATTGTGCAGAGTGATTAGAAAGCCCAGGTCTAATATTTCTCTCCTCTAGTCAACTACTTGTAAGGAACTCTCTATGACAAAGATGAGCAAACTATGGCCCAGGGGCCAAATCCAGCCTGCTTTTATAAATAAAATTTTATGTAAACATAGTCACATCCATTTTTTTACATATTGTTTCTGCTTTCACACTGTATTGACAAAGTTGAATAGGTATGATCACAGTCATCAAAGGCCCACAAAGCCTAAAATATTTACTATCTAACCTTTTACAGGGAAAAATTTGCCAATCTCTATTCCATGGAATCATAGAAATTGTTGGAGAAAAGTAATAATATAGTTTTTTTTTAGATTTTTTAAATTTATTTATTCATGAGAGACATACAGAGAGAGGCAGAGACACAGGCAGAGGAGACGCAGGCTCCCTGCAGGGAGCCCAATGGGGGACTCGATCCTAGGACCCCGGGGTCACATCCTGAGCTGAAGGCAGATGCCCAACCGCTAAGCCCCCCAGGCGTCCCAGAGTAACAATATAGTTACAATAATGGTTTAAACTCATGCAGTTTACTTTTGCCTTCAATACCTGCTCAAATCCAACCTTGTGTTAGTTGTATCCTCTTGATATTATGCGGCTGCACCTACTGGGTTGATGGGTGAGATAAGCCCAATCCTTGTCACTTGTCCCATGGTCTAGCGTTTATGTATTACTTGTGGCCAACAGCAAGTGAGGTGCTGTTGTTCTAAAAGAAAATAGTCATTTTCTAAAACAGACTTGGCTTTGTTCCCTAAACCTTGTGATTCACACCATCTCAGCTTATATCAACATGATCTCTATCATATATACTTTCCACATCATCTAATCTACTGGGTCATATTGGACCAAGTCAAGGAAGATTTTCATTGCAGACTAGATCTGTTGCAAATTTTCTTTTACTCTAGGCACCTCTCAAAACTGTCAAGTATATAGGTCAATTAATAACTGAATCAAAGAGGTAGCCACAAACGTAATCATATGTTGTTTCTAAAATCCAAATAGGCCCATCAAGCATTGTGCCGCCTCCTTAGTAGTAGGCTAGTTCGGAAGTGAGATTTGTCTTTCAATTTGTTCATGTCCCAGAACACTGTGTTGAAAGAAACGTTACTAGATGCCCCTTAGTTTTCATAAATGTATCTTCCACACTGGGATTTTTGTGTCTTACCAAGTCATTTAGAATACTTCTTGCTATGGTGTCCAAATACCATGATATTGTCAAAGTCATACTGGTGTGAGATTTTTGTAAAGGCAAAACCGATCAACGTTCCTATAGTTTTGATTATGACAAGAGAGCCACAGAGCTGACTTAACCCCGAGATGACACAGTAAAGGTGTGCAATTGTCACATCAGACGAAACCAAGCTACTTACCATGCTTCTTACTAAACAGTAGAAGAGAAGTATTTTTTAGTTCAATGACTCTGTACCAAATGTCAGGGACTGTGCTGAATTACTCCAATTAGGAGATCAATCCGGAACAGAAGCTGCAATTGGAGTAACCACCTGGTTAGGTTTATGATAATGCATAGTCATTCTCCAGGAACCATTGGTCTTTTTCACAATTCAAAAAATAAATTAAATGAAGTTGTTACAGGAATCACTACCTTAAATATCTGGTAACAATACTGCTTTCTGAAATGCCCTCAAGGATGCAGTATTACATTTGGTTTTTCTATTTTGGTCATTATTGACATTTCAGTGGCTTTTCTTCAGTTGTTTTATATAATTGACCTTACTGTATGGGTCAGGAAGCCAATGTGGGGTCTTACTAGCTGCCAAAAACTGTCTATTTCAACTATACTTTCAGGAATTGATTATGTCTGTATAATCACTGGGGCTTACTTTGAGAAAATCTTAGACCAAAATTTTATTTAATACGTGACCTCTCTAAGTCCCTAGTTAGACTCTTAGACCACAGTGTCATTTTAGATCCCTGGGGATTAGTGTCAAACCTGAGCCAGTGCTTAGTGATCCTCTCCGAGTCTATTTCCCTCCATTTCCTCAATTGCTTTAGTAAAGGTTTAAAAATTTACAATATTACTTGTGTCAGTACAAGGGAACTCGACCTCTCCTGCAATAAAGCGACTGCTGATCTATGAATTGGCTTAGGCATACCTAACTGGGAAAAAGCCCTTTGGGACAACGCAAGTCAAAGTTCTGACTATCAGACCCAAAGCTTTATTTTTATGTTATTTAGATCAAATGATATTTTAGTAGGTTATCCCCGTCTTCCATTCCTAAGAAGAAACCGATTACTTAGCCACTTCTAAAAGTTCCTGTGGATAAACCATTTTGACTGTCCTCCAGCTTTGCTGCCTATCATGTTAACTATATCCCATCTTGTAGCTGGTATTTTAGATACTGGCACCAGGCCTTCACTCTTCTGGCATCCCATTATTTCCACTGTCTCCCAAACATCATTCCTGAAATATAGAGGAAATTCACTCTAAAGCTGTTAAATGGATGCTGACGCTCCTTTCACCAAAAAATTAAAAAGTTCCTTGATGAAAAAAGTGCCTGTGTACTTGCCTGATTCTCACATTTTGTCCTCTGGACCAGAAGCCTTAGCAACATTTGAGAAATTATTAAAAATGTGTATTCTCCTCCTTCAACCCAGACTCACTAAATCAGAAACTTTGGGAGCGGGGCCCAGCAATCTGTGGGCAAGTCTTAGCAAGTCTTCCAGGTGACTCCTATATGCACCCCCAAGAACCATCATTCTACATTATACCAGGTAAATTCCGGTATTGAATCTAGCTCATCACTAAGGTGAGGTATCAAATGAGCTTAAAGATTTCAAAAATCAATCAAATAAACTGTTCGATCCACTCTTGGCTGCTTAGACTGACCCATTAAATACCAAATGTCATTGTATTAGTTTTCTAGGGCTGTTATAACAAAATACCCAGACTAGGTGGTTTAAATAACAAAAATATATTTTCTCACAGTTCTGGAGCCAGAAATCCATGCTTAAGCTGTTGAAAAGTTCCATTTCTCCTAAGAATTCTCTACTTGCCTTACAGATGGCCACTTTCTCACTGTGTCTTCATAAGATGGCCTTTACACATCCATTTTTAGTGTCTATACCTCTTCTTATCAAACACACCAGTCATATTGGATTAGATTCCAACCCTAATAACCTCATTTTAACTCAGTCACCCCTTTGAAGGCTGTATCCCCAATTACCATCACATGGATTAGGGCCTACCCAAATGACCTTTTTAATTGTAATTACCTCTGTAAAGGGTCCATTTCCAAATATGGTAATATTTTAAGGTACCAGAGGTCGGAACATCAACATATGTATGTAAGAGGTGCAAAATTCAATCCATAACAGTTAAGTAAATGCAACCGTATTGATAAAATCATCCCATTGTAACGTGGTTTCATTCTCCTTGATCTAGCACAGCAAACATTCTTGAACAAATTTTCCAGTCTCTACTGATATAAAGTAAAATTTTGAAAAACTTAGTGGGTAGATTTTTCTTCTCCGTATTGAGACTTTATATTTATTCCACTGAGGAATATTTGGGGTATTTGATAGATAAACAGAAATGCAGGTTACAGAGTGAAATTTGAGGAGAACAGACATAGTTAGATAAAGTCATTGATTTTCTTCAAGCAAGGGATGTCTCGTCTAATAGAAAAGAAAGGGCTACTCCTATGTTCAAGTGAGGCCCATGATACTAAGGGGCTTCAAAGTTCTCAGAGTCATGGAAAGCCATCCAAATGTATTCTCTTTCCTTGGGATCCCACTCCTTACAATCATCACCCTCATATCAGAGACATGGCTGATGGGGATTAAGGAAAACATTTGTGACGAGCACCAGGTGTTGTATTTAAGTGTTGAATCACTAAATTCCACACCCAAAATTCATATTGCACTGTATGTTAGCTAACTGGAATTTAAGTAAAAACTTAGAAAAAAAATATCAGTGACATGGAAAAACTGAATTTAAATTATGTTGTAACTTGACAACTCGTGTAAAAGTCTGTGATATCCCTGGTGTTGTGACCATTCAGTCTCTCAAGATGTCCTTCATCATAGCCATGGCTTAACAGAGTGGGACAAAACGCAAAAGCCCGTCTCCCCAAGGTCTAAGAATATGTGTCCTAAGCAAAGCATCAAAGCGGAAATAACTGAAAGCTTTTAAAGTAGATGGGAATTTTGTTCAGGCTATTAAATAATGAGACGTTGGAAGAGCTAGAGGCACAAAAAGGTTTGTGTTCCTACCCTCAGATTAAGAACTGCAGGAAGTCGACATGAGCCATAGGAACCCAGGAGGTCGCACATAAATGGTAGGTACTCCTTGAGCTGCTCTCCTTGGTACTTAGCAGGAGTTGAGTGTCTCACTCACCTTTGCTACTTCTGGAACCACACTCGAAATGGGCATTGCTGGAACTCCTGCTGCTGCCACTTCCAGAAGAAGCACGGCTTCTACATCCTCCCATCGTCTAGCCTCAGTGAAGTACCTCCCACCGTCTCTAGAAATGCTTTTCCCCAGCATTTATTTTTTTGTTTTTCTAACAAGATTCTTCAAATTTAGTCCTATGTTTAAAGAAGTAAGAGTCTAGAGAGGTTTTCAACAGGTGCAGTTACAGATATTTGTTTCAGACTGATCTATGCTGGTCTTCCTCTTGCTGTGATTCTGCTAACTTAGCACAACCAATGAAGGCCAATCCTCACTGCTTCTCCCGACCCAGTGTGTCTTGGCTGAGCATTCCTCTTTCCTCTTCTGTCCATGATTTTCCTTCCTTCCTACCTTCCTCCCTCCCTCCCTCCTTTCCTTCCTTCCTTCCTTCCTTCCTTCCTTCCTTCCTTCCTTCCTTCCCTCCTTCTTCCCTTCCATCCCTTCCTTCCTTCCTTCCTTCCTTCTTTCCTTCTTTCCTTCTTCCTTCCTTCCTCCCTCCCCCCTTCCTCTCCCTCCCTTCCTTCTTCTTCTTCTTCTTCTTCTTCTTCTTCTTCTTCTTCTTCTTCTTCTTCTTCTTCTTCTTCTTCTTTCTTCTTCTTCCTTCTTCTTTCTTTCTTTCTTTCTTTCTTTCTTTCTTTCTTTCTTTCTTTCTTTCTCTCTCAACAGGTCAAGATCATTGATTAAGCTACAGTCAAATCACTGACTCTACCAATCTGGTAGACCTTCTCTAATGAAATAAAAGCTATCTAATTTTTTTATCTAACAAATATTGTTTTAAGTACTTTAAAAATGTTAACTCATTGATCCTCACATGCACCTTGTGAAACAGGGACCTCCATCCTACAGATGAGAACTGAGGCAAACCAAGGTTAAGGAACTTGTTTAAGAGTACTGAGTTAATAAATGCTGGAGCTGGAATCATCAACCCAGCTGGTCTGACTCCAAAGGCCATGATCTTAACCAAGATGCTATGCTGCCTATGAAGTTAATTTTTTAAGATTTTATTTATTTATTCATGAGAGAAATAAGAAAGAGAGAGAGGCAGAGACACAGGCAGAGGGAGAAGCAGGCTCCATGCAGGGAGCCTGACGTGGGACTCAATCCCGAGCCCCTGGGATCACGCCCTGGGCCGAAGGCAGGTGCTAAACCGTTGACCCACCCAGGGATCCCTGAAGTTAATATTTTATAATTTTCTAAGCTACTTTATAGTTTATAATTCAGTTTCATACTGTGGATTCCTAACTACTGTCCAGTCCCTTCTCTCTCTCACCTTTGCTGAGCTTCCCCAGTGTATATGAGTATATACATGTGCACACATACACACACACATATGCACATGCACACTCTTCATGCTTCAGAAATGTAAGACTGCTGGTAGTTCTCATAACACAACTCACTGATTCCCACTTACCTCCTTTTGCATTTGCTTCTTCCTCCTTAGTAGGCTTTACTTTATCATATCAGCCTAAGAGAGCACTTTCATCTCTCAAATGCCACCCTGCCACACACGTTCATACTCCCAATAGCATGTTTAGCCTTTTTAATCAATGAAGTCTCTGATGCTTATATAGACTTTTGTTTTTCTGATTACTGTTTGTATGCCTATCTCTGTTATTATACTCTAAGCAAAATGACGATGAGGTTCAGGTCTCATTTATCTTTATACCTCTAGTGTCTAGCACAGTTCCTGGTATATTGTATATATACTATAAATATTTGCCATGTCTAATTCAAACCTATTGTTGCCATTCTTTTGCTTAAAAAAGAACTTTAAAACTTTCTATTGCCTACAAAAAAAAAGCCTACAATCCTAGCATTGAAGTAAGGCCTCCTCATTATTTTTTTATTTTAGACCTCCATTTTTTTGGACCTCCAATTTACTTTTCTAGCTTGAGTTCTCACTTAAACACATGCAAAAACACATTATTTTGGACTCCAGTAAAACTAAACTGGGACCACTTGAACATTGTAGAAAACAATTTCTTCTCTTTTTATTGAGATATAATTGACGTATAACATTGTGTAAGTTTAAGGTGTACACAGTGTTGATTTCATACATTTATATATTGCAGTATGTTCTCCCCATAGTGTTAGTTAACACTTCTATCACGTTCCATAATTATCATTTCTTTTTTTGTAGTGAGACCAAGTAAAACCTAGTCTCTTAGCAGCTTTGAGATTCATAATCCAGTATTATTGAATATAATCACTTTGCTATGCATTAGACCTCCAGAACTTATTCATCTTGTAGTTTCAGATTTGTGCCTTTTAACATCTTCCCAAATATTGCACCCTCCAGCCCTGGTAAGCACCATCCTATTCTGTGTCTCCTAGTTTAGTTTTTTTAGTATCTACAGATAATTGGGCCAAATTTTACAATATTTGGGCCAAAATTTGTCATTCTACATGCATGTCCTGTAGATTCTTGCTTTTGTGTCTTTGCACGTATTGTCTTCTCCACTTAGAATGCACGTATCCAATTCTCACCATTCTTTGAAATTCCTAAACTTTCAATGCTCCACTTAAATGCCATCCCCTGTTAAACTGTCTCTTCCCTAAATCAGATCCAATTTACCATTTTATTTTCTGTGAGACCACTCACTATATTCAGCTTTTCTTTTATCTATATATAGCTATGGTTTGTTTCACGCAATGTATCTTTTTTTTCCCCACACACAAAACATCCTTAACTCCATGGGGGCAGATGCCTATATACCCCTGTATTTTCCAGAGCAATTTGCTTTGAGACTTTCCCTCGATAATTACTCAGTGTCAGCTACTGCACTGACAGTAGGATGATCTTGTCCACATACTTACTCTTGATGAAGTTCGTGTATATTACGATTCCATATTGATTAGGTTTAATCAATAGCAGAAGAAGTATGTTTGCTGGTCACATTCCATTAATAAACATGCCGATTAAAAAAATTTTGGAAAAATAAAGCCAGAAAGTAATATAAGTAGCTACTATTTATTAAATGCAAAAAAAATATTAAATGAAACATCCAGGTTTAAATAAATATTATACTTAACTTCAGCTAATTTGTGCTGTTCATCCAGACCCATGAGGGTCTTTCCTTCCCTGTCTTCTGCCCCAGAAGGTATGTAGGGAGAAAGACTGAGATGCACTGATATGTATTATTTCATTTGAACCCTGTGAATTAAATAAACTCTTCTATTAATTTCGCTAAGTGGAACAGGGTGACTTTTATGGTCCTTGAATAAGTATTTTAAGGTTTTCAAGTCACATTCTCTGTTCTGCCTTTCTCACCCTCTACCTACAAAATCACTCAAAACTCTGGGTATTCATGGACCAAATAGATGAACAAGTGCTCTAAGTAGATGAAAACAACCCATCGACTTCCACCCTTGTGCTGCCTGCAAATGTTCAATTCACATTCACTGACTCTTGTCATTTTTCCTACCTCTTGGATTGCCCTGCTTGTTCTGACTCAGTAAACCCTTTGGATGGTGCTCGCGACCAGTTGACATTAGAAAATAACCACGACACACTCTTTCAGACCTCATTTTATCAGACTCAATAGCATTAACACTGCCAGGGTTATATGGTTTCTTTCATAACTTGATTGCAGCAATTGTATCCCGAGTGGTACTCAGTCATCCTAACCTACATGTTTTATCACGCTCCTTATTTGTATCTTCTCTACCAAGACAGACAGGTCTTCGGCAGGTGGCCGTTCCCTTCAATGTGCGCCATCAACGTGGCATTTGGGAGCAGTACTTGGGAGTGATTTAGAGTTGAGCCTCTGCAGTCAGCAGACCTGAGTTTTAATCCCAGCTCTACCACAGACAAGGAAGTTGTTTAATTTTTCTAGAATCAATTTCTTGTCACCAAAATTAGTGCAATATCTTATAAGACTGATGTGAGAATTTAGTGAACAGTGACCCAAAACCCTGTGTCCTTAAAGTAAGTGACCAACATAGAATAGTCATATTTATTGTTGTTCATATTACTATTGTTGTTATAAAGTTCTTAGTTAAATATAACGTGAGAACTTCAAAAATCTTTGGTATATACCTTGATAAAGTAAATGACTACAACCATGTAGATACCTCTCAAATCTCGGATATCTGTACCCCAAATCCTTGCTCATGTCCTCATCCAAGTCTTAACTATCCTAACAAAGCAATATTTTTACTTATATCACCATCAATTAGTTTTTACCTGTTTGGGTAATTTACATGAATAGAAGGATATTATATGTATTCTTCTGTGTCTAGCTTTGTTTTCTTAATATTATATTTTTTATTTCTTTGTGTTACTGCCTGAAGCAGCAATTTGTTCATTCTTATTTCTAGGTTACATCAATATCAAATTTTTTATCCATTTTCTTGTTGATAATCTTTCTCCTGTTAAGTGTTTGAACAATTTATTTCTAGTTTGGGACTATTTTAAATAATGCTGCTATGGACATTGCCATAGAAAATGTAGTTCTCAGTTTTGTTGTGTTTATGCCTAGTCTAGGATTGCAGGACTATAAGGTGCATGTTTTCGGCTTTAGTAGATATTGTAAAATCATTTTCAAAATCATTGATCCAATTTATACTTCCACTAGTCATGTATGAGAGTTGTAGTTGATCCACACCAGCATCAACAGTGGATATTCCGAATTTTTCAACCATTTTCAGTGGAATCGCATCTGATTGAAGGGATAATTTATATTTTACTGATGATTAAGGACATTGAACACATTTTTCGTATTGAATACATCTTAATATCCTTACAGTCAAGCAAATATATTTGTTCATCTTTTGTTAATATTGTGCCACTTGTCCCTTTTTATGGTTTAATACAAATTTTGTATATACTCTAGATATGAGCTTTTTGTAAAATCTCTGTACTGCAAATACTGTTATCTAGTTTGGCCCGAGGTTTTCACTCCATTAATGGAATTTTTGATGATTTTTAAAATGTTAATATAGCTCAATATCAACCTTTTCCTTTAACATGAACGTTTTTGGTTTCTCATCTTTAAAAATTGCCTATCTCAAGGCCACAAAGATATTCTCTTATGTTATCTTCTGGAAGGTTTTGTTGTTTTAAATTTCACATGTAAGGTTAACAAACCATGCAAAATTATATTTGTATGTATGAATCAGAGGTTAAGGTCCGTATTTTTCCTGTAATTACATCAGTCAACATAGCATCAGCATCAGTATCATATTATTTTTATTACAGTAGCTCTGTAATAAGGTTGTTGATCTGGTAGTATAAGTTCTCACCCAACTTAGCTCTTTTCTTTTTAATATCATCTTTTTTTTAAGATTTTATTTATTTATTCATGAGAGACACAGAGAGAAGCACAGACACAGACAGAGGGAGAAGCAGGCTCCATGCAAGGAGCCCGGTGCAGGGCTCCATCCCAGGACCCCAGCCAGGCTCATGCTCTGAGCCAAAGGGAAACACTCAAACCCTGAGCCACCCAGGCGTCCCTAATATCATCTTTGTTATTCTTGGCTTTTTAGATTTCCACGAACACTTTTAATTGGCTTGTCTGTTTCTATCCCCCCCTCCCTCTCAAACAAACAAACAAACAAATATCTCTTGGGATTTTTATTGGAATTATATTGAATCTGTAGATTACCTATGGAAGAAATATCATCTTTACAACATTGAGCTTACCAGTATATGGATCTGAAATACCTCTTTATTTATTTAGGTCTTTGATTTTCTCAGTATTTTGTAACTTTATCTGTAAAGGTCTTCCATTAGGTTTATTTGTAGGTATCTGATATTTTAAGTTTTAATTTTATTTTAACTCCAGTTAGGTAACATAGTTATATTTCTTTCAGGTATACAATCTGGTAATTCAGTAAATCCATACAACACCCAGTGCTCATCACAAGTGCACTCCTAAATCCGCATCACCTATTTCACCCATCCCCACACCCACCTCCCCTGGTTTGTTCTCTATAAGTAAGAGTCTGTGTATTGATTTGTCTATTTTTTCCCCTTTTCTCATTTGTTTTGTTTCTTGGATTCCGCATATGAATGAAATCTCATGGTATTTGTTTTTCTCTTACCAACTTATTTCGCTTAGCATTAGCTCCATCCATGTCTGCAAATAACAAGATCTCATTTTATTTATGGCTGAATAATATTCCACTGTAGAAGTAGACCACATCTTTATCCATTCATCTATATATGGACACCTGGGTGGCTTCCATATCTTGATTATTGTAAATAATACTGCTATCAACATAGGGGTGCATATATCCCTTTGAGTAAGGGTTTTGGTTTTTGTATTTGTTGGGTAAATACCCAGTAGTGTGATTGCTAGATCATAGGATAGTTTTGTTTTTAACATTTTGAGGAACCTCCGTAATGCTTTCCAGAGTGGAGACACTAGTTTGATTCCCACCAACAGCTCAAGAGAGTTCCTTTTTCTCCACATGCTCGCCAACACTTGATGTTTCCTTTTTTTTTTTTTTTAATTTTTATTCATTTATGATAGTCACAGAGAGAGAGAGAGAGAGAGAGGCAGAGACACAGGCAGAGGGAGAAGCAGGCTCCATGCACCAGGAGCCCGACGTGGGATTCGATCCCGGGTCTCCAGGATCGCGCCCTGGGCCAAAGGCAGGCGCCAAACCGCTGCGCCACCCAGGGATCCCCTGATGTTTCTAGTGTTGTTGATTTCAGCCATTCTGACAGATGCGGAGTGATATCTAATTGTAGTTTTGATTCGCATTTCCCTGACAATTAGTGATGATGAGCATCTTTTCACATGTCTGTTGGCCATCTGGATGTCTTCTTTGGAGAAAAGTCTGTTCATGTCTTCTGCCCGTTTTTAATTGGATTATTTGTTTTGAACCCCCAAAACAAGTTTGATAAGTTTGATAAGTCCTTTATATACTCTGGATGCTAACCATTCATCAGATATGCCATTTGCAAAAATCTCCCTTGTTAGAGATTGCCTTTTAGTTTTGCTGATTGTTTCCCTCACTGTGCAGAAGCTTTTAATTTTGATGTATCCCAAAGGTTTATTTTTGCTTTTGTTTTCTTTGCCTCAGTAAACATATGTAGAAAAAAGTTGCTATGGCTAATGTCAAAGAAGTTATTGCCTGTGTTCTTTTCCCAGATTTATATGGTTTCAGGTCTCACGTTTAAGTCTTTCATCCATTTTAAATTTATTTTAGTGTATAGTTTCATTTTTATGCATATTGCTGCCCAGTTTTTTCATTGCCACTTGTTAAAGAGATTGTCTTTTTTCCATTGGATATTCTTTACTGCTTTGTCAAAGGTTAGTTGACCATAGAGTTGATGGTCTACTTCTGGTTCTCTATTATGTTCCATTGATCTATGTGTCTATTTTTGTGCCAGTACCAAACTGTTTTGATTACTACAGCTTTGTAATATAACTTGAAGTCCAGAATTATGATGCCTTCTTCACCTTTGATTTTCTTTTTCAAGGTTGCTTTGGCTATTCTAGGTCTTTTGTGGTTCCATATAAGTTTTAAAATTGCTTGTTTTAGCTCTGTGAAAACTGCAGTTGGTATGATAGGGATTGCATTAAACGTGTAGATTCCTTTGGGTAATATAGACACTTTAACAATATGTGTTCTTTCAATCCATGAGCATGGAATGTCTTTCCATTTCTTTTGGTTGTCTTTGATTTTTTCATCTTCTAGTTTTCTGAGTATTGGTCTTTTACCTCTTTGGTTAGGTTTTTTCCTAGATATCTTGTTGTTTTTGGTGCAATTATAAATGGTATCATTTTCTTAATTTCTCTTTCTGCTGCTTCACTTTAATGTATAGAAATGCAACAGATTTCTGGAATTGGATTTTATATCCTGCAACTTTAGTAAGTTCATTTATCAGTTTTGGCAGTTTTTAGTGAAGTTTTTTGGCTTTTCTATATATTGTATCATGTCATCTGCAAATAGTAAAAGTTTTACTTCTTCCTTACCAATTTGGATGTCATTTATTTCTTTTTGTTGTCTGATTACCGTGGCCAGGACTTCCAATACTATAATGAATAAAAATGATGAGAGTGAACATCCTTGTCTTATTCCTAACCTTAGCAGAATACTCTCAGTTGTTTTCCATTAAGGATGATGGTAGCTGTGGGTTTTTCATATATTGCCTTTATTATGTTGAGGTATATTCCTTCTAAACCTACTTTGTTGAGAGTTTTACCATGAATGGATATTGTACTTTGTCAAATGTTTTATTCTGCCTCTATTGAAATGATCATACAGTTCTTGTCCTTTCTCTTATTGATGCATTGTATCAAGTTGATTGATTTGTAAATATCAAATTGCCCTGGTAACCCAAGAAAATAATGCCACTTGATTGTGGTGAATGATTTTTTTTAAATGTTTTGGTGAATTTGGTTTGCTAGTATTTTGTTGAGGATTTTCACATCTATGTTCATCAGGAATATTGGTCTATAGTTCTCTTTTTTAGAGTTGTCTTTATCTGGTTTTGGTCTCTCAGGATACAGATGAATTTGGAAGTTTTCTTTTCTAATTTTTAGAATAGTTTGAGAAGAATAGGTATTAACGCTTCTTTAAATGTTTGGTAGAATTCAGGTGTGAAGCTATCTGGTCCTGGACTTTTGCTTGCTGGTAGTTTTTGGATTACTTATTTAATTTCTTTGCTGATTATCCGTCTGTTCAAATTTCGTGTCTTCTTGATTCAGTTTTGGAAGTTTATGTTTCTAGGAATTTAGCCATTTCTTCCAGGTTGTCCAATTTTGTTGCATATACTTTTTCATATTATTCTCTTATAATTGTATTTCTGTGGTGTTGGTTGTTATTTCTCCCTCTCATTTGTGATTTTATTTAAGTCCTTTCCCTTTTCTTCTTGGTAGGTATGGCTAATGGTTTATCAATTGCTGATTTTTTCCCCCAAGAATTGACTCCTGGTTTCATCAATCTCTTCTATTATTCTTTTTTTAGTTTCAATATCATTTAATTCTACTCTAATCTTCATTATTTCCTCCTTTCTGCTGGTTTCAGGTTTTATTTGCTGTTCTTTTCTAGCTCCTTTATAAGTTTTGTTTGTCCTTCTTTTTCTAGCTCCTTTACATATCAGGTTAGGTTGTTTATTTGAAAAATTTTCTTGCTTCTTGAAGTAAGCTTGTATTACTAAAAACTTCCTTCTTTGAACTAGTTCAGCAACGTCCCAAAGATTTTGCCCCATTGTGTTTTCATTTTTGCCTGTTTCCATGTACTTTTTTACTTCCTGGTTGACCCATTCATTATTTTTTAGTAGCATGTTATTTAACTTCCATATATTTGTGGTCTTGCCAGATTTTTTTCCTTATGGCTCACTTCTGGTATTGTAGCATTGTGGCCAGAAAAGATGCATGGTATGACTTCAGTGTTCCTGAATTTGTGGAATAACAAGATGGAAGAAACAGAGGAACAAATCATTGACCTGGAACACAGATTGATGGAAAGTAATGAAGCTGAACAAAAGAGTAAAAAGAGTTATGCAAAATGAGACTAAACTTAGGGAACTCAGTGACTCCATCAAATAAAATAACCTTCATATTAGAAGAATCCCAGAGAAAGAGGAGAGAAAATGGGGTAAAAATGTATTTGATAAAATAATAGCTAAAATCTTCCCTAATCTGGGGAAGGAATAGATATCCAGATTCAGAAGGCACAGAGAACTCCTATAAAAATTAACAAAAGCAGACACACACCAAAACATATTGTAATGAAATTGGCAAAATATAGTGATAAAGAAAAAAATGTAAAGCAGCAAGACAAAAGAAGATAGTAACTTACAAGGGAAATGCATAAGGCTAGCAGGCAATTTTTTAGCAGAAACACTCCAAGGCAAAAGAGAGTGGCATGATTTATTCCAGTTGCTGAATGGGGAAATATGCAATCAAGAATAAAAAATAATCTATGCAGCAAGGCTATCATTCGGAATAGAAGGACTAATAAAGAGTTTCCCAGACAGACAGAAACTAAAGTAATTTATGACCACTAAACCAGCCTTGTAAGAAATAATAAAGAGGACCCTTTGAGTGGAAAGGAGTGGAAAGGTAGGAAACAAAAAGGCAGTAAAAATGAATATTTCTATAAAAAATTAGTCAAGGAGCTCACAAAATAAAAGGATAGAAAATATAGCAACATACACCAAAAATGTGGGGAGGAGAAGAGTAAAGAATGCTTTTAAACTTTAATGACAGGATGCCTGGGTGGCTCAGTGATTAAGCATCTGCCTTCTGGCTCAGGGATTGATCCTGGAGTTATGGGATTAAGTCCTGCATTGGGCTCCCTGCATGGAACGTGCTTCTCCCTCTGCCTGTGTCTCTGCCTCTCTCTCTCTCTCTGTGTGTCTCTCATGAATAAATAAATAAAATCTTTGAAAAAAATAAAATAAACTTAAATGACCATCAATTTAATCTAGACTGCGATATGCAGAAAAGGCTATATACAAACTAATGATAACCATATATAAAAACCACTAATAAATAGACAAAAAATAAGGAGAAAGAGCCAAATATATCACTAAAGAAAAGCAGCGAACCAGGAAAGAGAAAAGGACAAGAAAGGATCAGAGAAAATCTTTAGAAAGAATGACAAAAAATAAAGTGACAATAAATGCGTATCTACTAACACTTACTTTGAATGTGAATGGACTAACTGCTCCAATCAAACGATTAGGGTGACAGAATGAACAAAAAATCACGACCCATCTATAAGCTGCCTACAAGAGATTCATTCAGGGGACCTAAAGACACCTGCAGATTGAAAGTGAGGGGATAGAGAAACATCTATCATGTAAATCGATGGTGAAAGAAAGCTGAAGGAGCTATACTTATCTAGGACAAAATAGGCTTTTTAAATTTATTTTGAAAATATTTTACTTAATTATTGATTTATTTTAGAGAGGCAGAAAGCTCAAGCAGGGGGAGGGGCAGGGGGAGAGAATCTCAACCAGACTCCCTTTTGAGTGTGGACCCCAACCTGGGATTCCATCTCATGACCCTGTGATCATGACCTGAGCTGAAATCAAGAGTCAAATATTTAACAATCTGAGCCACCAGGTGCCCCAGGACAAAATAGACTTTAAAACAAAGACAAGATAAAAAGAAGGATACTATATAATAATGAAGGGGACAATCTAATGAGAAGATATCACAGTTGTAAATATTTATGCACCCAACATAGGAGCACCCAAATACATAAAACAGTCAATAACAAATGTAAAGTAACTAATTGATAATAATATAATAATAGTAGAGGACTTTTAACACCACGTGTACATCAATGGACAGATCACCTAAACAGAAAATCAATAAGGAAACAATGGTTTCGAATGACACACTGGAACAGATGGGATTAATGTTTAGAATCATAACATTCCCAACCTAAAACAGCAAGATACACATTTTCAAGTACACATGCAACATTGTGCAGAAAAATCACATATTAGGCCACAAGACAAGCCTCAACAAATTTAAGAACATCGAAGTCGTACCGTGCATTTTTTCTGACCACGATGCTACAAAGCTAGAAATAAATCTGGCAAGACCACAAATACATGGAAGCTAAATAGCATGCTACTAAAAAAATGAATGTGTCAACCAAGAAATAAAAGAAGAAATTTAAGCACCTTGAGAGGCATGTTTCTCATTTCATTTATTGAGCTCTTTGCCTCTGCTGTGTTATTCTTTATCTCTGGGTTAAGGGTTTCACTCACATCTTCCACTCTTTTCTCAAATCCAGGGAATATCTTTATGATCATTACTTTAAATTCTCTAACAGGCACCTTACTTAATAGAACTCTGGCTGTGGCCTTGTCCTGTTCTTTTGTTTGGAATAAATGTCTCTATCTTCTCATTTTGTCTAAATCTCTGTGCCTGTTTCTATACCCCCCGTTCTTGCAGGGAATAGCCCAATGAAGAGGTCCTGGGGTGCTCTGCTGTGTGGTGTCTCCTGTTCCCCAAGCCCTGGTGCTTCTGAGCGTCTCCAACGTGCGCTGCAGGTGCTCTGCTGTTTTGTCCTGGCCACTCTATCCTTCAGGCCAGTTATCTGCAAAAGCTCTCTTTGCCTGTGGTGGGCAGGGTTTGGTCCTTGGCCTGGACGTGGCACGGTGTAACGAGGTGTGCTCTGATTGCTTTGTGAGATGAGATCTGTTGCCACCGTCACTGGAACCAAAGCTCTGAAAACTCTTCCCTTGGGAGACACGGTGTGAGCAGAGGTTAAGGTCTCTGTGTTCTGGGGGAGGGGACCCATCATGCTTTAGCAGGTGAGAGTGAGAGGGGCAGTTCCCCCTGACTATGGGGCGGGTGGTGTGAAGGCCTTGGTATAAGAAAGTTCGGTAGCAAGTGTTGGTGCTGTGCTGGTTCCCACAGGTGGCCCCGTGCTTAGGTTGGGGGGTGGAGGAGGGAAATGGTGCCAACCAGTTCCTTTGTTCCTGGAAAGCTGTCTCCATGAATACGATCTCTCTGGGATGTGCTCTGAGATGAGCAGTTAACCTCCCATCTGTGTCCCAGGCCTCTGCAGGTCCCTTCGTCCATGCTGCATGTCCCAGGGGTGCTCACTGTGTCTTCTCTCCAAGAGGAGCCCCAATGTCCTCAGGGCTCTCCCAGAGACAAGTGTGCTAAGCTTTAAAACTCCAGGCTCTAAGCCCTGCAAGAACTCAGGAAATCCAGCACCTCTTGTGCTCCAAGGCAGTGGCCGGGGTTCACTTTCCCCACGCACTCCCCCATGTGTTAGTCCCTCCCTGGCCCTGCACAACCACGTCTCCCACCCCCTCAGCCCCCAGTGGCCACAATCCATTTCTTTCCCAAGCCACATCTCTGCACTTCTACCTTCTGCAATGTGGCTTCTTCTCTACCTTTAGCTGTGGGATTTGTTCTGCTCGTCTTACGGTCAGTTTCTGGGGTATCTAAGATGATTGTGATCTAGATGTAAGATGATACAATCTGGTTACATTTATGAGATGAGGAAAGCCTAAGTTCCTCCTACCTTGCTGCCATCTTCCTCTCTCCAAGCATATACAAAAATTATTTTCAAAGATATATTTTCAGTTCCACTTTCTAATTTATTAAAAGTGATCAGAAATGCAAATGATGTTGACATTGACCTTGTATCCAGTGACTTTGTTAAATTCAGTCACCAATCCCAAGTATTTATTCGTACTTTATTTGGGGTTTCCTATATCCATGGTCAAGGCTTCAGTTTTTTCTTTCCCAACTTTATACTTTTTATCTTACCTTATTGGAATAGCCTGTTTCACAGTTCAACACTGGATAAATTGTGATGGTAAACATCTTTATCTTGTTTCTACACAGAAGAAATTTTAATAATTTTTGCCAAGGATTTTTTTTTTGCAGATTATGAAGTTAAGGACATTCCTATCTACTCTTCATTTGCTAACAGTCTTTATCATGAACGGGTTTTGAATTTTATCAACAGCTTTTGCTGTATCCATTGATATGATCACATGAGTTTTCTCCATCTTGCTAAGCAGTGAATTCCTTGGATGCCAAATCATAAGTGAATTCCTGAGAGTAACTCACATGGTTATGGAGTGTCATCTTTTTAATATAGTGTTGAATTGGATTCATTAATATTCTTTTTTTAAGATATTTTATTTTTTTAAGATTTTTTAATTTATTAATTCATGAGAAACACAGAGAGAGACAGGCAGAGACACAGGCAGAGGGAGAAGCAGGCTCCCTGCAGGGAGCCCGACGTGGGACTCGATCCCGGGTCTCCAGAGTCATGCCCTGGGCCGAAGGCAGACACTCCATCACTCAGTGTCCTGGGATTCATTAATATTCTGTTTAGAATGGTGTAAATGTTCTATACCTTATTTTTCTTAGCATTCTTTTATTTTATTCTCAACATAATACTGATCGCAAAAAACAACTTGGGCAGTTTTACCTCGTTTTCTACCCTCTGAAAGAGTTCATGTGTTATTACACCACAAATGAAAGAATTGACTTCATTAACTATGCAGGCAATATGGGTCTTTCTGGGAGTTTTCTTTGTGAGGAGGCTCTATGGATTGAATTTATTGGATGAATATGAGATTATAAAGATTTTTTTTAATTTTAATTTTGTTAAATTATTTTGCAAGAAATTTCCATTTTATTTCAATTTCAGTTTTGGTATGAAGTTGTCATACTATCCTCATTTAAACTTTGTAATATCTATAGGGTATGTGATTATATCCTCCTTTCTATTCCTGAAAGTGGTTTTTTCATTTATTCTCTCTTTTTTTCTTGGTCAATCTTGCTAAAAGATGAACGACTTTATTTACTTTTATGAAGAATCAACTTGCATGTTTTTTTTTATCTCCTTTATTGTATGTCTGTTTTTATTTCATTAATTTTCTCACATTGTCACTATTTCCCTTTCCCCATATTTTGGGGATAATTTGCTGCTGGGTTTTGTTTTTTTGTTTGTTTGTTTGTTTGCTTTGTTTTTGAAGCTTTTTGAGATAGATGATTATAATCATTAATTTTCGCCTTTTCTTATTTTCTAATTTATGGATTTATATATAAACATATCCCTTTAGCTGGTCCCACATGTTTTGATAAGTAGCATTTTAATATAATTTATTCAAAATGTTTTCTAATATTCATTTTGAAATAACCCATGGGTTATTTACAAGTGTGTAGCTTAACTTCAAAGTATTGGGAGATTTTCTAGTCATCTTTTTATTATTGCGTACTTGCTTAAGTTCTCTATGGTCAGCCAATGCTCTGAATTATGATGAGACTTGCTTTATGGCACAATAATTGGTCAATTTTAGTAAATGTTCCATGTGTACTTGAATATAAAATGTATTCTCCATTTGTTGATGTTGCGCTTTAAGCATGTAAATTAGCACATTTTGTTAATCAAGATATCTAAATCTTCTATTCCTTACTGAATTTGGTCTGTTTTTTTTTCTCAGTTAGTGACAGAGTTATGATAAAATATCCAGCTAAAATTACACGTTTTCCTATGTCTCCTATAATCCTGCCAGATTTTGCTGTTGGTATTTTGAGTCCATGTTATTAATTGCATCATAATATAAATTATGGACTGTTGTGTTTCTGTTGAATTAACCCTTTTATTATTGTAAAAAGTCCCATTTGGCCCTAATAATACTTTATGCCTCCAAGTCCAAGTTGTCTATTATAGAGTTTCCCTGCCTTGCTTTTACTCAGTTTTTACAGTATCTCTTTTTTCTTCATTTTACTTCGAATCTTGGTCTTTCTTTATATTTTCATTCCAGTTCTAAAATCATTATTTTTAATTGAGAATTTAACATATACCCATATATAAATACTAATTTATTTGGGTTTCAGTATACCATATTAATTTTTGCTCTTGTATATCTCTTTTTTTTTCTATTCATTTTCTTGTATTTGTGGGATCAATCATGTTTAATTATTCTATTTGTTCCCTTTTTGAACTTATCAGCCATACTGTCTTTTGTTATCCTTTTAATAAATTCTATCAAAAGTTGAGAAACAACAGAAGTAAAAACCAATGAATCATCAAAGTAGTAATGAGTAAAAGTTTCTTGTGCGCCCAACCAAAAAAGGCAGTTTGCAAACCAGGAGCACTTAAACTAAAACACAGAAAGGCTCAGGAGTATAAAGCATTTTATTAAGTTTTGTTATAATACGACTTACAGTGAAGAGGCAGTGACTGTTTATTCTTCACATTTATTCTGATTATAATATCAGAATTTTCTGAAATGATAAGGAATTGGTTAGTGGTTACCTCATATCAATTTTGGAAAAGTTTTAAGTTTTTGTTTATAATTTTCCAGTACATAAGCAAGAAATGACCCAGATCAAGTTAGTCTTGCAAAATAAACTCAACTAAGCTTTGTTTGTATAACTAAACTGGTTTTGTCTGCTTAGGGAATTTTCTTCCTTTTTTATGATTTATTTATTCATGAGAGACACGCAGAGAGAGGCAGACACAGGCAGAGGGAGAAGCAGGCTCCCTGCAGGGAGCCGGATGTGGGACTCAATCCCAGGACTCCAGGATCATGCCCTGAGCCAAAGGCAGATGTTTAACCACTGAGCCACCCAGGAGTCCCTGCTTAGGGAATTTTCAAAGCCAGCTTCTATTTGTCTTCGATTTTAACTGTCCCTTCAAGATTCAGATAAATATCCTTGACTTGATACATTCTATTTCAAATTAGTATGCCTCCCATTTTTTTAAGAGATGCCAAAGATCTTAGAAAAATAACTTTTTCACCCCACTCCCAATTTCTATGCTATTATTAACATGTACTGTGGTACTATTAAACCATACCAGACACATTATCAGTGACCCAATTATCAAGTTATTTTTCTTGGCCCCAAATATACGTTGTGATACTCTGGCTTTGTGATACTCTGGCTGCCCTGTGAACAATTCTCCTTGCCATCTGGGTCAATGTGAGTTAGAGTTTGTCAGTAGAGGGCCCTACTGACAATGGAAGCAATAGCAGCAAGAAGGCACTTGCCTCCGACCGGGTCCATGGATTTGGCGTGGATGCCCTATGGACCTCAAAGACCAGTTTCAACCACACCATCAAGCCTTGCTCTCCATACCCAGTAGTTCTTTCTCGAGCTCCTGTTTGTGCCTTTGTGGTAGCCCCGTCTGGACCCATGTCCCCCCACCCGATGGCTGCTCCTGGGAAGCCCCAGTGGGCTGCATAGCAGCTACGGTCACATTCTCCAACACCTTTGCCAGCAAAGGGAGCTGAGCTCCAGACAACAGCTCCAGCCTGCTGGTGTTTTCCAGCCGTGGTTGGTCATTTATAAAGACCTTAGGTTGTGGCCTGTGCCCTCGGGAAAGTTTCTTCACCACCGTGATGTGGCCTGTTCCTGAGAGAGCCATGGTCTTTTTGTAAAAGTCTGAATTTCAGCTTTGGGCTGAAGCAGGGGGTAGTAGGGCGAAGCTCGTAAGTCCTCAGTTCTTTTAGTTTTCATTCTCCCTTAGTCTCAAAACAGCAGCTGGTTTTGTTTGTTTGTTTTGTTTGCCTTGCACAGTCTACTTACGGACCTATTTTGCCTCTTTTAATAGTTAAGTATCTTTGACTAGTGAACAAGTTTTTACACTAGATTTCCTCAGTTCTAATAACTGGTTTGGTTTCCGTCTCCTGGCTAGATCCTGACTAAGACACTAATCCCCAGTAGTACTTCCTACAGTTTATCTTTCTGGTGCTCTTTATTCCCTTCTGTGATTTCATCTGAGATTATTTTCTTTGTCTGAAGAGTACCCTTCAGTATTTTGTGAACTGCATGTCTGCTGACAATAAATTATCTCAATCTTTGTCTAGAAATTCTTTCTTCTACATTACTTACTGATGAACAATTTTGCTTTGTGTAGAATCTGAGGTTGAAGCTACTTTATTTTCGGCACTTTAACAATGCAGTTTCTTGTCTTTGGCTTTTCTATTTCTATTGATGTGTAAGCTGTTAGACTCATTGATGTTTCTTTGAAAGCAATGTAGATTTTACTATTATGTGCTTAAGAGTGGTCTGTCTGACATTCTTAGGTTCATAGAAATCCCTGAATCACACCGCCTGATATCTTTAATTGGTTTTAGAAAATTGTTAACCACTATTTTTTCAAATATTTTTCCTCCTTATGCTCTAATTATATTTACTTTAAATCCTTTCACCATGACCCTTTTACTCTTTTGTGCATTTTCATCCTTCTCTTTGTCTCTGTGTATCAATTTGGAAACCTTTCATTACTCTGTCTTCTAATTTACTATTGTTTCCTTCTGCTGGTTTAATTTGTTGTTATAATAAATCTATCAAGTTCTTTATTTCCATGATTATATTTCATAAGCATTTCCATATGAATTTTTTTTTTACACAAACCAGCTCTCTCTCGACATTTTCCTCTATTTCTTTGAACATATCAATAATAACTATTTTAAGTCTGTGTCCCAGCACTCCAATATCTGGATCATATGTGGGTCTATTTCTGTTGCAAACTTTCTTGGACATTGAGTTCTGCTTCCTGAAATGATTAAATATCAGAAATTTTATAAAATAATTACAGTGCCTACCTTGTTTTGCTTTTTGGTGTTTTATTTTTGTGGTGCTTTCAAAATAAAGTAAAAATTCTGTATCTAAAGTAAAAGGAAAGTTTACTTGTATGCATTTTTTTAGTATGTATATTTCATTATAGGATAGAATTCTAGAATTAAAGTGTATAATAAAGTTACTATTTAAATCAATATATTCATTGTTGGCTTTATTATTTTATTTAGACATCTTCTAATACCTTTCTATGTAAGAGTGCGTGGGATGCGTTTTTTGAAAGATTTGACCAAAGGAATCTCAAATGAATATCATCTTTATTAAGGAAGTAGGTTGCATTTGGAAGAGATTTGCTTTTGTCCTGAGGCATTCATGCTATAAATATAGAACAGATAGTTTTACTTTAAGTCTAACAATTGCTATTAAAATGAAGCAAAATCTACCAACCATCTGAAATTTTTATAGGCTTCATTAAGTTGGTAACACATAGGTCACTGATAGATATTTAAAGTCTGGGTATATGTCATCATCACGGCCTGTTTTGAAGTCAGAGCATTACATATTGAAAAATTTTTGCGGAGAAAAAAAACATCTTTAAACAGCTGTGGAGAAAAAGAAAGATAGAGATGGGGAGACAGAAGAAAAGGATGTATAACAAAAGATAAATATTTTAACGAACTCCATATTCTACTATCGGGGAAGAGTTCTATCAGTCACATCTAAATATAAAGAACAATTCCGTGTACTGAAGACAGGGTATTAAAGTCGAAGTGTTTGGGCCAAATGTTAACAGAGGCAGTCTTCACATTTGAGTCTGGAAGAAGGTGTTTTCTTCCTATGTTCTAGTTCTATATCTATACTTCCCGTGGGTGTAGATAAGCAGCACTGTCAGCCTGAGTTGAATCACCTTGGAACCACTGCTATATACTTCTAACACCTACTCTGTCCTTTGGAACACCTCAAGTGTCTCAATGGTTAGACAATGGACATTGACCTATATGGCTTGCAGGACAGTGGGCTAGGATATTCTGTGATCTTTTATGTTTTTAGTAGCAGTACTGTTAATTACACAACGGCATAGCTTGTGTGAATAAAATTAATGTTCTGTGTCTAAGTCCTACAAAATAGCTAAGCAAGTTTTTCCAAAACTGCAGGTTTTGGATATGTTTCTGATGCTCCAAATTAACATAACTGTGTGTCAAGGTGTTGATTGCCAGCTTTAGGATCTATAAAAATATTGAACTTTGGTGAGAGAGAAGAGAGTGAATGATTACTTAGTAGACACTCAATAAAGCTTGTTAAATAAATCTTTCATGTTTCTTGTAGAATTTATATACAAAGCATTGAGCATCATGGACTGAAGTTCCTAGATTTCAAGAAACATCTCAGGTCTAAAACCTATCACACTATTATGAGAAAATTAATCTATTTTTTAAAAATTAATTTTTGGAATAGTAATTATTTTATAACACTAGGCGAAGATAAGAATGTGAAAAATTGAAAGCACTTCATTTTAAATACTGCTGTTCATATCTTCAGAAGTTCTTTTTTTTATATAGGAAAGCAAGTCTTTTTTTTATTTTTTATTTTTAAATTTATTTATGAGAGACACACAGAGAGAGAGGCAGAGACACAGGCAGAGGGAGAAGCAGGCTCTATGCAGGGAGCCTGATGTGGGACTCGATCCCAGAACCCCAGGATCATACCCTGGGCCAAAGGCAGGCACTTAACCACTGAGCCACCCAGGGATCCCCCAGAAGTTCTTTTCTATATCAATTAGCATCATTTTTTTTTCTGTATTTGGTCATAGTCAAGTTTTTGTTGGTTTTAAGATAGATAGATGATAGATAGATAGATAGATGATAGATGATATACTTTTGCATTATGAGAGTATTGCAATGTTTCTGGGAAAAATATTTTTTAAAATATATTTTATTTATTTATTCATGAGAGACACAGAGAAAGTGACAGAGACATAAGCAGAAGGAGAGGGAGAAGCTGGCTCTTGGCAAGGACCCTGATATGGGACTTGATCACGCCCTGAGCCAAAAGCAGATGCTCAACCACTGAGCAACCCAGGTGCCCCCTGGGAAAAAATATCTTAAGTCACTCTCGATGGGCATTTCTACTTGGAATTTCTTTGAGAAAGTTTGCCTTGAAAGTTTTATTCCATCCAGACCTGTTCTGTGAAAGAAACTCTGTTAAGCACAGAGATACAAAGATGAGTAATAGAGATTTCCTGTCATTAAGAAATGAGACATAAATTTGCAAGATGCCCTCTATTAGTTTAAGTATAAATTTCAGCCTGCTGTTCTAATTTATCTTCCAGCTTCCTAAGGAATAAATTTTCTAGATATTTTAACAGATTTTACATCAAATCATAGTGGTGAAACAAAGCAATGTAAATACAAGCTTTTTTCTTTCCTCTTTTCAAAATTATAGGATTTTTGCCTAATTTAAATCATAAAAAATAAACTCTTCTCCAGAAAAATAAGAAACTATGTCTCAAAGTAACAAAGCATTTCAAAAAATCTTTCCTTCAAAGCATTATGTGTGTGAGATTTTGATATTTTCTGTATAAAAAAAATTCCAATCAAAATGAGGCTGTGAAATATTTTTTCTTATTCCTTAATTTCCTCTGTGAGTAATCCCAACATACACGAAATATCAAAGTTTTTGAGGAGTCCTAGGATTTAAAAATTCAACTTAAATTTGTTTAGCATTTCCCACTTACTTAACCGTAGATCCTCCCTTGTAAAATAGACACACACAAACTCACTTACAAATAATGCATTATGGAAAACAGTGGAATAAGTTAGGTTCACACAGCAAAGAAAAGAACATCTACGTTTTTATTTTGAGACATGAGGGCTCCTGATAACCATGTTTGCCTGACCAAGTATAAGATAGTAATCATTCTCATTTGAATTTGAGTCCATGACCCAATAAGCCAAAAGGCCAAGAGGTGGGATATTGAACATTTTGCATAGGTCAAAGAAAGAAGCTGTCGTAGAGAGGGCAGCTAAAGTTTCTAGAAAAAGCCTATGTAGTAATTAACAGCAGAGGCTGTGAACCTAGACTACTTGTGTTCCAATCAACTCCAGTTGCTAAATGCGTGCTTTAAAAAATTTACGTGTTCTTTATGTGACGAAATTTTGCTATATGTAAGTGGAAATAGTAACAGATGTTCCCATATCATATATCATAATCACTAAATTAGCTAATAAAGTACTTGGAGCAATGGATAGCACATAAGTAAAAGTACTTCAGGATTTAAGTAAATAATCCTCACAATTCTTGGTTAGGTCTCGTAGTTGATGGGTTATCTTCTTCCAATTAAGAAATCCGTTTTGTTTGTTTGGCTTTTATTTTTTGTTCTTACTAATTCAAGCTCACTGGGTTGACACCTATCAAATATTTATTTGGGAAATTTACAAAATGTGTTTATGGAGCGAATACAGTAAAAGGAGAAGAGGAAATGTTTCTTTACACAATCTTCAGCCCGTGTTCGTATCCAATTTCTTGGGGCATGTTCACTGGAGGAAACCAACTAGCCTTATGTAATGAGAATAATAGATTATTTTCTATATTGGTCCCTGTTGCCTCCAAATATTTGCCTGTGGACTTGGTTGTGCAACATTAATAATAACAATATATTTACTGAGTGCTTACTATATGTCCTGTGCTCTTCTGAGGGATTTTAGTGTAGTTTTTTCACTGAATTAGTGCAAGAATCCTACAAGTTGTGTATTGTTGTCATACCTTTTTTGTAGAAGGAAAAATAATGGGAAATGTCTTCTTACTACTAAACAGGTTTACAAATTTAAAATATTTTAAAATATCGCAAATATTTTCATTCTTTCAGCATAGAAAATTATCCCTTAAGAGTCTTTCTAGGATGGGACTGCTGAGAAGAATAATTCATAGGTTACAGATCATGAATATTCACAACTTGTCAGTTTATACAGCAAAAATGGTATCTCTTTTGATACTCACCAAACCCATAAAGGTGCTTTTATTACTCTGTGTTACACAAGAAAATTGAAGGTCAGTGAGGTTAATTCACTAATTCATGTTCACAATGAAAATGGTCCACTTATCTCTTTTAAAATGGGCTGAAATATCATCTGAAATGAAATACACATACCTTTGCCACTGGGACTAGAGAAAGAAATGTTAGCAGTGATGATAGATACATAAGAGGTTATCAAACATAGGGAGGTCTCCAGTACTGAGCTAGAAAAACAAAACATAATTCAGAACAAACTTTAATGGGAATTTTTTCTTACTGCTCATTTTCTCTGTGCAAAGGCTGATTATGGATTCATTTATCTCATCAAGAACAAAACATGGGGAAGTTGCGTTCGTATGCGCTAAGTAGGACAAACATTTAGAAAATGAACGTTTATATAATTCAGTATTTCCCGTGCAGGTACATCTCTAAATTAAACATAGGCCTTTGAACTACTGCTGCAATTACAGGAGTCGTCAGAGGAAAATTTATAGTGGTTTCTTATTGTATCTACTTACATCTGGTCTCCCCGTCAAAATGACATAGAGCAACCTCCAAAAAGCATAAATATATACCTCCTAGCTATGTGCATATTTTGAAATCACTCCAACCCTTCAAGTTTTAACAGAAAATACATTCTTTTTTTCTGTTTCTATGAAAGAAGCTTGCAATGAGTCTGTCTCCACAGGAGCAAAATAAATAAATGTCATGACTTTGTCATTATCATCTTGAAAACTTTCACAGCTTAGTTTATCCATTTAAGAAAAGAAATCTTTACGATGCATCAAGTACTGCTTATTCCATTGTAAAGGTTGAGAAAACATCAGCTAATTGTCAAGAAAAACCCAAGTTTGTATTCAAGGTATCCAGCATTAATTATCATGAAAATGCAAAGAAGACCTTCTAGTTCACTTCTTGCTCATTCTGGGATGAAATTTTAGGCAGTAGATCTAAAATTTGATAAATTGTTTCAAGAGACATTTCAGGCCTAAAAATTGTCACACTATTATGAGAAAACTAATCTACTTTTTGACAATTAATTTTTGGAATAAATTTGATAAATTGTTGAGTGACAGATTTCCTTTGAATACAAGCTATGCAAACTAAAAAGAAATGTGATTCAACTCTCTTTTATTTATAAAAATGGAAGGAAACAGTAACCCAATGTAAATAATACCTGGATTAAAAATCATGGCACATTCGAAGCACTTCAAGTAGTTAGTTGTGGCCACTCTGTGGGATATAGACTCCTGGGCTCTGGCAGTAGGCTGACTGGCATTTGAGTTAATACCCAGCGATGTCACTAACTCATTATGGGACATTGGGCTGATAACTTTTCTTAATCTCAATTTATGTAAAATCATAATAATTATAAATATTAACAAATTATTAAATATGCATTAAAATTATGTGTTACATATCTATAAATATTACTTAGTTGCCAATATAAAGGAATGCTATAAATTTTATAGGAGATCATGAATGCGATCTCCACATTGTGCTTTGTAAATTGTAGATACTATTATTAATTTGGTTAGATTAAAAATCAGATTTAAACCGAAAGAGTCAGAGCCACAGCCTGCAAAATCCGATATGCCATGTAAGGACTTTAGATTTCATACTGTGATAGGCAATAGAAAGCCACTGAAGAATTTTTCCCCAAAGCGTACTGTGATATGCTTTGCATTTAAAAAAAATTATTGTGCCTACAGTATGGAGGGTGAGTTGGAGGGCACAATAAGGAAACCAGTTACAAGACTTTTTCAATAGTCCATGAGAAAATAATAAAGGCAACCACAGAAATAACCAAGTCAACCACAGAAACAATGGAGAGAAAAGAACATGTATGAGATTATAAGGAGCTAGAAATAATGGAGCGTGGTTACCAACGTACTGTTGCCACATGGGAAAAGGAGGGACCAAGAATGGCACCCGGCCTCCAAAAAGTAGTCGGGTTAGCAAATGCAAGGAGAAGCACAGGTGGGGAGGGGACATGGGGGACGCATAGAACTAGATGTATGAGGTAAGGCTGGTTTTGAAGAAGCAGAGGTCAAGTTGCCTGGAGGACACAAAGGCACAGGGGTCTATCACACCACTGGCTACACTGGTTTCTGCTTGGAGTTCAGGGTACGCCAGGTCAATGAAGTTACAAGACGCTACGCAACTGCTCATAGAGACTAGATAGAGTGCTGAGAAGAGAGCGAGAGTGGAACTTCGGGAAATATCCAATATAAGGGATGGGCCGTAGAACAAGAACCTACCATGGAGTCTGAGAAGGCACGTCCTTCTAGCACCAAGGAGATGAGGAGCTGGCGATGCCAGGGAACCAAGGTGGAAGTCGGTCAACGAGCAGGAATTGGTCAACCTGCCAAATGTTGCAGGCAAGAAAAGTAAGACGGGTAGAGAAGAAATACCAGACGATTGGACAACTATTGGGTTGCCTGTGATATTTGCAGAGGAGTTTTATTGCAATAATAGGTACTGTAATCCGATTATAGAAGTAGGAATGAAACATTCCAGTGGACATCTTCTTTTTTTGGTTTGTTTTTCCAAAATTGGGTACAGGCATATTGCTGATCCCAGATCATCGTCCAGAATCTTGCTATACCTCATCAAAAGTGAAGTCTATTTCCTATTTGCTTGAACCCGAGCAGGACTTTGCCACTGTTTTGATGAACAGGACGCCCTAGAGGTGATGCCGTGTGACTTCCAAGTTTAGATCATAAAGGGACTGAAGACCCCACCCTCCCAATCTCTCTATCCTTCTCTCTATCTCCCTCATCCCTGGTTCCTAAAACCTACCACGCAGGCTGTGAGGCAGTGCAGGTCACACGGAGAGTCTACTTAGAGATATTCTGGCCAACGGACCCAGCGAACGTCGCAGGGCTAGCACCAGCACCGGCTGCTACGGTGAGCAGCAATCTTTTCCAGGGTTTTAGCCCCTAGGCTTTGAGCTGTGGCAGCTGATGCATCCGAGGCAGAGATGAGCCGTCCCCATCGAGCCCGTCTCTAATTGTAGATGGATATTTTAGATGTTTTAGGCCACTAAGCTTCGGATAATATTTTACGCAGCCATAGTAAATTGTATAGGCATGAAGGGGGAAAAAAAACACAACTTTGCAAAGTGTTTGTTCAATTCTTTACTCAAATTTTTAAGCAGATTGTTTGTCATTCTATTATTGAGTTGTGGGAATTCTTTGTCTTGGATACCACTTATTTGTTAGGTATGGCTTTAGAAATATGTTTTCCTAGTCTTTGGGTTGCCTATTTATTTTCTTAATGATATCTTTCAACGAACAGAAATGTTTGGTGATAATAAGATCTAATTTCTTAAATTTTCTTTTGTAGTCATTGATTGTTTGATTGATCTAAGGAACTTCCACCCACCTATTGGTAAAAATGCATTCTCATATATTCATTCTCTTTGAAATATTTTCACCCTCTGAAATTTTTATTCTTTTAGTTCCAATGATTAGGTCTACATCTCAAATTAATCTGTGTTTATGATATAAGGTAGGAGTTAAAGGTTATTTTTTTGCCATATATGTATCCAGATAACCATTTGCTGAAAGGTTTTCCTTTCTCCACTAGATTTGATAATTTTGTTGAAAGTGAGGGTTTGTTTGTGAGCTCCCTATTCTAGTTCACTAATCTATTTATCAACCCTTATGCCAGCACCATACTGACTTGATTTATAGTAAGTTTTGAAGTTCTCCACCTTTGAACTTTTTCAATATACCTTTGGATATTTTATCTTTCACATTTCTATATAAAATTTCAAATTTCCAATCAATGAATGACATGTGTTGTCTGTTAGTTTGGGTCTTCTTAAAATTTGCTCAAATGGTTTTTTTATTCGTATTCAACGTAGAAGTCTTGTACACCTTCGATCACATTTACTACTTAGTTTTTTGTAGCTATGGTAAAGAGAATTGTTTTTTAAATATTATTTTCCGATTGTTTGCTACTGGCATATAAAATAAAATTGATTTTTCTGTGTTAATCTTGTGTCCCTACAACACCGCTAAATTCAATATGCAGTTCTGCCTTTGTTTTGTAGATTTCATAGGATTTTCCACATAAGTAATCATGTTATCTGGAGAAGACTCTTTTCCTTCCTTGCTCATCTATGCCTATTATTTTTCTCTTTTGTCTTATGACTAGTTTCTCTGGTACAACGTTAAATACAAGTCGCGAGAATGTGAATCTTCTTGATTTTAGAAAGTGTTAAATACTGTGTTATTGAATATACTTTTTTTCATATAATTTTTCAGAGATCTTTATAGACTGGCCATTCTTCTCTATTATTAGCTTATTGAGAGTTATTTTTTAAAATCACTAATGTTGAATTTTGTTAATGCTTTTTCTACAGCATTGAATATAATATATATTTTTCTTTTTCATTACAATGTTAAAATGGCAAATTAAAATGGTTGGCTTCAAATTTTAGATTAATCTTGCCTTCCTGGGATAAACCTACTTAGTCATGATTTTGATATATTGTTATATTTGATTTACTAGTACTCTGGAAGTATTTTTACCAATATTAATGAAGATTGGGGGGTGAATTTTCTTTTTGTGTGTTCTCCTTTTAAGATTTTAATATCAAGCCTATGCTGGCTTCATAAAATAAGTTGGTAATTGTTCCCTACTATTTTATTTACTGAAAACTTTTTCGACTGATGATATTTCCTTATTAAATATTTGAGAAAATTTTCCAGTGAGAACCTATGAGTCTGAAGTGCCTGTAGATTTTGGGCAAGAAATTAAACGTCTTTCAAATATATATATATTATATATCTATATCTTTATATATCATATATGTCTTTTATAAAGATATAAAATACCTTTATATATAAATACCTTTATATATATACATACATATGTCTTATATATACATATATATGTTTTATTTTGTGCCAATTAGGCTAGTTACATTTTTCAGATACTCATTTTTTTTTTCATCTAAGTTGACAAATTTGTTGCCATAAACTTGGTCATAAAATTTCCTTATTATACTTTTAATATCTATAGAATCTATAATGATAATCTTTTTTTCATTTTTGATATTGAGAGTGTATTCTCTCTTTCGTGTCAAGTTTAGTTTTATTACTTTTCTTTAGTACTATCCTTTCCTTTGTTATTTTCTTACCTGTTACTTACTTTGGCTTTAATTTGTTTTTTTCCTGTCTTCTTAAGTTGGAAACCTAGATCATTAATTTTAAATACCTTTCTTTTCTAATATATCTATTTAAAGCTATACATTTCCCTTTAAGCCCTGTTTTAGCTTCATCCCATATATTTTTATATACTAGATTTTCCTTATCACTTAGTTGAACATATTTTATAATTTCCTTGGATTTCTTCTTTGACCTATGGATTATTTAGTAGTATGTAATTGCTGAGTATTTGAGTTTTCCCTAATATCTTACTATTGTCTAATAGCTTTTAGGTTCTAATTTAATTCCATTGTGGTCAGATAGTATATTATGTTTTAATTTACTGTGACTTATTCTATGGTTTAACATAGAGTTTATATTGATGAACATACTATATGCACTTGAAAGTATATGTACAGGGCAGCTCGGGTGGCTCAGCAGTTTAGCACCGCCTTCAGTACAGGGCCTGATCCTAGGGACATGGGATCAAGTCCCATGTCAGTCTCCCTGCATGGAGCCTGCTTCTCCCTCTGCCTGTGTCTCTGTCTCTGTGTCTCTCATGAATAAATAAATAAAACCTTAAAAAAAAAAAAAAGAAGGTATATTGTACAATTGCTGGATATAGGGTTTTGTAAATATCAACTAAGTCAAGACGGCTGATAGTGCTATTCAGATCATCTACGTCTTTACTGAGTTTTTTGTCTAAATATTCTTTTAGTTGACAGAAGAAAAAAGTGAAAGTCTTTATGCAGAATTGTGTTTTTCTCCCTTTAATTTTGTCAATTTTTATTTCAAATATTTCAAGATTTTGGTGTTAGCTGCAAAGATATACATGATGGTTAGTTCATCCTTATGACTTAACTCTTATCACTGTGAAGTGTTCTTCTTTATCTCTGATAACACTTTTTATTGTGAAGTCCATTTTATCTGGTATTGCATAGTGATTCTAGACTTTTTATGCTTACTATTTGCATAACATATCTTTTCTATTTATTTTCAACTTCCTTCTGTCTTATATAGAGCATATCTCTTGTGACAACAAGCAGTTTGGTCTTGCTTTTTTAAATCCATTCTGATAATCTCTGACTTTTAATTAGAGTGCTCACTGCATTAAACTTTAATGCAATTATTAATGTGATTGAATTTAGGCCTTATATTTTATTTTTCATTTGCTGTTTGACACTTCCCACACAGCTTCCCACTCAGTGTTTTTAGTCTCTGTAACTCCTTTCTTGCCTTCATTTAGATTATTTGAATACATTTAGAATTCCATTTTAATCTCTCCGTTGGTATTTTAGCTATACTTTTTTGTGTTGTTATTTTTCATTGCTTCTCAAGGTATTTCCATATACATCCATAGTTATACAGTATACTTAGAGTTAATTTTGTACTATTTTGCACAAAAAATATTGAAATCCTGTAACTATGTAGGTTCATTTATCACCCTTCATCCTTTATGCTATAGTTATGTAACATTTCTAACATACATTATAAACTCCACCAGAAAATGTCATAATTTTGTTTTAAATGGTACATGTTATTTTAAAGGAATTATAAGATATTTACAATCATTCAGATATTTAACAAACTGTGATGCTGTTTATTTTCTCCTAAAGAACCAAATTTCTATATGGTATTATTTCCCTTCAACTGGAAGGACTTTTTTTAACTCTTAGTTATCTTATATTTTTAAATATCTTCATTTTGCCTTTTATGTTGAAGAACATTTTCATTGCATGTAGAATTCTACGCTGAATCTTACTTCTCTTTTAACACTTTGTTAATGTTTTACCCTTCATCTTCTTGATGCCATAGTTTTTAATGATGAGCAGGGATCAAGCATCCCAAGGCCAGGTCCAGTTTCCACTTCAAGATGTTTGCAAGGGAGCTGAAGTTGGTTTCTGGGTGCCCAGTGCATGAACTGTGGCTGGCATGAGGTGTGGGTGCTGGTGCAAGCCTGCAAAACCAACAAGGTCGCCAACATACTGGTTGTTCATGAGCATAGAGACACCCCTGTGGGGTTCATCGTCAGCTACTTGCCCCTCCGCCTCACTGTTTATTACACACTGTGAATGGGATTATATGACATGATGTCCCCAACCTGGACACTGTGTCAGAGGCCAAGCCTCACCTCATCGTATACGGCTTCTCTCTCCACCTGAGCAAAGGAGAGTCTGACATATTCTAGTACCTGTTCCCTGTGCCCAAAGATGACAAACACCTGGCCATCACCATTTCAAACCAAGATAACTACGTCTCCTTTCAAGTATGTGATCCACCTGGGCACAGTGGAGCAAGAGACTACGGCAAGCATGGAATGGTCTGGCACCCCTATACTACCAGCGCACACAAGAGAGTCTTTCTGAGCACGAAGTGAGCCCACTTACCAGTCAGTACATGGACTTGGACCCAAGAGATGAGGAATAGTCGGAAAAAATTCTGTGTGCTGAGAGCGTACACGCACACACACATCAGTGGTATTTCTTTTTCATCATTGAGAATAGCGCTATACTTGCTGTAAAATCCTTGAAGCCTAACTCCAACATCTAAGTATTCTTGCAGATGGTTTCTATTTGGTCTTTTCTCTGGCAATTGGGTCATATTTTCCTGTTTTTCATTTTGTTTTGTGTTTTTGTATCATGGGCATTGTGAATGTTGTGTATGTAACTCTGGCTTCTCTTAAAGGGTTTGGATTTGTTTGTATTGCCTGTTCTTTCTCTTGACCCTATTTCTTCATATGTAAAAAATATATTTTTTTAATGTCAGATGTTGTATCTGAAAATGTACGGGCTTGGCTAATGTTATCTCCCTTTAGAGATGATTTACCCTATTCTCTGATAAGCAGCAGCTCATGGACTGAACTGACTTAAAGCTGGTTTTCAGGGGCACCTCGGGTGGCTCAGCGGTTTAGCGCCACCTGCAGCCCAGGGCATGATACTGGGGTCCCGGGATCAAGTCCCACATCGGGCTCCCTGCATGGAGCCTGCTCCTCCCTCTGCCTGTGTCTCTGCTTCTCTGTCTCTCATGAATAAATAAATAAAACATTTAAAAAAAAAAAAAAAGCTGGTTTTCAGTGTCTGTTAGGCTCAAACATTTTTCTTTTTTGCCCGAGTTCCTACAGTATAGCTCTCCGGGGATCCCAGTGAAAAGTCTGAGCAATATTTTAAAGCCCTCATTCTTGGGGGCTTCCAAACTCCTTTTCTCTTCTCAACACCAGAAGACTACCAGAATTCTATTTCTGCTTCACAATCATTTTTTGTCTGATTTCTTAGCTTCTTATCACGTGCAGCAGAAATGGCAAATGTTTTGGGGGTAAACATGTACCCGGTGTCAAAGTGACTTATTTGCCCCTTTCTTCTCACTGAGAGCTTAAACTTTCAAATTTAGGTTGCTTTGGCTGCCCCAAACTCAACTTTTATCTTCCCAGACTGAAGAGATCATTTTGAAATTCTACTGGCTTCTCTGCCATTATCCTTTCTGGCAAGCTTCTTGGTCTTTTGGTCTCTTGACTATGCAGAATATGAACAAATGTCCTAAGAGGAGAAACAACATGCAAAAAGTTGGGCACACTTTAATAAATTCTCTGTTTGATATGCTCCTCACACCCTGGTACATTAGAAGCTCTCTAATATCTTTATCAGTATTTTAGTGGAGTATTTTTGGTGGTTGTTGCTTTGTTTTTTTAATTATTCTAGGTGAAAATATTGGTGTGCTACATCCTACTCCATCATAGCCAGGAGACTGACCTAGAATGAATATTTCTAAGAAATCACTAAATTACAGACATAACGTGTTTTATTCTGCTTCTCCTTATTGTGCTTCACAGATACTGTGTTTTTTACAAGTTGAAGTTTTGTGGAAACCCAATGTCAAGCAAGTCTATTGGCACAATTTCTTCAGGTCTCTGTGTCACATTTTGGTAATTCTTGCAATATTTCAAACGTATCCAATATTATTGTTTTTGTTGTTGTTATGGTGGTCTGTGATCAATGATTATAACTCATTGAAAGCTCAGATGATGTTTAGCATCTTTCAGCAATAAAGTACTTTTTAATTAAGGTGTGTAAATTGAGTTTTAGACATAATGCCTTTGCACACTTGATAGACTACAGTACAGTGAAAACATAATTTTTATATGCCCTGGGAAACCAAATAAGTCACTTGACCTACTTTATTGAGATATTTGCTTTATGCATGGGTCTAGAACTGAGCCTGCAATATCTTGAAGGTATGCCTTTATTTTTATAGTATAAATGTTTATGATCATATTACATTTCATTGAACTGGTGTTCTATAACTTTCTCAATGTCCTCTTATGATATTTATGATGATCTTAGCTAAAAAATGTTTGCAGTTGACATCTAGATTTGTACAGCTTCTTTTCAAAAGAATTACTTCTCAGAATTAATTTAAAAATATTGTGCCAATCTGCAACACTACTTGCAAAGGTAATTGCTGCATTTTTATCTCTAGTTCTCCAACATTAAAGATTTATAAAATAATTAATTTTGTACAACTTAACAATTATAAGTAACATGTTATTTCAGGTGAATTCTCTTTGATCACTGGAGGTGCCTGGCCGGCTCAGTCCGTAGATCTCTTGATCTCAGGGTCATAAGTTCAAGCTCCACGTTGGGTGTGTACTAAAAAATTACATATTTTTTTATTTATAAAAAAATTAATAAATTTGAATTCTTTTTGATCACTTACAAAGCTAAAAAGTGTGTATATTTGGGGCATGGGGAGTAATTTCAAAAACTGCACATCAGTAGAGCTATTAGGTTAATATCCATACTTATAACAATAGATCATCCATTTTTCCAGTTGTTTGTGGCATGTTTTCCCTTGTATGCTTCTCAAAATTCTGCACAATATCTAAGACATAAGATTTACTCAGTAAGCATTTATCAACTTCAATACCATCATTTCTTTTTCAATAATTTTAGACGGTCTTTGGATAACATTTCAGAGGCTTTAGTTGTACATGGCATAAAACTGTGGCTTATCGATTTAAACCATTTACCATATGTCCAATATCCTTCTTTCCTGGATGCCTCATTCTGATCTATTTTATCATCATGAGAAATAATAGATTCATTATTATATATCTGTTCTCTAGAATTATTTTGGTAGATTTTTCTTTTATCTGTAGCAAACTGCAAAGGGGACACAACTATATTCCTGGACTTGAGCAGGCACATAATAAAAGTTTTGAAGAATGAGGACATTATTCATGGCTGCTAGATAAAGCTTGTCAGCCAGGGTTTTTGATTGGAAAAACAGTCAGTTCTGCTCAACCATCATTCTCTAAACTCCTATCTTTCTGTAAGCAAAGATAGTGTGGCCAACTTGTCATCAGTAATATGGTTTTGAGTTGCGTTTTGGGGAGTAGAAACCAATTTACAATGATCTTTTCTTGTACTGTAAAATTTCTAGACGTGTTTAAATCTTGGCAAAGTAGTTTGTTGTTATTAATAATTTCAGGAAAAACATTTTCCTAATATACTTTAAAATGTGAAATATACAATATCCTTAAAAATTCTTGATAGGTTTAAAGTTACTTGGAAGCATAAAATACATGCATTTTGATTTTCTCATAAAACCATTATTTTTGTTATATTAAACTTAGAAGTATAATTTATTTAAGCAACAACTATGAATGTACTAATTACATTTTCTTGTAGTTGTTTTTTATTCTGAAACCATAAGCAACTTAACATTAAACATTTCAAAACCTCTTGAGGTATTGAGAAGCAGGCTAAAAAAATTTAAATAAAAATATTTTTTAAAAAAGAATATATACTTCAGAACTACTCTTTTCCAGAGAAACAACATGTAAAAAATACCTTTTTGTAATGAGCCAAAAAAAAAAAAAAATACAGTTAAAAAGGTCCTTTAACTTTTGAAATTGCATTTATTTGGTTTTATATTTAGACTGGAGAAAAAACTTTAAATGTTATTCCTCTGCTATCCAATGAATAAATACCCTTTCCATCATTTCTTTTATACTGTTATCTATACTCTGGGATTTCATGGCTGATGAAAGACATGCATTTCAAGAGGTATCCAGGGAAGTCAGCATTGCTTTGATACCTTATCATTTTGTCAAGTTGAAGACAATAAAAACATCAACCAAGAAAACCTAAGATCTACAAATATCATTTCCCAATAGAAAGAATATCTTAACATCGAAAAAGAGAAAGAAAGAAAGAAAGAAAGAAAGAAAGAAAGAAAGAAAGAAAGAAAGAAAGAAGAAAGAAAGAAAGAAAGCTGCCTCCATGTAAGAATGGCTTTTCACTGAATATGTTTCAATTTATAGAAAACTCATTATAGCTTTTATATGTTTTTTTCTATTTTAGCTTTATCATATAATATTTTATTTCTACAATTGATTATTGGTTTCAGGGAGGGTTCACTTTGCCTCATAAAACAAAAATCATCTTAAAAAGAAAAAAAAAAAAAAAAAACTTCGCAGACTAGAGACAATTCCCAGACTAACATATACTTAATCTAAATACCTCCAGTTACTGATAACTCATTATTATTATTATTGAATTAAAAAGGTTGGAATCCTATTAGTAATTTCTCAATGTCTTTCTGCCACATTTTATCATTTTCAGGGACTCCTGAAACCCAAAGCATTGAATATATTGAGAGCAACTTTCTGTTATTTAATGGGCTACTTCATTTCTTGATTTTGCCTGAATTCAAGCAGAGAGCGGAGCTTAAGCTAATGGCCAACGACTTTGAAGCAAGAAGCACTAATCAGAGGCCTTACCCACAGAGTGCCAGAAGGCTTTTCTTGGCAGCATCTGAGGCTGCATTCCCAGATCAAATAGCTAGCGGTGTGCTCTGTTCTCTAACTGCTGAAAACACCCTTCCACCATGAGCTCTCCTGTGCAGCATGGTTTTCTGGCCTATTGAGTACCGTCATCGCGGAGCCTCATCTAATGAGAAGTGTCCCCGGAGGCAGACATGAATCTTCCTTGCTTTTGAGAGTTGCATTATTTGTCCTTGGTTACAGAAATAGTGATGATCTTTTCCTGTGTAATTTAACATCCTCCTCCTGCAACATTTGTAGGAATCACTCTGGGGGAGTAAGAGCTGAGTAACAGTATTACAGCCCTTAACCGAAGGGAGTTTGTTCTAATATTATTCCCATCCTATTTGTTTTCCATGCTGCTATAAAACTTCTCTGCAAATATGTTCATGGCCTTGGTACTGGCACCTTGTAATTTTCAGGGTAAAATACAAGGTCGTGGTGACATGGAGAACCTCCCTGACCTGATCCCTCCCCGCCTTGTATTCAGGATCTGTATGATCTTTTGCCACAACTCCCATCCCCGCACCTGAAAACTGCAACTGCATTGGACCACCGGCTCCCCCAAAGACCCACTCATTCTTACCTCCGTGACCTTGTGCTGTCTACCCCCTCGGCACAAAAAGTCCTTTCCTACCACGCTTCGCCTGCAGTATGTGCACCGTGGTCATCTAATATGCTTCCCCTGCCTGCCGCCCCCCGTGTGCTCCCAGGGTGCTGGGCGCAGCTCCATCCAGCCTCAACCACACTTGTATTGGAGCTTTCATTTCACCAATAGAAATAGATCGTGAGTATCCTGCAAATGACGACCTTGCTGCCTCCACCTGTGCATCCCGGCGTTTTGCACAGTGCTTGGTATATGGTAGGCTTCCCGGAGAATTTGTTTCTTCTCCTCTACTTTGATAATTGATAAATACCCTTCAGTAGGATCCCCTTTTCAACCAGCTGCACACCTTTATAGGAAAACTGATGAGAAACTGGGATGAAAATTGGGAGAAACAAGCCTACCCGCCCCCAATACCTATCAACACAACACAACGAACCTCATTGCTGATGTTGTTCAACCACAGAGTGAATAAATCACAAATCTTTCGCTATCCCTTGTCTTACCAGGGGTAGTGGACATGTCCCTTTGTGACTGTGCAGTAATGGTTGATGTTTTTGTAATGATACACCGAGCTCTACTGCTGGTGACAAGCACAGCGCCTGTGTGACCACCGTATGTAGAACAGCTGACGACTGTGAAGTCAGGATAACAATGAATTTGTCACGCGCTTTTACAGTGACAAGTAGAAAACACTGCTTTATATTTTCAGCTTCTGGATAACTATAGTTTGTATTTTCTTTAAGATATTTCCCAGTCACCATGCTGATGGACTGACAAGCTCAAAATAGTTTTCTCACAGGGAAAATTTAGCAAAGCTTCACGAACCTGGTTCAAAATCGAATGAAGTTCAGAAAATAAAAGACCATGGATGAAAGAAAATAGTGTCTGCATCACGGCATACTCAGATTAAGGAGAAGGGTCAAAAGACATTTCTCTGCATAGGATCATCCCAACTTTATACCCACAAACACATGCATTATTTTTTTTCATGCAGCAAAATAAAAGAAAAAAAAACAAAAAAACACTGCCAATGAGGATTATAAAAACAAAGCATGCTTTTTGTGTTTTTTTGTTTGGTTGGTTTGTTTGGCTATTTACTTAGGAATAACCTATTAATAACAATCTAGTGACCACCCATTTTAATTAAAATAATCTAATTTTCTTTGTAACTGTGCAAATCCGTTGCTATAGATATGACTAGCTGAATTGGCCCCGCCATTCTCAGTTGTATTCAATCACCTGTATTGTGTTGTGAATGTAGCATGTACAGGGGCAGAGAGAAACTATTTAGCACCAACTCTTTGCCAGGCATTGGGTCAGTTTCGTTATGTGATTATTTAATCTTACAAGTATCCAATAGGGATTTATATCTGTTTCTTACAAAGGAGGAAAATGTGACTCAAGTAAATAGCCAGCCCAGGATTAAAATCCAGGTCTTTTAGTGACTTCAGAGGCCCTATTGATTTCATAGTGTCACATCACCCACAAGACACCACCCTTGTGAGTTGATCTTCAAGAAGCCCACGTCAATACTGAGCAGGATAACCTCTAATGGGTCCGTTTAGGGGCAGCCATGTGACTTGGTTCTGCTCAACGACATAAGCAGAGGTGTGCTGCAGGTGTCTGGTCATGTTTCTATTGCTCTTAAAGAGAGGCACATATCTGAAAAGGCTACACTCTACGTGATTCTAACTATCTATCATTGTGGAAAAGCCAAAACTATGAAGACGGTAAAAAGATCAGTAGTTGCCAGGGGATGGGGAGTGGAGACAAGATAAACGGGCAGGACAGGAAGATTTTTAAAACAATGAAACTCTTTTGTGTATGGTAGATACATGTCACCATACATTTGTCCAAACCCACAGAACACCCAACTCTATGAGTGCCCCCTAATACAAGCTAAGAATTTAGGTGATAATGCTCCATCAGTGTCGGTTCATCAAGTGTAACACATGTACTAATGTAGGGCAGGGTGTCAATAGTGAGAGAGGTTGTGCACGCGTGGAGAGGGTTATATGGGAATCCTCCATACTTTGCACTCAATTTCTCTGTGAGCCTAAAGCTACTCTAAAAAAAATTAAGTTTATTACTTTAAAAAATAAGCACAGACCATATAATGTTCTGTCAAATTACCAAAATTATTCTGTAAGTGTGAACGTAATAAGTAGAAATACCCATAATTTTTAAAATTCGGAGCACATTGATACAGTGACAGTGAATCTGTTTAGATCTGTGTCTTACCTGGAGGAAGTGATTTTAAATCAACTTGTTCTGTTGTTTGCTTATTTCACTTGATGATGATAACTGTTGACTAAGAGGCCAATTATAATTTTACTTCCCAAAAAAGACAAGCAATTGAAAACATCTTTCATAAACTACAGCTCCGCAGTTTCTCAGTCTTTTACCACAAATGACAGAATTGAAGAATATTCTTGATATGCCAGGTTATTTTTCTTTGGTTGTGGACAGTTGTGTTGTTGTGTATCTGATTAGAGATCATCTCACAGTAGGGCTTTAAAAGTCTTAACACTATCCATAGACGTGAAGGAGCATATTGTTGTCTTGCGGGTGTGTGTGTGTGTGTGTTATTATGGCTTTACATTATTCAGCAATAGTGCCTTGTACCTTTGTAGGGACCTTCAATTCTTACCTTTCTGCCCCACGTATACCTGAGACCTAGTGTGGGACCCTGCTCACAGCCAACATGATGAAGGAGGAAAATGATTTCCTAATTCTTTCTTTTTAAGATTTTATTTATTTATTCATGAGAGACAGAGACAGAGGCAGAAGCAGAGGGAGAAGCAGGCTCCATGCAGGGAGCCCGACGTGGGACTCAATCCCAGGACCCTGGGGTCACACCCTGGGCTGAAGGCGGCACTAAACCACTGAGCCACCCCAGTTGAGCTATTTAGTCTCTTTATTTATTGTTTGTCCAACATCTTTTCTGCCAATTAACCATATCAAAGGAGAAGAAAACATGGACTAACATTCTAGCATTGTGAGAAGTTGCTACACAACCAAAATCTTACTGGATCATAATATTAAGGTACAGTGATAGGAAGCAATGGGATTGAAAACTGACAAAACTGATATTTGGTTTCGCCTTAATGATACGAGTATTTTGAGAGACCTTAAGAGACCCTGTCAAAGCTCAGTGATTTCAAGTTAACAAAGATCTTGTGCAACCAACACCTGTATCTGGGTTAAGGCAGTGAAGAATAAAACTACTTAAGGAAGTTTTCCATCCAAACATGAATCCAACAACCAAAAGCGACATATTGTCGCAGAAGAAAAAAAAGGGGCTCCAGAATAAAGACAATGGGTTCCAGGACACCTAGATTAAAACTCTAACAAAATGGGGAATAAAGGGCTATTTCCAATAGGTAATATATTCCAATATATATTCCAATAGGTGAATATTGCTCTAACACTCAGGGAGTTTAAGCACATCTGAACACATTTTGAGAGTTTGTTTGCTTGGTGGCAAAGAACATCTATTGATGGGAAGATAAGTGTCACACAAATGTACTTTTGTTTTAATTTTCTTGGGAGTTGCCTCAAGTACCTAGAGTGAGGGGTTTTAGGAGAAACTGGGGGTTTAACGTGAGTCTTCCTGAAACTTTAGTAGAATACATGATAATATGACAAAAACATTGAAGTAGCAAGGTCATCTTTTGAAGAGCCTAATATGGAGAAAAGGACCACAAGTAGAGTTTTGAGAAAATCACTCTCACAAGAGACTTTAAGCATTTCAGGTCATCACTCGAAGCTAGAAAAATAGCAGTGACACTTGTAGGTCATGAGGACAGAGCGGATAACAATATGAATGATAAATGTGGCAGAAATGAGGGACAAGGAGACCTTCCTGGAGACACTGCTGGATGATAAAGAGACTTAAGTCTCATTTTTTTTTCACTCTGTTGAACTTGGAGCCAAATGTGCTTTTTCAAACCATGCCTATTATTCACATACTTCATAAATGGTATGGTCCAAAGATGCAAAAGATGTAAAAATAAATACATCTAAAAACTAATCAATGATGGATATGTCGGGGGTTAGTGTTTTTTAAGGAAAGAAATCAACAGTAATAGGCTAAAAGCAAAGGAAAATAAAAAATAAAAATCTCTTCAGTGAGGATTCATGAATCTGTAAACATAACATTGTTTTATTAGCTCTGTAAATAAAATTTTTAAGTTATTAATGCTTAACTTGTTTAATTCAGCAAAAGATTAAAAAAAAAAAAAAAAAAAAAAAGATCAGCCAACCTGAGGTATAAGGACCAGGTCTAACATGTAGATCTATCTCTGGTCCATAGCAGTTCACTTCCACAGGAATTTTGCCAAAACTATCTTCTCTGGAAAGGACCATAAAAAGCACTTTAGTATTTTCTCCTAGGGAATATATACGTCATCGTTGTTACCCTGCAAGTTTTTTGCATAATATTCAACAGGAAGACAAAATATCTTCCTTCGGAGATGGTGTCAAAAAAAAATTCTTTAGACAGACTGCAAGTAATGCCTCAGAAATGAAGACACTTGAAATGCAGGTTTCAAGCTTAAAATGCTTATTTTTTTTCAAACATGTATCATATGATATATGAAGTAAAAATATCAAGAGAAAGTGTGTTGGTGGTCTATATTAATCAGTATTCTTCGGATAAACAAACCAGTAGGATAAACACACACACACACACACACACACACACACGTTTATAAAGAGATTTATAAAGAAGGAATTGGCTCACATGGTTACTAGGCTAACAAGTCTAAAATCTGCAGAGTGGGCAAGTAGGCTTAAGACTCAGGACGAGCAGGTGTTGCGGTTCAAGCCGAAAGGCCGTCAGACTGGAAAACCAAGAAAGAGCCAATGTTGCAGTCTCTTGTAGAATTCCACTTTGGGAGAAGTCAGTCTTTATCTGTTAAGATCTTCAATTGATTAGGTGAGGCCCACCAGATTACGGAGGGCAATTTGCTTTACTGAATGTCTACTGATTTATATTTTAACCTCATTCAGGACACTCTCACAGAAACATCTGGAATAATGTTTGACCATATATCTGAACACCATGGTCCAGCCAAGTTGACACATAAAATTTACTATCATATTATATAATCAAAATTCAGGCTTTCTTTGCAAAATCATGAACGTGTTATGAGAAAAGACTCCCTAAATTAAATGGTTTCATTGACTGCCTGCAATAATTAAATAAGTAATAAATTTGTCACAGTTGCCATTAGTATCAGTCCTTCATCAAAGTATGTGTACATCCATGCCTCTGGCATTTTCTAATGATCGGCAAGTTAGCTCAAAAATTTGTCATGGAATTATATCTCTGCTTATCAAATACAGAAAGGGGGTATGAGAGGTTACTATTCCCAGAAAATTTTCTTTTCCTCTAGACAACTTTACATTCAAAACACCTTGAAAAGCCACTAATACTTGACACACAGGTGATGCCAGTTTGCTGCTGATTGAGAAGTGCCACTGGAAGGCGAGTCGTGGTTGGCATGTCCTGTGCGTTCAGTCAACGCGTATGAATATATGGATGGGAAATGCCTGTGAATAGCATGCAGTTGTCCTTGCTTCTTGAGACAGCATAAGCCAAATATTGAAAATTTGATATTCAGTCTGGGCTTTGTGATTTCTCTATCATGGAACACTTCTCAAAGTAACTTTTGAGAATTTTGAAATTTATCTCTTAGTACACGCCTGCACCCAATTCTCAACACAAATTTGTGTACTTCTATTTTCTATATTATGTATTCCTTTCTTCTAACTCATCTTCTCCTTTTTCCTTATTATCCTCTCTTATCTATAGTTCTTATTTCTGTCTTTTTCTTCTCTCTGCAGTGTTTAAGCTTGACATCGCCCCTCCCTGTCCCCTATTGTATTACTTAGTCTTTTAGCAAGCTCTTGAAGCTGTTCTCTAGCTTTTCAGTAATTTTAAATTCATCTGTCTTGCTTTTTGCATTTATGTTTGTGTAAAAGTTCTATCTAAAGTTCTAGAGTTCTATCTAAATATCTATTCAGGAAGTGTAAATAAATGTCTACCGACAAAGTGTAAAGTTCGTCTTAAGTATATAAAGATGACGATGCTTGATGATGATCATGATGTCGTGATGACAATAATAATGGCAAATGACTTGCAGAGAGACCCGCTGGCAGTTGTCACTACCTGCCCTACCCTCTCTCATTTCAATATACTAACTGCCCTTTGACAAACAAGGCCTTTAGAACTTTGCTTTTTTTTTCCTAACAGAGACAAACAAACAACATGACACTTGATAAAAGTGTTGATCAAGCTATGATTGAATTCCGACTCAGAGAAAACACAGGGAGACTGGCCCGTGACTTGTGGAAGTGGAAAATCGAACTTGCCTCAATCTGATTCCAGTTTCAGGAATTTGGAACCTGAAAGGCTTCATTAATAAAATATGCTACAGCCGGGAGGCCATGGCACAAAGCTGAAGTTTATAGCCATTATCTGAATATACGCGTGTGTATAGATTGATCAAGTGAGAGCGCGCTGAGGGCTGGTGGTGGAGCTAATGGGGCCCAGCGCGGAGCAGGGCTGAGTACAACAGATGGCGCAGTGCTTGACAGAGGCAGAGCAAGCTCCTTATTTTCTAGTTTGAAATTTCTAGTTCCACTCTTACCTCTAAGACTCATGAGATTCTCAAGTGGCTTTCTGGTCCTTGATACTAGAAGAGTCTTACAAGTTTTATGAGTCTCTGCTTCAAAAGGAAAAATAATTAGGGTTTTTGCTATGATGTCATAACAAATATTCTACAGAGCTCCTCAACAATATTTATTCAGCATCTACTATAAATAAAAATCTCCCCAGAAATCATAATTAGAAATAGAGTATGCCAGTTTTGTATCTCTTCTTCACAGAATTGGATGGAATCCATCATCAGTTCTTTCTTTCTATTTGGAAATAGAATTCCCACGTTTTGGTACGTCACATGTGCCAGTGAAGTTCTGTATCTCAATCTCCCTTGCAACTAGGTGAGGCCAGCATTGTAAATAAAAGTGATCTGTGCAACCTCCAGGCTGAGTCTCTGAAGGAAAGGAGCATGCTCTTGATTCCTCTTTATCCCTTTTCCGTTGCCTGGAAGGTATTCCTGATAATAAATCATCTGAGGCACACGGTAGTCACACTATGATAATGGCATCTCTGATATTATGGATCCTCCATTTAAGACCTGGACTTTTTTTTTAAATTTTTATTTATTTATGATAGTCACACAGAGAGAGAGAGAGAGACAGAGACACAGGCAGAGGGAGAAGCAGGCTCCATGCAGGGAGCCCGACGTGGGATTTGATCCCGGGTCTCCAGGATCGCGCCCTGGGCCAAAGGCAGGCACTAAACTGCTGCGCCACCCGGGGATCCCTAAGACCTGGACTTTTTATACTTATATTCCCGCGTGAAATTTCTGTGTTACCTGAGCCAACGTTATTTTGTCTTTGTTAGAACAGCCAAAGAGACATCCTAACAAACATAGATGGTATCGATGAATAGAGAATTCTGTTAAAAGGAAGAAGGAAAACTATCAAAGATAATTAGGATAAATAAAGTGATTCCGTTTTGGAATTTAATACCACGTGCATACTTCACCAAAATGTTGAGAGTAATGGACAATAAAGAAAATACATCAGGATCTGTAAGAAATCAACTGAAGTATGTTGAACGTGCAAATGACTATTTTTAACTGTTTTGAATGTTAAACCATAAATGTTTATTATGTTCCTATTGGTTGTACTAAAATAATAAAAGTCATATCTTTATATTCTTTAAAAAAAAAACAAATACATTTGATTAATGGTCTAGTTGAATGGATTAAAGCCTGTTTGGGAGAAGAAAAGAAGAAGACGAAGAAAGGAAGGGGAAAATTGCACAAAAATTATGTGTTGCTAATACTACAACAATGGAGCAAACAACACGGGGGATGTTCGACCGAGCACCGTTAAAACGGTGGTCGAAGCTGTGCCGCCCCTGCACTCCCCCCGATGGTCCTGAAAGGACTTTTCTATAGTAATGCCAGGATGGGGACTAATAGCATATGCTAATGAAGTGAATTAGAGCTAGAACTAGCCCCACATTGTCTGATCGGCACCAGGGCAGGGTAGGTGCAGCAACAAAAGCTAAGCTCATGAGTGAAAGGACTTTAATTGTATACAGAAGGCTTAATTCGAATCTGTGCTTGAAAGTCTTTTGTGCATGGCATGCCTGCTTCCCCTGTGACTTTGCTGAAAGTTAGGGTGTGTAACGCGCATGTAGTCGCATACTCACCTGGTCTCATCAAGTCTACGTACCGGCGTCGCTGCCTTAAAGAAATGGTGTAAGTTCCTTTTCATGGTAACCTGTGCAAGCTGTTTTGGGTTCAGAATGACTGTGGAGTCTTGCTGCTGAGATTGCTTTTCCCGCGCTGATCACTATCAACCAGGGGGTTTAGAATGGCCCAGAGGAGCAATGGGAATGAGACAGAGAGACAACACTCTGCGGAAATGTAAGGATTTAATACAGATTCTGAAAACAAACATGCTGAATCCAGATCTGTAATCAGCATAAAAAGGTTTTGTTTTGATGGGGGTGAGACTGGACTGTCCTGTCTCTAAATGCGATCGTGGCTAATTACAGCTAGAATATAAATCCTCATTTAATCAAAGATATTAAATGTGTTTGTTCCTATTGGTTTGATTTTTTTGTATGACAACAATAATGACTAATTTCATAGAATTGTATTCTGTTAAGGTAGTCGTAGTTATTATTTATCCATATTTATAGAAGACTGTACACTTGGATTTCCAAGGGCAATGAGGAATGAAGAAGTAACTGACATCCTTATGAGCGCGCCACCTTCCCAAATATCAGAATAAGAGCTTCTTCTCTTACAAGACAGATTTGCAAGACTTACTTACTCTGGGAAGCTTCTCAAAATCCCTACTCCTGTGTCTGGGTGAGGTCTGTGCTCTGTGCTCCAATGGCACAATTTATTACCCCATTATAACACTTCTGTGAATTTATTTATCTGCCTCTGTAGGACTAAGTCTCTTACAGTAGGACCATATATTACTTGATCCTCATATGCTCCAGTTATTGATTGCTGCACAGCAAATGACACTAAAACTTAAAACAACAATAATCATTTATTTTGTTCACAAATCTGCCATTTGGACAGAACTCAGCAAGGATGGTTTGCTTTTGTTTCTCACCGCGGCAGTGGAGTGGCGGAGGCGGGCCGGGAAGACCAACTTCCAAGACGGCTTCTGTGAAATGGCTGGTGCAATAGTCGTTAGTGCATAACAGTGTAGCTCAAACTTAGCAGCTTAGAGAGACAGAAACACTTGTGGATGTTTTTGTTTGTTCTACAGTTTCTGTGTGTCAGGTGTTGAGAGGGAATTAGCTGGGGTTTTCTTCTGGTCTCTCATGATGCTACCGCCAGGCATTCGCATGGGCTCCAGTCATCTGAAGCCTTGATTGAAGCTGGAAAATCTGTTTTTAAAATGGCACATGGACTGGGAGTCGGGACTGGCTGTTGGCACCTTAGATCCTCCCCCCCCCCCCCAAAATGCAGACCTCTCCCTAGGGCTGCTCGAGTGACCTTGTGATACGGCAGCTGGCTTTTCCCATCGTTGTATGAGAAAGAGTAAAACACAAGTTGCAATGGCTTGTGATGCTTAGCTTAAGAAGTCATCTGCTGTTGCTCCCACAATATCTGATTGGTCAAGCGCCCTTCAACTTTATTCAGCGTGGAAGGATATTGCATAAGGCCATGAGTGCCAGAGGGCAGGGGTCACTGCGGATCACCTTAGAGGCTGGCTACCACAGATGGCATAGTGGTGTTGGCTCCTACCTGTGTCTTTAGCTAAGCCTGTGTGTTTAGATAAGGCTTCCACGCAGCACGATGTCGAAGTCTCAAGAGAAAGAAGAGGCAAGAAAACCAGTCGGCAGGAAGTGGCACAATGGTTCGGTGTGTACTCTGAAGATGGTACGACATCATTTCCATTTTATTCTACCAATAAAAGCAGCTATCTGTCCTGAACAGAATAGGCAAGAGGGGGCATGTCAAAGATTTTGTGGTCATCTTTAATGTTTGACAGGATTGTTTTTGTGTTTGATACCATGTAAGGACATCGCGTGTATGATTCCACACTTAGCACAATGTTCAGTGGGCATTCACTAAATATGGGTTCAAGGAGCAAATGAACCTTGTGTTTATTTTGTAAGGAATTGATTAGTACAAGTATATAGTACAATCACTTTAGAGTTGAGATTTTTGCACATACTAGTACTTTCGCAAATAAAAGCAGTAAAAGCTGCCTTTATGTTCTAGTTAAGATACACATTATGTTACTCAGGTTGACTCATTTAATATTGCCCTTTCATAAAGGAAAGATGGAATTATAGAAACTGCTTTTTCAAAACAGCATTATAAAAGTGAGCCTTGAGTAGAACCTGAGGCTACTAGAGCTTTGATGATATCACATCATTATTATTTCATGTTGAATTAGTAGATAGTAAATACCACAGCCATTAAGTAATGGAATTCATAGAATTTCTTTCAAAGAGATGAGGTCCTTATAAAGTACAATTAGAGAAAAACTAAGAGAAAGGTTCACGAAATTTCTAGATACCTCGTAACCTTTGGCTCATTCACAACCAATTTTAGTAGGAATGTGAAATTCTAAATATTCAAGCAAGGGGCAGGGGGCCGGGCACTACCATACAAAGATATATCCAAATTGGTTTAAGCAAAACTCCTTTAGTTAAAGACAGCACTTGAAGCGTCGGTATCTATGCCGTTCACAGTTTTAACAAACAAACAAACAAACAAATACCGAACTGTATTTTTTGAAAGGTAGCATAATAAAAATCATAGTCCTGCTGAGCCCAGCTTTACCTTTAGACAATTCTTTTCAACCAAATTATAAAGGTTTTGTAAAAGCAAGGCAGACATTTAATTACTATCCCAAGAGCAGCAGCATTCCAATATAACCTTCAGTAACACATATTATCAATCCAATTGAATTTTTAAGAGTGTTTTCTGGAAAATACACACTCGATTATGTACTCTGTGTCATGAATAGTTTTCTAAGGGCCTTAATCCATATTGGCTTTAGCCCTGCTCCCTACGGTTCTTTCCAGCATTAAATCTGGAGTGAGACGAGGTAATGAATAGACAAACAGCCCAGTACAGCGTCTAATAGTCGTATGCAAACCATAACACAGGCTGAGTTCTGCTGCTCTCTCACAGCTAAGCGCAGCTGCGGCAACTTGACTGTGACCTGAATAATCAAAGAAAAAATAAATAAATAAACTTGCATTAATTTTTCCCTTGAATAGCTATGAAGAAGTTTTATTCACCAAAAAAAAAAAAAAAATGTCCATAAAGTCTTCTCTTCATTAACCCTTCTCCTAGTCAATTATTTCAAAAGCAGAGCAGATTCTATAATACTTCCCCAATGTTAAGTGCTCCATACACGAAGGTGGCTCGGACAGGTTGATGTGCATTAACGACAGCAACCACAAAATCTTCCTTTAGTCTGTTTTTTTTTTTTTTTTACATAAATCAATAAATAGGAAAAGAAGCTGCTTTCAGAGATATTTAAACGGTGAGAAGCCAGATTTCAAGGAATCTGAGGAAGATGATCCTAGTTGCATGGGAAAGAGGCGGGTAGATCCTGAGATCGGAAGGAGTTGGGCATTTACAGGAGCCTGTAGAAGGCGAGCGGGGCTGCAGCGTGGAAGCGGAGCAAGAGGGAGAGTGTGCAAGGATCTGGAGGGTGGCAGGCCCCCGTGCACAACCGCAGGCCGGCAGCCTTTGCCATGACGGGGACAGCAACAGTTCCTGCCGAGGACAGTGGGGAGGTACAGAGAGCTTTAAGTTAGCCAATGTTTTGCTCATCTGAGAGTTCGGTGAAGAGATTGTAGGGATGCAAAGTGAAACTGTGGCCACAAGTCAGGAGCTCATCAGACTGGGGACGACGATACGAGCCGCGCCGGGGTAGAAGCAGTGATGATGGATCGAACAGACACGTTCTACGGTCGTATAGAACCGGTGGAACAGGGCTGGGTGGTTATGCAACCTTCCAGAGATGGAGGGATCGGGACGGGAGGACTGTCAGGTTCCCCAAGTGAGCAACCAATTCCAGTTTAGTGGAGGGGGGGGAGCCTGGGGGGGAATTAGGTTTTGGGGAAAATGCAGTCGTTTTATTTGAGGAGATGTTAACTCTAAAGTTCTTGTGAAACATGTAAGTGGCAGATTCAAATATTTCTTCAGCTAAAGAAGTCAAGATACCAGGAAAAAAAATGTCAGGGCTGTAGATACAAGTATGGGATTGACAGCATAAAGATGATTTTCTGAGTCATAGGAATGGATAAGCTCATCTAGCAAGAAAATATAAAGACGAGAACCAAGAATCGAGCCGCATGCGGAGTTTCAATAATTGTATATAGAAGGAGCAAGTAAAACCTTTGTCAGAAAACCCATAGAGCATAGTGTTATAAAAATTGAGATAAAGTTTTGTTCAAAAAAAAAAGGGGGTGGTCGATTATGCTGAAAGATGGATGCTTCAAGGTCTGATAAGATAAGCATAGGAAGCGGCAATTTCAGAAGCTTGGTGGAGATAGAATCCTGATTAGCAAGCTTAACGAAATAACGGGGTGTGAAGAAATGCAGACAGTAGGTGACTCTCACAACACGCTTTATTATGAACAGAAGCTAAGAAATGTGGAGGAAGTAGGGGACGCGTGTGGGATCAAGGGCGATTTATTTTACTTTTATTTTTGTAAAATGGGAAGTCCCCTGGCAGGCTTATATCCTGATGGGAATGATACAGAGAGAAGATAAAGAGAGAGAAAATGATGATGCAGAGAAGTGAGGTTACTGCCAGAGCATCCTCTACTTGGCCGAGGTAGAGGTAAAAAGGGGGGATGGTGACGGGTGCAGGGTTAAAAGTTAAAGAAGGGATCAGTTGCTCAAGAAGGGAAGGATGGAGCATAGAGAACAAAGGGGAGGAACACCCGGGGGGCTCAGCGGTGGAGCATCTGCCCTCGGCCCAGGGCGTGACCCCGGATCCTGGGATCGAGTCCTGCTTCGGGTCCCCGGCGGGGAGCCTGCTTCTCCCTCTGCCTGTCTCTGCCTCTCTCTATGTGGCTCTCGGGAATAAATAAATAAAATCTTAGAAAAAGAAAAGAAAACAAAGAGGAGGGAGCCTTTATCTGCCATAATCAGGGGAAACAGGCACAGATGGGACAATGTACGAAATACTTATTTCAGACCGTGAGACAGGAGTCTTCCAGGAAAACACAGCAGAACTGACGTACAGGATGGAGGACCTGTTGGAGGTTGGTGGGTGTGAACCTGGGGGGCACCCGGGGCTCTGTGGTTCTCCTGGCATGAGCAGGCCCTTGGGAACGGGCAAGGAGGGGAACATAATTTGCTTCCTTAGGGTTGAGGACCTAGCGCATGGCAGCAACGGGGGGAGAGGAGAGCAACTGAGGCCGGAGGCTGGCCCAGGTGTGGTGGGCACCGGAGCCCAGGGAACCTCGGCTGGGCGGGGAGGCAGGTAGAGATGCGCCGGAAGAGGCAAGGAAAGGTGAAGGCCCCGCTTTAGGGCTCGAGGAAGTTGAATGGAAGGAGTCGTGGTCCTACAGCAAATGTCTTAGAAACGCAGAAGGTCACGAGGAAGTCTGGAGCGTCGGAAGCCCGGAGGGAGGAGCAGACTCACCCTCTGAGGGCCGCATCCGGGCGCACCCAGCAGAGCAGACGGCTGGGAGGAGCGCGGGACCCCCTCGGCCACCTGGAGGGACAGAGAGGAGAGAGACCCAGCAACCACCCTGGGATGCCAGGGTCCGCAGAGCCCCATGCTACATGGGTCCCCAAGGAACCCCCAAGGACGAGGACGGGAAGGGGAAGACCGTGAGCCAGGAATGCAAGTCTCTCAAGTGCGTGCAAGAAGCCAGGCTTCAGTCTCCACGAGGGGAAGAGCTTATGCATTTCATTGAATTGGTCTTTTTAATGCAACCAGATTTATTTCTGTCTGGTTTACGTGAACCCATGAAAAATGGAACGTTTTCAACACAGTTTTTCAATGATGTAGACTGAAAACCTGCACCTTACAGACCCAAGCACCTCACCACTGCGGTTCGGGGAAATGCTGGATGCAGAGATGACTGAGAATTGCTGCTGAGGTGGCGAGACGGCCCCAGGGAAGCCCAGAGGAGCTGGACACCTGGACACCTGGCGTGGAGGGAAGAGCACATTCAGGAGCAAATCGCGTGGGCATTGAAGAGGTGGGAACCCAGGGGGGACAAACCAAACGATTGTTTAAAAGGCTTGAGCTGTGTACCTCAGTGTTCTCTCCGCAGAGATGCCAACTGGCTGTCTCAAAGGTCCAGCGAGGGGAGACCCCTGAAGCCCCTCGGTCATTCACAGGATGGGCTGAGACGCTATAACAAAAACACCTACAATTATAGCTGCTTCGCAAACAAAAGCACGTGCTTCTCTGCCACCTCAAAGACCAAGAAGGGAACCCGAGGCCTACTTTTGCTGCAAGGCCTTTCAGGGACGTCAGTGCTCTCCAGGTGATGTTTTCTCTTGTGTGTGTTGGGGGGGTGCGTGGGGTGCTCCTGGCTGGAGCCGGCTGGCCTCCCTCCCTGCCCCATTCCTGTGGGGGGACAGGGGAGCCTCCAGGACGCAGGGCCTGTCCGCAGGAGGTGAGCGCTCCATGTACACGGCCCCCACCTCCCTGGCGCTGACCCACGCCCCGTGGCTACTGGCCTCTGGCCGCAGCCTGGCCCCCAGCCTTACTGGGTTCTGAGGCTTCATGCAAAAATAAGACAAAAACAGGTCGTTGGGGAGAGGGGCAGTCTGTGCGGCAGCAGCTACCACAGGGTCCACACCGATGCTGCTCCTCAGTGCCATTGACGACCCTTTCCAGGAAAAATCGTCAATCACCCATTACAGACTTCACTGACTTTCAAGAGCAAGCCCTTTGGATTTTTATTCATGAATAGATAGTAAAATCCACTTCTTTGATGATTAGTGACATGTCGATATCAACATTCCAGGAGCACTTTCCAAGTACAAACGTTTAGCCTGGCGTTTTGCGGGCCCCATTGCTGCACCAACACGGTGGCGCGCTTCATGGTTTGCTAATTACGCGGAGATGCAAACACGGAGTCTACACTCAAGTGCTTGGTGTGTCTGGATATGGATGGAGACGAATCCATTATCTGACAAAGTACGACGAACCTGTGTCCGTGGACCCGCCCGAGTAAAGCCACTCGGAAGTAACAAGTTAATAAAATGACAATAAATCAAGTTCTAGTCACTTAATTTGGTAAATGGCCTCACTGCAATATATCATCTCTGCCAAAAATAAAAATAAAAATCTATGAATGTCTAGTTTTGTTATCTGTTTTACTTATTAAGCTTTTTTTTTTTTTTTTTTTTTTTTTTTTTTGCTCATGAATAACTCTGGCTGCTCAGCATATGCCCAGTGAAGGAAGAGACTATTTGCCTCTGATTCTATCAAAGCATTTCCAATAATGGGCCTCTGCTGAATAAAGCAGCTGTAGCAGCACGAGGGACATGTAAATCAAGATGTTCATGAAGAACGGAACGCTCAGATTTAAAGAGTTCACAGGAATATGGCTCATAGAACTAAAATAGGTTATTACAACTCAAAGTCAATTTTGTTGCGGCAGGAAAGCACGTAACTGCTGTGGGCAAATGAAGAACTTTATAACAGAGACCCTGTAAGATCAATGAAAATATTATAAAATTAGTTGTTTGAAATAACAGCTTTTTATATAGGGATCCATGTGGAGGCCAAATCACCTTCTCACTTCCCCCCTTTTGGTCAATATGTACCATTTCCTTCAAAGCCATCTTGCATTTTATCTTCTTCAAGAGGCTTTTCTCGATTTATTTTTGCCGTAATCTTGTGTTCTGTGGTTTTATACTTTGAAAACATTTTAAGACTTTTTTAGGTTCATTGATACCCGGGTCTGTGACTTGAAAACAACACTACTATGATTTCATTGTTGAGTCACGAATATTATAAATATAAAAGAGAAAGAGAAAGAAACCGACGACATATCGTCAGCACACGTATCGGTTACACGGACACACGTATTTTCAGGTAATCAAGGGTAGTGTTGTAGGACGCTAGGCACACGCGCCCCACGGTAGGCAGCCCTCCATGTGAATTGCTCGCTTGCCAATTTTCGTGTAAGTTCTGTGAGGCAACATAATCCGAACTTTCCCCTTTTTGATAATTACAGAAGCTATTCGACAACGTTGATGAACGATGAAAGGTATGGAAAGCACTTCGGATATGCTGAAATGGGATGCACGGCACATAAATATTAGCTGTGGCTGGTGTCGTTACTCATGACTTCTGAAGCTGTAGATGTTTTAAGTTCATTTGTACCAGCAACAAACCAGAGTTCAAAGATTTTAGGTTAAAAAAAAAAAAAAAAAAAAAAAAAGATTTTAGGTAACTTGAAAAATCTAAGTGGAATTGAAGATTCAGAATTTAAAACGGGGTCTAGAAAGCCACCCCCATCATGCCTCCCTATCACTTCTCATTCTTGTTTTGTTTTGTCTGTATCTTGTTCTCCCGCAACACCTGCGCAATATTATGGTTTTAGAATGATTATTGGAACAGCAGCCGACTTCTAGGCCTGGGGCTGGTTGGATATGGTCTATCCTGGGTGTTTGGGGAAAGTTCATAACTGCTTTCCCAGGACGCCTGGGGGGCTCAGCGGTTGAGTGTCTGCCTTAGGCCCAGGTCGTCACCCAGGGTCCCGGGATCAAGTCCCGCATCGGGCTCCCTGCAGGGAGCCTGCTTCTCCCTCTGCCTGGGTCTCTGCCTCTCTCTCTCTGTGTCTCTCATGAATAAAGAAATAAATCTTTTAAAAAATAATAATTGCTTTCTCATATATTTTGCCTTCAGTTGCTTTTCACGTGGTATTGTTAGAGACACCAGTGTTGTTGTTTGTTATTAAGTGACTGTTGTTCTACAATCCCAGCTGCCTCACTCTCCGGTGCCTTCCCTTTAAAAGAAAGAAAAGTGAGAAAAGGAACCCAAACGGTCAGACCTAAACCGGAAGGAGTAGACAGTGGAAGTAAAGAAGTTCTGAGCTTACTCCTGAAAAGTCAGGATCACCTTCTATCTGACTTGCAAGCTAGAATTTTTACCATCCTGTGCTACGCTGCTTTTCCTTGAAAGAAATAATTGTTATTTTCCTAGAAGCTGAGTAAGAATCTAAGAGCTCTAAGTATTGAATCAAGCAGAGTTTATTTTTTTAATTTTTTAAAAATATTTTATATATTATATATATAAAAAGTACATATAAATATATACCTCATGGTATATATGGTACATAATATATATTGCACGTATAAAATATTGTATATTACAGATTATATATATTATCTAATATATAATTATATATTATTTAAATTTAGCTAGTTCTAAGGCTTGCCACTTTGTTAATTCACAAGAAATTTATATATCTCAAGACACATCAGTGTTTTGCCAGGCGTGTTCTACTTCTACACATATATTTTTGTGAAACTAAGTGAAAAAAAAATCCCTATTTAAGTCTGATGCTCTGGTGAAAAGATGCTACTCTCAGAAACAAAGGATGGAAGTTGTTTTGGTGGGGGCAGGACTAAGCTGCAGGGAAATGGACAGTTGTGATGTTTTACCAGATAGTTGATTAGCAACTGAATTGAGAGGAGATGTGGTGATAGGGAAAAGATATGTTAAAATGCCTGGAAGTATCAGGCTAGATTAGCACTTGGAAGTTAAGATGGAATACAAAATAAAAAGAGAGAAGGTGCTTAGAATGAAGCTTGGATTTGGACTGTGATGGCAAGTGAACAGATTTACAAGAAAGGTGAAAAAAAAAAAATCAAGAACAGGGGCACCTGGGTGGCTCAGTCAGTTGAATATATGACTCTTGGTTTCAGGTCATGATCTCAGGGTTGTGGGATCGAGCCCCAGGTCTGGCTCTGTGCTCAGCATGGAGTCTGCTTGAGGTTCTCTCTTTCTCTCTCCCCCTCTGTCTCTACCCCCTGGCTTGAGCTCTCTCTTGTCTCTCTCAAATAAATAAATAAATCTTAAAAAAAATTAAGAACAAGTAAGGGTCATGAGATCATAAAAGCCATTCAGATGAAAGTTAAATACACATAGTAACCAAAAGTTTTAAGAAATTTTATAAATTACTTAATCACTAAAACATTATAGCAAACACAGAACACCTGGGTGGCTCAGTGGTTGAGCGTCTGCTTCAGCCCAGGGCATGACCCCGGGGTCCTGGGATCGAGTCCTGAGTCGGGCTCCCTGCAGGGAACCTGCTTCTCCCTCTGCCTGTGGCTCTGAGTCTCTCATGAATAAATAAGTAAAATTTTTTTTAAAAAATTATAGCAAATAACTACTCTGTGCTTTATAGTAGCTCTATTTATGCATCATTTAAAGATTTTATTGTTATGTTGACATTTTACCCAGATAAAAATGTAGTATTATAGAAGATATGAATTGAAAATGTTAAAGCCATAGTATTTTATATGTGTTTAAAGCTTTTATCTTTTAAACCTGTTTAGAGCTTTTATATCTGTTTAAAGCTTATTCAAAGATTTGTTTGGTTTCAATGTAAGGTTCTCTGACCCAAAAGAAAGATATTTTAGTTTGGTTATTGCTGGAACACTTGCAGACCACAAGTTTCATATATTATATAATGATTTATATTTGTTTTAGTTAAAATGTTGTCTGAAAAGGATTTAAAAAAACCTTTAGCTCATTGCTTTGATTTCATCATAATCAAGCAGCATTCATTCCACTTAGGCTGTGTCAGCACCCATATTGAGGTCAAACTTTCAGTTAATTTGGGTGAGCCAGGGACATTGCAAATACTACCTTACATCAACAATTCAATTTTAGCATATTTTTCATCAAAGAAAGTGAATTTCCCTATGATTCCTTAGATTCCAGGATACCAACTGTTCAGTCATTCTAGACCATCCAGCTGTTTACCAAAATTCAGATGAGAGATTTCAATGATGAATATAAATGAAATATGTTTTACTTTTATCTATGGCATTTTATTGACACAGCCTTAAACAGGGCAGTGTGATATAAATCAATACCTCATTTTTTCCTTTCTGTCACAAGGAGATTTTCTGTTTTAAATATAGTGGATTGGAAACAGAAAATAATTTAGCAAGGGTGATTACAGCTTCCTTTACCATTATTCCCATTTTCCACATATGAATTTTCTAATTGATTTAAGTCTCTTTTTTCCTTCCTCTTGTTGAAAAAACAAAAATTGTAAAATATCTGTCTACTTATCTAGTCTCAAATTGTAAATATGTACACAAAATGCATTGCCTTAGATTAAGAAAACAGTATGTCATTGCAAGTTTATAACAATGAGGAAGATACTAACACTCTCTGAATTTCATTTCCCTTATAAAATCAGAGTGAAGCAATCTAATTCTTACAATTAGTGCAGGAATGAGATAGTAATTGAGATAACAAGTAAGATAATAAAGGATTTTATAAAACTGTAAAGCCCCTTAATTGCATTCAACATTGAACACGTATTATGTGCCAACCATTAACAATGAAGAAAATAAGGCAAAAGCCCTTCTTTTAAGAATCTCTTAGCCTAAATGAAGATGTGATAAAGGAAACATTGTCAATACAGTGTGACAGGAAGCACAATAAGGTGTGCACGTGGCTTTGAGAGTACTTAGGGAATTACATATCTAAATCGGTTAAAAGCTTAAAAGAGAATGTCCTAACCATAAGATGTTTTATGTAAGCCTCATGGTAACTGCAAAGAAAACACCTAAAGAAGATACACAAAAGAAAAATAGGAAGGAATCAAACCATATCGATGCAAAACAATCAGCAAATCACAAAGGAAGACAGCAAGAGAGGAAAGGAGGAACAAGACAGAGAACAATGAACAAAATGGAAGTAGTAAGTCCTTACTAGTCAATAACTGCTTTTTTTTTTTACAAGATTTTATTTATTTGAGAGAGAGAGAGAGACTGAGAGAGCAAGTGGAAGGAGAGGGACAAGCAGACTCCCTGCTGAGCCTGGAGCCCATCTCAGGGTTCAATTTCAAGATTCTGAGATCATGACCTGAGCCAAAATCAATGAACACTTACCTGTCTGAGCCACCCAGGTGCTTCCAATAACTGCTTGTAGTGTAAATGGATTAAACTCCACAATCAAAATACATGGAGTGACTGAATTGACAGAAAAAAAAGTGAGATGCAACTATATGCTTTCTGTGAAAGACTCACTTTAAATGTAAGCATATATAGAGTCTACAAGTGAAAATATGGGAAAAGATATCTCATGAAAATGATAATTGGCAGAAAGCAGGAGTAGCTATAGTTATATCAGACAAAATGGAATTTAAGGAAAAAATAGTCACAAGAGAGGTGGTTGAGTGGCTCAGTCAGTTAAGCATCCAGCTCTTGGTTTTGGCTCAGGTCATGACCAGCACTGGGCCCCACATTCAGCAGGGAGCCTGCTTGGGGATGCCCTCCCTCTGCCCCTTGCCCTGCTTGCTCTCTCTCTCCTTGTCTCTCTAAAATAAATAAATAAATAAATAAATAAATAAATAAATAAACACACACACACATATATATATATCTTAGAAAAATTTATAAGAGACAAAGATTGTCACTATATGATAAAAGAGTTAATTGAACAGGAAGATATAACAATTATAAATACATATGAACCCAACTTCAGAGCAACTAAATATACAAAGCAACACTGACAGATTTAAGAGAGAAATAGCAATAGTAGGAGATTTTAATATCTCACTTTCAATAATGGATAGACAGAAAATCATAAAGAGACAATAGACTTGAACAACACTATAGGCCAGAAGTACCTAAGAGAAGCATACAGAACATTCTCCCACATACTTCTCAAGGAAACATAGAACATTCTCCAGGAAAGATCATACACTAGGTTAAAAAAACAAATCTTGGGATGCCTGAGTGGCTCAGTGGTTGAGCGCCTGCCTTCGGCCCAAGGTGTGATCCAGGAGACCCCAGGATCGAGTCCCGCGTCGAGCTCCCTTCATGGAGCCTGCTTCTCCCTCTGCCTCTACTAAGAAGCTAGTCCACAGAAGTAAACACCTCCATTAAAAAAGAAGAAAAATTTCAAATAAACAATCCAAATTTATTCCTCAAGGAACAAGAAAAAAAGAACCAGCTAACCCCAACGTTAGCAGAAGAGAGGCAATAGTAAGATTAGAGCAAAAATAAGTGAAATAGAAAATGGGAAAACAATACAGAAAATTAATAAACTGAGTTGATTTTTTTAAAAGACAAACAAAATCAAAAAACTTTACAAAGAATAAGAAAAGTAAGAAAGACCCAAATAAAATCAGATATGAAAGAGGAGACATTAGAACTAATGTCACAGAAATTTTTAAAAATCATAAAAGACAATTATGCATAATTATATGTCAGCAAACTGGACAACCTAGAAAAAAATGGATAGTTTCCTAGAAATACGCAATGTACTAAAACTGAATCGAGAAGAAATAAAAAGCTTGAAGGGATCAGTAAGGACTAAGAAGATTGAATCTGTATCAAAAACCTCTCAACAAAGAAAAGCCCAGGCAGTTTCACAAGTGAATTCCACCAAACATTTAAATAGTTATTACCAGTCCTTCTTAAACTTCCAAAAATAGAAGAAAAAGAAACACATCTAAACTCATTTTATGGGGGCAAGATACGCTGATACCAAAGCTAGACAGAGACACTACAGGAAAAGAAGACTACAGGCCAATATTCTTGATAAGCATAGAAGCAAAAAATTCAACAAAATGCCGGCAAGTAAAATTCAACAGCATGTTAAACGGATCGTATTCCACGATCAAGTGAGATTTATCCCTGGGATGCAAGTATCCCTCAACAGGGAAAAATCAATCGATGTTTTAAAACCACATTAACAGAACAAAGGATAAACTAGCATTATCATTTCAACAGATGCAAAAAAAAAAAAAAAAAAAAGGATGCTTGGGTGGCTCCATTGGTTAGGCACCTGCCTTTGGCTCAAGTCAGGATCCAGGGTCCTAGGATTTAGCCCCGTGTCAAGCTCCTTGCTCAGTCTGGGTCTGCTTCTCCCTCTGCCCCCTGCCCCCCGCTCATGCTGTCTCTTTCTCTGTCTCTCTCTGAAATAAATAAATAAAATCTTTAAAAAAAAAAAAGAAAAGAAAAACTATTTCATGAAGTTCAACACCCTTTCATGACAAAAACTCTTAACAAATAAGGTATAGAAAAACTTACCTCAACACAATAAAGGCCACAGCTAACATCATACTCAGCAGTGAAAATTTTTGTTTTTCTTAACATCTAGAACAAAGGAAGGATGCCCATTCTTACCACTTCTGTTCAACATAGTATTGGGAGTCCTAGCCAGAGCAATTAGGCAAGACAGATAAATAAATCGTCCAAATCAGCAAAGAAGAAGTAAAATTATCTCTGTTGGCAGATGACATGATCTTTTATGCAGAAAACCCTAAAGACTATACACACACACACACACACACACAAATAAATTAAGAAAAGTACAGGATACAAAACCCATATATCAATCAGTTGCATTTATACACACTAGCAACAAACAACTGGAAAAGGAAATCAAGAAAATAAACTTATTTACATTAACATAAAAAAGAATAAAATAGTTAGAAATAAACTTGACAAAGGACGTGAAAGAATTATACACCAAAAATCATAAAACCTTGGTGAAATTTTAAAAGGCAAGCATGCTGTGTTAATGGATTAGATAAATTATTTTTAAAATGCCCACTCTACCCAAAGCAATCTAGAGATGCAATACAATCTATCAAAAACATAATGGCATTTTTTATATGAAAAAAAGAATCCTAAACTTCTTTTGGAACCCAAAACACTCTGTATAACCAAAGTAATTTGAGCAATAAAAACAATGCCGGAGGCATGGCACTTTCTAATTTGAAATATATTACAAAATTACAGTAATCAAAACAGGTACAAGCATAAAAAGAGATGTACAGGTCACCGGAACAAAAGAGCCCAGAAACAAAGTCATGCATGTATAGTCAGTTGATCATCAACAAGTGCCAAGAATACACAATGGTTCTCTTCAATAAGTCACACACACACACACACACACACACACACCGTGGATATCCACATGCAAAAAAAAAATGAAATTGACCTTTATTACACCATACACAGAAATAAACTCAAAATGGATTAAAACCTTAAATGTAAGACCTAAAACCATAAAAATTTCTTGAGGAAAACGCGAGAAAAAAATCTTAACACTGGCTTGGCAGTGACTTTTTGGATGAACACCAAAGGCACCAGCAACAAAAGCAAAAATAGCCTAACTGGATTATGTGAAGTTGAAAAGCTTCCATGCAGCAAAGTAAACCATCAACAATATGAAAGGCAGCCTACAGAATGAGAGAAAATAGTTGCAAAACATACTCAATAAAGGGTTAATACCCCCCCCCCCAAAAAAAAAACACAAAGAACTCCAACTCAATAGCAAAAAACAAATAATCCAATTTAAAAACTTATGGGGCAGCCCGGGTGGCTCAGCGGTTTAGTGCTGCCTTTGGCCCAGGTCGTGATCCTGGAGACCCGGGATCAAGTCCCACATCAGGCTCCCTGTGTGGAGCCTGCTTCTCCCTCTGCCTGTGTCTCTGCCTCTCTCTCTCTCTCCCTCTCTTTCTCTCTCAAGAATAAATAAATAAAATATTTAAAAATAAAAATAAAAAAATAAAAACGTATGAAGGAACTTAATAGAGATATCTCCAAAGAAAGTCTACAAATGGCCCACAAGTATATGAAAGGGTGCTGAACATCACTTATCATCAGGCAAATGCAAATTAAAACCACAATGAGATATCACGTCACACGTGTTGGAGTGGCTGCATATGGTATATATAATTATATATAGTACATACACATGTACATGTAACATATGTAAATTAAATATTTATAAGTTCATATATATGTGAAATGATATATCTAAAGATAAGTGTTAACAAGGATGAGGAGGAAAAGGAACCCTTGTATGCTGTTGGTGAAAAGGCAAATTGGTGCAGCCGCCACAGAAAACAGTATGGTGGTCCCTCAAAAGAATAAAAATACAGCTATCATCTGATCAGGGAATTGCACTTCTGAGTCTATATCCAATAGAACTGAAGTCAGAATCTCAGAATCTCAAAGAGACGCCTGCACCCCCATGTTCACTGCAGCATTATTTACAATGGCCAAGGCATGGAAGCCGCCCAAATGTCCACTGGTAGGTGAATGGATTAAAGAAAATGTGGTGCGTACATACAGTGTTATAATATGTAGATTTAAAAAAGAAGATCTTGTCACTTAGGGCAATGTGGAGGAACCTGGAGGATGTTATGCTAAGTAAAATAAGCCAGATAGGGAAGGGCAAATACTATATATGATATCAGTATATAAAGAATGCAAGATAGACTCTTAAAAAGTAAACCGTATGATGGTGGTTACCAGAGGTTGGGGGTCGGGGGAGAATAAGGATCAATAGCCAAAGTGCACACAGTTTCCTAGATTGCGGTGATTGTTTCATGGGAGTACACTTATCTCCCAACTCATTAAACTGTATACATGAAATATGTACAGCATTTTGTATGTTAATTATACATACAATGACAACAACAACAACAAAACTAATTTGAATGCAACTTATAGAGAAAATGATGAAAAAGGTAGTGGGGGAAAAAGACAAATAGAAATCTAAATTCATAAGACTAAGGTTTTTTTTGTTACCATATTATGTGAATAATATTCATATCAATCCAGTATTTCAATAATATTCACAGAAAGATTGGAAGGAAAAAAGATTATTACTGTGTTCAGAATTGGAATATTCATATGAAGGATGTCAATTCTCCCCTAGTTGATCTACAGACTTAGTGCAATTTTTATCAAAATCCTTGAAAGTTCTTTTGTAGACATAGACAAGATTATTCTAAAATGAATATCAAAAGACACAATATCTAGAACAGCTAAAATAATAAAGTGGAAGAAATCTTATATTAAGGCCTAATATACGGCTACATTGATCAGGACTGTGTGATACTGATAAAGGGATAGGAATCAAGGAAGAGGATAGGAAATCCAGAAATAAGCCCACAAAAGTACAGAAAATTGACTTTTGCAAAGGTGCAAACACAGTGCAGCGGAGGACGAAGGGGCAGTTGGCTCTGCATCCAGTAATATCCATTTTTTTTCTTCATTATGCACTCTGTTAGTAACAATGTTTGACCATGTACCTCTCAGGCTTGTGGGCTCATTTATTTATAAATTAAATGCGTGTTCTACTGCTTTAACTTTTTGTGGAGAACATAAGCCAACTATACAAATTTTTAAGTATAAGATAAAAATACATAGAACTAGGGATTTTTCAAACATTTCTATACTGCAGTGGATCATCTTGTGATGCAAGCACCACAACCTGACGATGGCCAATTGTTAACAAACGATAGTTTTAATTTAAAAGGACACTTTCCTTTTCTTTTGTTTTAGTAACACTTTGGGTTTTACCTTTTCCCCTGAAATCACTGCCCGCAAATATCACATAGGACTACGGAATATAGGTGATACCCTCACAGCATTAGAGCTACCACGATTCTCTAGAGAATATTTTCTGTATTATTAATGGTGGAAATCTAACTAGTTTCTGGAGGCAAGAGAAATGTGAAGAAACTTGGGTTTGCTCATTCTATTTAAGATATGTGTGACAAATTTTGTAGTGCTAAGAATACAGAAAAGCAAAACACACTTTTTTCCCCCTCATCAGTCTTCCCTTATACTTTCTTCATTACATCTCCTGCAGAATATATAGTGATTGAGAGTTGTAATTTGTTCACAGTCTGCATACATGTATGTGTACTGTAATATTCAGTAGGGCTGAAAGATGATGAGAATTTACTGAGCTAAATATATTACCATAAAATGTTTATGTCTCCTGCTTTTTTGTTTTTTGTTTTTGTTTTTTTTCTTTGCTGTAGCATATTGAAACAGACAGAACAAATAAATTGTTTTTTTTTTCATAAAGGTTGGACAATGTTGTGCTTTATTTCTTCCTATATGACCAACAGATATATTTTGGTAATTAAATATTAGAATAACATGAATAAAATATATTATATATATGTATGTATACACCTATATATGACACATATAAGTGACATGTATTTAAAGTATAAAATAATAAATATTCTAACTGTAGAAGGAAGAGCACTGAAAGGGAGGGTTTTCAACAAGCATGGTAAAGTTTTTGAAATAAGTACATGTTAGCAATAACCCTCCTTAAAAACCAAGGAATTCAATAACAACGGAAAAGCCCAAGTGGAGATAAAAATATTATCTATTCCAAAACCTGTAAAGAATTCAATCTCCTGCCACAAATTTTGGTGAAAACCCACCTGATCCAAAACAATTCTGAACCAACTTAAGGAAGGAGGCTGCTAACTAATGTGCAGCTCAGTCGTTCAGGAGTGTGGGGCACCGTTATGACGAGTAAGTTAGAAATTTCTACTTTTAGATTTTAATAGATGGAAGTTAAAAATAAAAGTGAGCTTTGTGGAAGAATGTAAAAGACTTCTTTAAGTCATCAAATCAGGCACGACCAGGACATTTATTATCTAACCTGTCCTTTTCACGAGCAAAAATGAGAGCTAGAGGTATACCTTCTAGGAATAACTATACAGAAATAAATAATATTTGGACTATGATATAAAAAAAATAGTTGTACTAATTGTGTGGTATCACTCCCACTTAAATTTTGAACAAAATAACTGGGCCAGTCACAATAGAAAGAAGAAACCGAATTTCAAGGTAACTCACCATCAATGGGACAAAACATAATCCTTGTTTAATAGAACAAATCTAATGATTAAAAAAATAAAATAAATTGGACTGCATTGCCCGGGGTCCCAGCTTCGTGGGCCTTCAATCAGCAAACAGAATACTAAACACTGGATGTGGAATTTAGTTTCTAGCATCTTCAGGGAAGCTTTACCTAATAATAGCTGAGCATGTACCAGTCCTACAGTCATGCTTGACTACATTCCCACATGTCATTTTCTCCACGGCATTTTCCGATGTTAAAAATTATCCTATGTATTTATCTAATTGCCTATGTTTTCACACTGGAATATAACCTTCTAGAGGGAGGTTAATCTTCATACCTCTAGTGTGAAGTGTAGACACTGGTACAGTGTAGACACTCGATAAATGTATGTGCATTGAACAAATGAACACAGGCGTGTGGGTGGCTCAGTCGGCTGAGCTTCTGACTCTTGGCTTCCACCGGGATTGTGACCTCAAGTCACCGGATCAAGTCTCTCATTGGGCTCCTCGCTCCACAGAGAGTCTGCTTGGGGTTCTTTTTCTCCCTTTCCCTTTGCTCCTCCTGCTACTCACACATGTGCACATGCTCGCTCGCTCTCTCTTTCTATGGGATAAATACATGAATCTTTAAAAAAAATAAACAGATGAACATAAAGAGAGCCAAGGAGGCTCTACCTATAATTTGTGACATATGAATTTAAATAGAATTTACCCTACTTGAGCATAAGTAAACAAAAAAATAATAGAGGACCTCAGCACAAAGCTGACACCATGTATTTAAAAATAAATATTTATACTGCAATTAAGGACATTGAAGAAAACAGATTTTATGAAATCGGAGTTATGGTAGTAAATTCAATGAAATAGACCAAAGCAGAATCAGGACAAAAAAATACAGAGAACAACAAAGATAGAACAGAGCTTATAAACAAGCCCAAGCACAGAAAGAATGGAGTCACCTTTCAGATCAAATCAATGGTGTGTGGTAGAGAGTTCAGAAAATCACACGTAATACACTGGAGAACAATTAAAAAAAGGTAGTTGGTGGAAAAGACAGCAGATACCCAACCAAAGATTATTGGTACGTCTAGAGAAGAGCACCGAGCTAGTAAACAAGGGAAAAATTTCAAAGTATTAATGAAAAGCAACTTTCCCGAAATAAAAGATGACATAAATCTGCGCTTCTGAAGGACTTGCTGAGGTCTACTTGTCAGAAAAAAATTTCAAAGATTGACAGTCACAAATTCTATTTGTCATCAATTTGACATTCAGCTTGTCTAAGAAACATACAGCTGGAATAAGTGGGCCTCCTACAAAGAAACACCATAGATTTACTCACACTTCTCTTTGGCAGCTTTAGGTGTTGACAGTGGAGCAGTGTCCAAACCTGACGGGAAAGAGGGCAAATCAAGGCCTTCAGCCATTCAGATTGTCATTTATACGTGTTGGCAACAAAAAGACATTTTAGAATACACCAGCACTCTGAAAGCATTTCCTATATATCTTCTTTTTTTTTTTTTTTTTTTTTTTAATTATTTGAAGTGGCTCAGCTAGTTAAGTGTCCGGCTCGTGGTTTCAGCTCAGGTCATAATCTCAGGGTTGTGGGATCAAGCCCCACGTCAGTCTTTGAGCTCTCCGCATGGAGTCTGCTTGGGATTCGCTCTCTCTCCCTCTCCTTCTACGCCTCCCTTCCACTTGCACACGTTCTCTCTCTCTCTCTCTGTCTCTCTCTCAAATAAATAAATAAATCTGTTTAAAAAGTTATTTGAAGTAATCTAGTCAAATGAGAGATGAATCAAAATAATTTATGAGGCAAGGTAATAAAAACAAAATCCTGAAAAGTAAAATATTGATTGATGAAATGTTAGTTTACTCATATTTATTCATAATTCTATTTAAATTAAGAATTAAATTTTAATTGACACTTGTAGCCATAAAACAATGTGAATGTAACTTAATCTTCTGCTTCAACTAGCTGGAGGAGTTTCTGTTATACAACCGAGAACTGTTAGAGTCGTGTGTGTGTCAGGGAAGTGCAATCTGCTCTGAAGTCACCGTCTACGCCTCTTGACTGCCATGAACACGGTCACTCCTAATCTTGGGTCTCACTCTGCGCGGGCATCAGCGGCTGTTGTCTGGTGTCCCTTGAGCTCTGGTACCATGTTCTAAGGACTCTACTTCCTCTTCCTTTGTCCTCTCCCATTGCTGAGGCCAGGGAGGTTGGAGGGAGGGGGTGCCTGACTTTCTTAGCTACTTGCCTACTTGCTTTCACCAAGTGACATTTCTCATCAGATTAGCCGTCTAGCCCATATCCCTCCTCCGTTTTCCCTTAATCTTACTGGACATCTCTAAGAAGTCTGCACACATTTGGAAGGGTGAAACCAAATCCGTGCTGCTCTGTATAAGTACATTTTGGGAGGTCGAGGAGCAGAAAGGTCATCTTTACTAAATACACATGCACCCACACGCACATATGTGTGCGCACTGGGATTTGAATTGCAGGGGGAAGTACAGAGGTGGCCACTCAGACATTTACCAGCTAATGATCAATAGGCTTCTCTCTTCTGAGCTTCCTCTTTCTATGGTTTTGCTCTACGGCAATTTCTATTTTTCTTCTAAACTTTGCTCCTTATAGTTAAAACTCAGCTCATGAAAACAAGGACAAAATCAACTAAAATCAAATGTATTTGGCTTAAAGATCATTGTCCCAGACTTGGAATTTATTTATTTTATTTTTTTAGAAGATTTTATTTATTCATGAAAGATTTTATTTATTCATTATTCACAGAGAGAGAGGCAGAGACAGAGGCAGAGGGAGAAGCAGGCTCCCTACAGCAAATCTGATGTGGGATTCAATCCCTGGACCCTGGGATTACACCCTGAGCTGAAGGCAGGCACCCAACCACTGAGCCTTCCAGGTTCCCCTGGACTTGGAATTTAAATCTCTATCTTAAAACTGAGCAACAAATGTCCTCTTTGTTCTAGTCGGTATCTACCTGCCTTCTCTCTGATATCCAGCATTTTTAGATTTTTGTTTTTTAATTATACATGGTAGGTTCAGAAATACTCTCCATCATATTATATCTTCATAAATATACTTATAAGATATATAGTATATACATTCATTTTTCTGTTTTATTAATACTGATGTTGAGTTTGGTGTCTGTTTGATGGTGTTGGTTTTTCTTGAATTGTCGGTGATTCCTGGTTATTTTCTCATGGTTCTTTTTGCCTGCCTGCCTATGGTACTTATGATGGAAAATCCTGGGGTGGGTGGACTAGGAGCTAGTGTTTGGAGTTTGGATGCCAAAACACTTGGTTGCCATACTCCAGTTTAGGTTATTGACTACTGTGTGTATGCTCTTTTCCCCAGGTTTCAATGTACACCTTTTCTCCCTTGAAACTTTGGGCAAATAATCCAGCCACTAACTACTCAGCCAACCATGAGACAATCCCTCAACTGCTTCAAACACAGCTTACTAGAGATTGCCCTAATATTCTCTTTTCTCCACTTCTATCCATGTGCTCTGAGCTCGGTTTCCCAAAAATCACTCCTACCCACCCAGGAATCTTGCCCTGCTATGCCTTATTCTCTCTCTCAGCAGTTCCTCAGAGTTTCTGATCTAGTGTCCTTGCTGATTGCACAGAAGCAGGGTAAGGAGTTAAAGTGAAAAAGGATAAGGGAAGACATCTGGGAGAGGTAGCATTGAAATGAGTCATAATATATTACATGATATTTATAACATACCTGTTAGAATAGTATTCCAGGTAGTGGGAATAGCAAGGGCAAAGATGCTGGGAGAAAAATATTCTTGGCTTTTTCAAGGAATCTGGTGGGACTAGAGTATAGAGTGTATGGTAGTTGTTTCTTGATGGAGTTGAGAGAGGAAAAGTCATGTCATAATGTTATAAGGGTAACAAATACTCACACCTTAAAAAAAATGAACCTCAAACGGAATAGGATAAAATACAAAAAGGCCCTTGATTACATGATAAGTGATGTAAGAACTGTAAGAATGGGAGAGATTAGTTCCAACATGGTGGGCCAAGCAAAATTGTAGAAAAGACCTTAACAGAAGTATTTTATTTCTTGTTTATGCAAAAGTGTGAGTTCGTTGGTTGACTCTGCTGCATAACTTCATTAAGGGCTCCGTGGTTTGTAAAGTGTTGTCTGTGCCTGAGTGGTATACGATGTCTTACTACCAGGTTGACATTGCACCTAGTGGAAAGGGGGAAAAGGGAGAGTAATGTGGGTCATTTTTTTCCTGGGCAAGACTCAAAAATCACATACCACTTTTATTTACACTCCACTCATCCAAAATTTAGTCATGTGGACAACCTAGCTGAATTGAGGTTTGGAAGTATCTTCTTTATTGTGATTTGCGCCCTACCTAGCTAAAGTCTCTGTTGCCTTGGAAGAGGGGAGAAAAAAATATGCACTTTTAAAAAGTATGCACTCTCCTGCCCTTTTTAAAAAGAAAGTATTCATAATTATAGTAATTAAAATCTATCAGTTATGGCACAGTTTAAAGCTCTAATGCTATATAGACTTTAGTTCCATTAGCCATCTAAAGCATCCCATTGATTTTTTGGCCAGGGCTAACCTCACCTTTCATTATATTTAGCTTTAGATATTATATGGGACATTTTGACTTGTTGAATTTCTTGGCTAATAGATTATACCACGAGTTAAGTAGACACTCTACATCCAAACAACAAATACTTCATAGGTTACCTGTCAGATTTCAAATTATAATGAATAAAACTTTTATTACTTTATTCCCCATCACGCTCATGGATTTTTATATTACCTTTTATAAGGGTCCATTTCAAATTTGATGGATGTGCACAGTGTATGAAGCAATCTATATTTATGTTCCTTGCAAAGGCCAAAAGTTGACTAAACACATCAAAAAACTGTTGCCGTTGAAATGTAATTGCACACATCATGAATACATTACCACTGCTGCAGCATCTGCAGCGCGTTGGCGCAAACTGCTGCTGACTTTCAGCAGACTACAGCAAATGGTAAATACATGCTGTTCTTTTATCCAAGGAAGAAGTATTGCATGCTTTTTGGTCAAAGTATCGTCTCCAAATCAGCAACAAAATACAGATACAAGTACTATTGCAACAGCTGTTATTTTCTAGAAATGGAAGACCTCAATAATTCTACACATATGCTAATCTGCAAGAAAATTTTATCATCCTGTATTATCGATGACCTAAATATAGATTCTGAAGGAAACTTAAATGTTGATCTCAGTTTCTTCAAGTAGTGGCTTGTGACCAGAATACCAAAGGTATCATCCACAAAAAATTAAACGTGCAAAGGGAAGAAATAATTCATAATTTATTAAATGATGTAAGTAACTGCTACCTTGCATTACTTACATTGTATGATAATAAATAGTCCTATAGTTAAATAAAAGGAATGAAACAAGTAGACATTTTAACCTTCAGGTAAGTTTTATTTACTTTTTAAAATGAAAGACTTCGGGGATCCCTGGGTGGTGCAGCGGTTTAGCGCCTGCCTTTGGCCCAGGGCGCGATCCTGGAGACCCGGAATCGAATCCCACGTCGGGCTCCCGGTGCATGGAGCCTGTTTCTCCCTCTGCCTGTGTCTCTGCCTCTCTCTCTCTCTCACTGTGTGCCTATCATAAATAAATAAAAAAAAATTAAAAAAAATAAAATAAAATAAATAAAAAAAATAAAAAATAAAATGAAAGACTTCAAATTAAAGTATAGCAATCAAGAAATGATCACTGAGAAAACTATTCCTCATCTTATGGCCCATCTGTTTTGAAAAACAGCAATGAACAAGTATAATTAATATGAGAAAGATAACACATTGCATTGATAAAAGAGAATTCTATAAAAACGGGGCAGAGAAGAAAGAGTTCTGAAAATAAGAAATATGATGACCAAAATAAAAGTATTCAAAAGAAATAGTTGAAAGTATTGACAAATAACATCACCTTGGAGGAAAATAAAAAGATAAAGATCTCAAAAACAGGAAGGAATTGATAGAAAATTAGAATCAGTGTAGGAGGTTAAATTTCTGAATAATAGAAGTTCTTGAAAGAATAGAGAAAAGGGAGATATTACCAAATAACCAATAAAAAAAAAAGATTTGCAAAAGCAAAAGACTTGAGTCTTTTCATTGATAAGACTCAGCAAGGATCTATCTAACACATCAAATAAAAATGACTCATACCGAGACAGCATTATAAGATATCAGAACACTGGATACTAAGAAGAGCCTACAAATCTTCAGATGGGAGAAGCAGGTCAGATACAGAGGAATAAGAAGAAAACATGGCACCGGGCTTCTCAACAGCAGCTCCAGGTACTAGAAACAATCAGCAGTGTTTTCAATATATTCAGGGAAAATTAGTTCCAACTTAAAATAACATGTTCAACCAAACTCTCAATTGTGAGGATAAAGTTTTTATCCAGGTAAAAAGTGGAAAGACAAAACAAAACATTACATGTAATGTATTTTTCTTAGGAGACCAATGATGTTGAATCTCAGCAGAACAAGGAAATAAAGTGGGGAAAAAAAATCCTAAGCAACAAAGAAATTAAGCCAATGGGACTTTCAAAAGAAAAGTGAAGAAAGTCCCTGGGTGACAGCTGAGAAAGAAATCTGTCCAAATTGGAAAAAAAAAAAAAAAAAAACAGACAATTGCATGAAGGAAAACTGGAGAGAGGAGGAAAACCGGGAGAAAACAGATGAAAATAAAAGCATAAAAATGATAAATCATCTGATGTTTAGCGGTGTTTATGAACATTACTGTCAGATATTTGGCAGACCCGTTAGAGAATTTAGAATAAAATAATAATAATTGGTACATGTGACACTGAGCAAACAGATAAAAATAAGACAATAATTAGCTCTTGGTCAAATTAAATGTGTTTTTGCAAAAAGGAAATATATTCACAGTCTTCGACCTGGTTCAGCAGTTTGCTTAGTGATATAAATGCTAAGAGTTTCACCAAAAATTATGATGTAGTTGCATTGAGAAGATAAGAGAAAGAACCTTAGCTCATCCAAACTCTTAACTGCTATAATGAAAACTTTAATAGGTTCTATCAAAATCAATCAATCAAGAGAAATCAGAGCGGTATTTAGAAGTATGGGTGTAAATACCAAAGAAGCACCTAAAATCCTTGAAAAGTGGCTGCCTCTGGGAAGCCTGACGAGAGGGAGGACATCCTAGACGCAGATACTTTTTGATATCAGGGTGACTTTTATTTTATATATATGGGCAGGATTCAATAAGGTGCAAGTGGAAAACAAATTGATGCCTCCACTGCTATTTCAAATACAATCTGCGCTCTCTTTTTCTCTAACTCTTGGGCAAAATTTCTAGTAGACACAATAGCTATTTTAGGTTATTCTCTGACAACAGAATGTTCTCTGGTCATTTTTAGAGCTAAACATAGTATGTACATTGTCCGGACCCAAGTGATAATTGCAGAGCTCTCCAGTCTTCCCCATTTTAAAACCTTGTTCTACTCTTCAGGATTGTTTTAGGCTGGGAAGCCTCCGGAGAAGGCAGGGGCGTAGTGACAGCAGACCGACCATGGGAGGCTTCCCCTCTATTTTTTTTTTTTTTTACTCTATTTATTACTTTTCCTTTTTCCTTTTTTTCTTTTGTGAATGGTGCCACTTTTGTGGGTTTCTCAGGGACACTTTTTCCGGGGCTCCCCCAATCAAAGCTCCCTTTTTGGCTGCGGGCAACGAGTCTCGGCTAGTACCCTGCCCTCTTAGGGTGGTGCCCTTTGTTTATGAGTCCAGTAACGCCTTCAGCCCTCCAGATGCACTGGTTTATCTTGGCTGCAGACCATGTACATTTTATGGTTCCACTGAGCTCATGAGAAAGCCTCACATCCCTGCCAAGGAGAATGGAAATGCAGCTTCCTCCCAAGGAAGAAAAAAATGGGGAAAAACCTCCTCTCTTTGTTCCACAGCCAGGCAGGCAACTCCACGTACTACTTTTGACGTTAACCTCCCCAGATGTGAGCCAGTCACCAGTACTTAAGCCCCGTAAAATCTAAGGGATCCATGCAAGCTGCCAGGGTGAGCCCCTCAAGGCCCCTCTCATTCATCTTGAGCTGAGACGGACGCAGCCCTCAGCCTCTGCCTCTGGAGGTAAAAACCACAGCACGTGAGAGCCTTCTCCAGGAATCCTCTCCCCCAGCTCGTTAGCCTGCCCTCTCTTGCAGGCTGGGGGTGATCACCAACCTTGGGAGACTCAGTTCCACCACAGTTTAGCTTATACAACATAAGTCTGCAAGTACCCAGATTCAGAATACTAGGCTATATGGGCTATATGGCAATGATTTTTTTTTTTCCTTTGGCCTTTGGACATTGACTAAAACTGAAAAAGAAGCTTAATTTTATCATCCTGTTGCATAGGTTTCTAGTACTATTTTTTGAACCATATGCATTTTTAAAAAATCTGGATCAAAAACAAAAGCTGATTTTTCTTTAAAAAGGAAAAGTAATGAGATGCTACAGTATAAATTAAATAATAGTGATTCTGAGTCTTTTTAGTCAAGTGTCTGGATAAAGGAAGACTTGAAAATGATACATATGGTGAAGCAGAAAGCCCCAGGTAGCTTTCAAGGGTCTGAGCTGCAAAGGTTGCAAACTCCAGTGCCACCAGACCGGAGAGACGACAGTCGTACAGGAAGGAGGGTAACCTGGACCAAACTGTGCAGCTCTCACCACCGCCCCGCACACAAGAGAAACATGTGAGCTAGTGCATGTGCGAATTAACTAGACAAGAGCTATCCCTTTTTTTATATAAATTTATTTTTTATTGGTGTTCAATTTGCCAACATATAGAATAACACCCAGTGCTCATCCCTTTACAAGGTATACATACAGCAGTCACTACGGGATCATGGACGTGCACTTGAAATATCTTACACATTTGTCAGTTGTGCCTCCATAAAGCTGAAAACAAAACAAAACCCTTCAGTGCAAGAGTCCTGAGTGATGACAACTAGTGTCAAAAACTGGGCACCCGGGGGGCTCACAGTGGAGCGTCTGCCTTCGGCCCAGGTTGTGATCCCTGGGGTCCTGGGATCGAGTCCCCCATCGGGCTCCCTGCATGGAGCCTGCTGCTCCCTCTGCCTGTGTCTCTGCCTCTCTCTGTGTCTCTCATGAATAAATACATAAAATGTTAAAAAAAAAAAAAAAGAAAGCAAATGGGAGTGAAGGGCAAGGATTCTGAGAGCCTGAACAATCTAAAGCCAACAGCTACTACATTTCAGCTGGTTGCCATGCAGTAACTTAAAATCTGATTTCAAAGAGGAACTTATTTTATGCAGACTCTCTGTAAAAAAAAAAAAAAAATGTTTTTGACAAATAATTGAAAAATGTTGTAACATTTTTAAGACAAACAAAACTTGTCTTCCAGCCAGATCCTGCAGCTAGGCAACCTCTGATCTTCGGATTTCTTTGCACAATGCCTGTCGTACATCAATGCTGTTATATAGGTAAATTATTTCCCAGGGTACGGTGTGATTTTCTCTAAGACTATTGGCCCTAGATTACAGAACCACCCAAACCAAGGTCATTATCTAAGTCCATCCAATAACTTAACATATTTATTGAGCACTTACTGTGTTCCAGGCACTATTCAAGGTACCCCAGAGATACAAGAGTAAAAGCAAACAAACAAAACCTCTGTCCTTATTTATGGGACTGAGTCCATGGGCAACCAAGCAAACACTCCAGATTATGGTCAATGCATATGTTTAGGGCAGAAGTATTATCTTTATAAGCATCATTGCTGGTTTTTTTTTTTTTTATGATAGTCACATAGAGAGAGAGAGAGAGAGAGAGAGAGAGAGGCAGAGACACAGGCAGAGGGAGAAGCAGGCTCGATGCACCGGGAGCCCGACGTGGGACTCGATCCCGGGTCTCCAGGATCGCGCCCTGGGCCAAAGGCAGGCGCCAAACCGCTGCGCCACCCAGGGATCCCTCATTGCTGGTTATTGACTGAACATTTGTTTAATCATCATAATAAAAGATAATGAAAATGCATTTGCGTCTTCATTTTATAGGTAAGGAAACTGAAGCCTAAGAGATTACCTTGATTACCTTAACGCAGCTATTAAATGGCACAATGAGGGCTTGAGCCCAACGTCATGGAACTCGAGAATCCTACCTACATTTTGGCATCATGTTGGATGAAGACTAACGAAACAGGTTTAGGAGGTAAAAAACCACAGGTTTAGGACGTAAGCTAAAACAGAGAGACTATGTTGGGGGAAAATGATAGGAAGGTCACACACACGCACACACACACACACACATCACATCACAAACGTGTGACATCAAGGAACTCATAGCCAGAATATTGGAAAATAAGCACAGTGCACGAACTTCATGGTTAGATATCAAAGGTAAAGAAATTCTTTAGACAAACACATGGTACGTGCACAAAAGATAATTGTCTCAGCTAGGACGAAGTAAAGGAGGCCATGAACGATCGTAGCTCATACTGGACATTTTGCATTTATTAACAAAAGTAGAAGTCAATTGCCCCAAATTTCTTCAGAGCAGCTCAACGGCATTAAGATCCCAGGGGTTTTGTTGTTGTTGTTTTCAATTCTTCCTCTTATGCACGTTGCCTTTCTGGCCTCTTGTCTTTGGCTTGTTTTCTCAAGGTCACAGTGTCTAAATGAGGAAGAGGGAAAGGTTCTCCTTTTTCCTTTCTGAGAGTTTCCTCCAGGGAGAAAAATATTTCCTCCAAAGTTCCTCCAAAGATGTTTTCATTTCATTGGTCAAAACGGTAACGAAGATGAATGGGGTCTTTCAAATTATGATAGGCTTGGACAAATGTTGATTCATCTGTGTAGCCAGACACATTGAACAAAACTATGGCTTTACTAGCAAGGAGGAAGGGATAAATGGTTGTCGGTTAAGCCCCTAATAAAGTCTTCCAAAATAATGGAAAAGCTAATATTTCTTGTGCTTATTATACACAAAATACCTTATAATACAAAGAAATAAAACAATGCAATGATTGATAACCACAAAACCTTTATCTGTGTAAATAATAGGTTCAGAGTTCTGAGTCAGTTCATGGATTTGATCAAATGTATCAAAAGTAATAACCTGCGTGAAATGAAAAGCATTTTAAAGAAAAATCACAAATGAAAACTTAAATGCAACCTTGACCTGAGTGCAACAGGCAAGACAGTAGACTCTTGCACAGAGAAGATCAACCATACAGCCGGTAACGATATCTTTTATTACCATAATTCTTTAACTTTATTGGATTTGAGGACACATAGAAATGGATTCTCTCTTAAGAAGCAGAAGAATCGAGACCTTTTCATGTAACTTTTAGAAACCTGTCCCTCTTGGTAGCTCACTTGCAGGCAGGCAAGAAAATACAAAATGCAACTGCTCTGTACCTGGGTACCGACAACGTACATACTTGGTTACATCAGGGTACTATCTATCGGGTTCTTTTTGCTTACCCTCTTTTTCTAGAGCTTTGTAGACAAATTAAGTGTGAATCCTTTCAAATCACACACACATACACGCACACACACGCACACACCCACACCACATTCATATTTTAGTGTATTTTTTTTTGAGAGAGGGTGCACACATATGTGGGGGGGGGCAGAGGGAGAGAGGGAGAGAATCTTAAGCAGACTCTGTGCCCAGAGCAGAGCCAAACTCAAGCTCACGACCCGGAGATCATGACCTAGGCTGAAATCCAGAGTTGGTCATTTCACGTACGGAGCCACCCGGGCGCCATACCCACACACACTGCTGAAAGGACAGTTGTGCCCTTCATACAATTTTCATTGCTTTATCTTAATGTTTGCTTTCTCATTTGTTTCCATTTTTGTCGTTCCCTGATGCTCAAATCAAATATGACTTTAAACATCAGGAAGTTATTTATAGATACTCAACACACATGTTTATGATAGTCATTTTCAAGTTTATTACCTCCAATAATGTAAATAAAAATAACCGCCAGAACCTGACTATGCAGGAAAGTGATGTCCGGTTTATTTCTTCCCTTTTCTCCGGCTATTCAATGCCCCTCAATTGCCTCCTAACCCATTGTGCCAGATGATTTCAGTGCTTTGCCCACATCCGCAGGCCCTTTACCAAATTTCCACATTTAACCTACGGTTATTCTTTTGCTCCAAAAGCTAGCAGTTAGCATCCATGTATCTTTATTCACAAGCTGGCTGCTGGCTGCTGGAACCAGCTTTCCCTCGAGCACAAGGAAAGCCAGAAGTGCCCCCTTCCATCCGCCCCACCCCACTGGATGCACCTAATCGATAACTGCTATGTGCAGGAGTGCAAAAGTGCTTTTCTCCTGCCTCTGACTAAGACAACTCAGAAGTGGTCCTTGCAGTGTTTACAGAGTGCTGTGAGATTGAACCAGTCACCCTTTGTGGACCTCTGTCTCCTTGCTTGCTCCTTCCCATCTCAGTTCCACTTCCTAAATCCCCCAGCAGCTTACAGGGGTTATGAAGCCGGGGCTGCTTTAGCAAAGTACCACAAGCTGGGTGGAAATGTCTTAGCTCCCAATTCTGGAAGCTAGAAGTCCAAGATCAAGGTGTCAGTAGGATTATTTCCTTCTGAGGCCTATGAGAGGCCATCTATTTTAGGCCATCTATTTTATGCCTCTGGCCTAGCTTCTGGTGGTTTATTGACAATCTTTGATGCTCCTTGACTTGCATAAGCATCACCTGATCTTGGCCTTTGTGTTCACATGGCATTCTCCCCATATTCACGGCTATGTCCAAATCTCTGCCTTCTTATAAGGACGTCAGTCATATTGGATTAAGAGCCCACCCTATTCCAGTGTGACCTCACCTTAACTAATGACTTATTTCCAAAGAGGTCACATTCACGTGCACTGGGGGGTTAGGATTTCATATCTCTGGCACAGGGAGTCAGGGGTACGGGTAGCTCCCACCTCAACCCATAACAAAGTTTTTCCTAATAAAGCACTTTCACATGAATTCTCATCTCGAAGTTGGCTTCTGGAAGGCTCATTCTGTCCATCAAATATTTAATTACCGTCTCAGTTACATTGCTGTCTGTTGCAAAGAAAAGATAGTTCAACTTAAATTTACTTGCATAATGAAAGAAATGTATTGCTTTATGTAAATAAAAAATTCAAGGAGAGATCAGACTTTAGGCAAAATTTCATTCAGACATTCATGAGTCACTCAACACAAAGTTTTTAAGTGCCAACTCTGTGCCAGGAAATGCACTCAGTTTTGGAGATATAACAGCAAACCAGAGACATTCCTAGAACTTATATTCAATTAAGAGAAGACAAAAAAGTCAAAATTAATAAGTAAAATGAATAGCAATTACATGATGATGAAGATGACAGGGAAAAAATAATGCTGAGAAGGAATCAAGTAGAGTTGTGGTGGGTGTGTATGTGGCCGGCACAGTGCTTGTAACAGTAGTTTGGTCTTGAAAGTTCTCATTTGAAAAGTAATATCTGAATAAAGACCTGAACAAAATGAGGAAGTGACCCATGAGAATATCTAGGAAAATGCCTAAGAGGAAGATATTCCAGGCATAGGGAATAAGTAATGTAAGGTGGAAGTTTGCCTGGGATGCTAAGAAGCAGAAAGGAGGCCATTTGTTCTGAGCAGAGTGAGGGAGAGTTAAAGTGGAGAGCTAGAGGTCAAGAAAACAGTGTTCAGAGCACATGGAATCCTATAGGCCATTTCGAGAAGCGTAGACTTCACTCTGAATGAGATGGGAAGCTCTTAGGGAGCACTCACAGAGACCTGGCCAGATCAGACACTTGAACAAGTGATGGATGCTATACTGAGAATAGACTGAATGGGGACGAGGGGAGAAGCAGGAAGACCAGTTAAAAGGCTATTGCAATAAACCAAGCAAGAGATGGAGGTGGCTTGGACTAGGCCATAGCAACAAATGGGCGAGATGGTCAGATCCTGAATATATTTTAAAGACAGAGTCAAAGGATTTGCCAGGAACTTTTTTTTTTTTTTTTTAAGAGCAAACATGTTCAAAATGCATCTACTTTCTTTGTGGTTACATTTCTCTTTGCTTCTCTCAACTCAGCCATGATCATGGACCAACTGCATCTTCAGACTGCTTTTCTCATGGTAGAAAAACAGCAGCTTAATGCTTCCTAGATAAGATCCAGGAGAAAAAGAGGGCTTCTTTCATTTACTCATTGCCAATAACATGCTAAGCCCCCTTCTGAATGAAATAACTTCGGTCACATCTACTGTGATCATGAGAATATCTTATACCAGATGGCGTAGGCCTGAGTTGTGTGCCCTAAACCATTAGGGCACTGTTCCTAAACCATTCACTGTGGAAGGAAACATAGAATTTCCCTGATTGCTTCAACTCAACCATTGCTCATGAGGTGTTCAAAATCACTGAACAAGTATGGTGTCCACAAAAAGGGAAAGAGTAAAATAACTACTAGCAAGGCAAATACAATGTCCATTACAAATACAATTCTGTGGGCTAAAAATTATTTTCAGCCCACAGATCTATGGCTTCCTTAGTAAATATCATCAGATATAAGCCAAATTCTCACAATAAAGTCCATGAAAATTGCTAATCCTCCAATTGCCAATGATGAATGCCTTCCTTTGGTCAGCACACAGAGTCATATATAGAATGAGAAAAGAAAATAAGAAGGGTCTAATCATATATAACAATTTAAATAAAGAGTTCATCATTCGTATTTTACAGGTCAATTAGGCAATACTTCAGAGAAGGCTGTCTTAGTAAGTTTCCGTCCATCCTCGTTATACTATCTTTGAATTAGTAAAATCATAGGTTCCAGGCATGGAATGATGACTCCTAGCGGCTTGGGAGAGGAGAAAATGGAGGAGGACATAGAGAATCATTTATCAATGAGCTTAAAGTTTCACTTAACCAAGATGAATAAGCTCTAGGGATCTGTTGTACAACATTGTGCCTACAATCACAGTAATGTACTCTACACTTAGAAATGCTTTATGGAGGTACATCTCATGTTAAATGTTCTTACCAAAATAAAATTAATCTGTTACAAATACCACCAGGGCAGCCTGGGTGGCTCAGCAGTTTAGCACTGCCTTCCGTCCAGGGTGTGATCTTAGAGACCCGGGATCGAGTCCCGCATTGGGCTCCCTGCATGAAGCCTGCTTCTCCCTCTGCGTATGTCTCTGCCTCTCTTTGTCTCTCTGTGTGTCTCTCATGAATGAATAAATTTTTAAAAATCTTTGAAAAAATAACACCATCACCAAAAATAACAGTAATAGCTGACTCATTCACTACAACTCTGCGCAAGGCACTCTTCTTCTAAGCACTATATATATGTTTAACATATATAATTCTCACACTGGTGTTAGGGTCTCTATTCTAGACATGGAATGGAGGCACAGAAAGGTTAAATAGCTGACCCAGAATTGAAACCAGTCTTACTCCAGAGTTTATAATTCTAACTGCTATGCCAATGGAAAAATGTTGACCATTTCATTATTTTTTTATTTCAGAAGAATTAGTATGAGAATAAGTCAATATTTGTGTTGTTTCTAATTTCAAATCTAGTGACAAACATCAAAGCAAAAATGCTAGATCTAACATTTTTTAATATTTTAATGTGAGCTTTGTATCATTGACTCTATTGATTTCCCCATGTCAAGCAGCCACATTAAAAATAAGGAATTTTCAGACAATTGATTGTGGTCTGAATAAATACTACTTGATCTAATGAAATACAGAATAAAAGAATTCAGTGGTAATGGTTATTTTAAATACCCAGGTTTAAAATGAAGTAAATAAACATTTTATTTTGTTAAATTACTCTATCCTTTATATTTCAGTATTTTTAAAAGAACCATAATGCATTTGAAAGATACTAAAACTAGAATTTCAGTCTTGGTTCTGTTTTGATATTTTTTCATCTTCGAAATAAGAAGAAAACTAAATAATCTCTAATTTTGCTTCTAGCTCTTACATCCATAAATAGAAAACTGATAAGACATCTTAAAAATGTATGGTTTAGTTCCTACAGTTTAGTTTTGTATGAAATTAAACATGATTATGTTATAAAGTCTAAAGACATCTAAAATATACATTTATGTATGTTTAGATATATAATGTATATGTATGCATGTCTATGCGTATGCACAGACACACAGTTTCTGATAACGTATTGATGTATTAATTCAGCAAATTGCATTCTCTACCTCATAGGCAAAGTTGGAGTAAATGTCTTATAAACATAGTTTCACTGATATTCTAAAAAGAAATAATATAAGATAGCTGTATGATTTTGAATCTCAATTATGGTTCCCTTTTTTGATTCAAGTCAATTTAAAAGAAAAAGCAAGTTAAACTTCTTGACATGGAGGACAGGACCACACATTAAGTCTTTATTTTCTCCTATATAGTTCTTATGCAAGTGTTTGCTTATCATGAACTCACTTTGACCCAAAGGCTTTGAGCACATTTTAGATCTCAGAACAGGTAAAATAGACACCACATAAAATGCTGAGAGAAATTCTGGTTTCTTTCTGATATGACTTTGATATTTTATAATACTCATTGAGGTAATGACTCAAACTTTCATTACATAAAATAATAGACATGTTGTCTGGAAAGTTTCAGTTAAACTTATAAGCAGCCTTATGAAGAAAAGAACTCTGTATTTGGAGTTAATATCTTGAATAATCATCCTGGTATCTGTTGCCTCTGGGTAATTCATTTAATCTCATCTTTGATTTCCTTATCTTTAAAAAGAAGATAAGGATGATACTTGTCAAACAGGGTTGTTGTTATGAAGTCCCCGATGAGCTAAAAATGTATGCTATTCTCAGTGAATGGATGTAGTAAATGAATACAGATCTCTTTCTTAAGCACTAGATGTTTACATCCACCCAGCTGCTCAATAATAAAACAAAAAACTGGTGTTAATTGAACATGTTTCATGTGTCAGATTTAAAAACAAATAGATTTCCAACATTATGGCAGACTAAGTGGTCACGGAAAAGACTCCTGTTCAAATATATAGAAATATTTGAGGAAATATGGTAATTTTTAGATATATAATCAACCTCTGATGGAAAAGATGAAAACTCCTACTTGACAGAAAAGAAGTAACCAAATGTAACTTCAACAAGGCCATTAGTTGATACTGTGGGAATTTAGGCAGGCATTAACCAGATATAATCCCTAGGGGTTAGGGTTTGTGATTTTTAACAAACAACACGAAGCAAAGGATATCTTGGACCAGAGTAAGGTGAGGACCTGAAACCTAGCTACTTATACTAAGATGATATCCTGGAAGAGTTCATTTTGCTCTAAAGCAAGAAAAAGAAAGGCTCCCATCTTATGCTGAGTCTTATATGGTGTAGGGTTCATATTGACCCTACTTATATGGAATAGGAATTCTAAGACTTTAAGTATAAAAGTTGGCCCAACACTAGGAAAACTCTAGGGGGTCCAACAAAAAAAAAAAAAGCTTTGCATTATGGAAAGTCTGAGAACTTAGTACTCCTGGTTTGCCCACAGGAAAGAAAATACAAACAACATAACAAATCAACAAACAAAACCTCCATAGGAAGTGAATACAGAAAAAAACCTGATAAACCATGAAATTAAACACTTTTCTTACACCACTCACAAAAAAATGAACTGTAAAGGATCAAAGACTTAGACATAAGACTTGAAATCATAAAACTCATAGGAAAAAAAAAAGTAGGCAGGAAGTTCTTGACATAGTCTTGGCAATGAGTTTTTTAAATATTTTAATATATGTTATAATTAAAAGCACACACACACAAAAAAAAGAAAATAAAAAATCAACAAATGGAACTACATCAAACTTGAAAGCTTCTGCATAGCAAAGGAAAACAACCAACAAAATGAAAAGGGCAACCTACAGAATGGGAGAAAAGTTTTGCGAGCTATCCAAAATTATAAGCAATTCATTACAACTCCACAACACCACCACAAATCTGACTAAAAATAGACAGAGGGGAAAAATATAGACTGAGGAACTAAACATTTTTCCAAAGAAGACATCCAAATGGTCTACAGGTACATGAAAAGGTGCTCAACATCACTAATAATCAGGGAAATGCAAATCAAAACCAAGATGAGAGGTCATCTCACATTTGTAAGAATGGAAATCATTAAGAAGACAAGAGATAAGTGTTGGTGAGGATGTGGAGAAAAAGGAGCCCTTGTGCACTACTGGGTGGATTGTAAACTGGTTCAGCTACGGTGGGGAACAGTTTGGAGGTTCCTCAGAAAGTTAAAAAAAAAAAAAAAAAACTACCATAAGATCCAGCAATCCTACTTCTATATATGCTCAGAGAAAACGAAAAGATTACCAAAGAGACTCTGCACCCCCATGTTTATTGCAGCATTACTCACAATAGCCAAAATATGGAAACTACCTAGGGAGCTAAGCATGAATGAAAAGAGAAAGAGATCTATATATACACATACAGAGGCATATGCACACTGGAATATTATTCAGCCATGAGAAAAGAAGGAAATTCTGCTATTTGCCACAACATGGGTGGAACTTCAGGACATTATGCTGAGTGAGATAAGTTAGGGAAAGGCAAATACTGTGTGATACCTCGTATGTGTGGAAACCTAAAAAAAGGAAAATCATAAAAGGGAGAGTAAAATGGTGGTTAGCAGGGCTGGGGCACGGGGGACAGGAGAGATGTTGCTTAAGGGCCCAGACTTGCAACTGGTAGACAAATAAATATTGGAATACACAGTATAGTGACCGTAGACAACAAAACTGTATTGTAAATGATGGACTTGTTAAGAGACTAGATTTTTTTTTATTTAAAAGATTTTATTTATTCATTTTTTTAATAATAGATTTATTTTTTATTGGTGTTCAATTTGCCAACATACAGAATAACACCCAGTGCTCATCCCGTCAAGTGCCCCCCTCAGCGCCCACCACCCAGTCACCCCCACCCCCCGCCCTCCTCCCCTTCCACCACCCCTAGTTCGTTTCCCAGAGTTAGGAGTCTTCCACGTTCTGTCTCCCTTTCTGATATTTCCCACTCATTTTCTCTCCTCTCCCTTTTATTCCCTTTCACTATTATTTATATTCCCCAAATGAATGAGACCATATAATGTGTGTCCTTCTCTGATAGATTTTAACTGTTCCCAACACTAGAAGGGATAATAACTATGTGACACGATAGAGGTGTTAGCTAAGGCCACCATGACAATCATATCACAGTATACGTGTATCAAATCAATGTGTTGTACACCTTAAACTTACAAAATATTGTATGTCAACTATAACGCAATGGAAAGGTAAAAACAACACAAAAACCAACCGTTCTAGAAGCTCCCACTGGGAAATGGCTGCAGTCATTTTCTTCACTTTCCCCAAAACAAAACTGCAAAACCACTACCACGAAAGGAAAGAGTTCATCATAAGGAAGAGTTAGCAGAAAATATAAACAGAAGATTCAGCAACTTAAGAACTTGAAATAAAACTTCAAGTGAAAAAATATGTATGTTTAAAGTAATAACAAGAATGATTAAGACTTATTTTGAACTTACCATGTTCCGTACTGTTTTATTTGTTTTATGTGTATTGTTATTTAATTTTTACACTGTATATACAACTTAAAAACAAAATAAAACAAAGGCAGGTTACCTTTAAAGAATGATATTTAGCAAGAAAGCAATAATAGTAATAGTGATAAAGATAGAAAAATAAGGGCTTACCTTCTTCAAACTGCTGCTGAAAAATAACTTCATTGAAAATTCTGTTCCCATATAAATTGTTAATCAAGAATGAAAACAAGTACATGTCAGACAAAACCTAAAGACTTTGCCACTTATAGACCTTGTTTGAAATAGCCACCAAGGCCCACTCTTTACTATGGAGAAATTCGAATTCAGAAAGAAAGAATGTTATATGAGAAATATGATAAGCATGGTAATTGGTATTGGCAAATATAAATAAGCATTGATTATATAAAACAATAATAAGACTGATGAATCACTGACCTCTACTTCTGAAACTAATACATTATATGTTAATTAATTGAATTAAATTTTTTAAAGTAATATAAAAACAATAAGGATGATGATGACTAATTTGAGGGTAAAATACCAAGTTGGAACTCAAATTCTAAATACAGCATAGCATATGTGGAGGAGAGTTTAAATGCTGTAAGATCTCTGTTGTCTTCTGGAGTAAGCCAGAAACATGGATTAAGAATAAACTTAATTAAGTCAAGTATTCACCTAAAGAGTAAATGTGTAATGTATAAACTTCAAATCAATAGAGGAGAGGAAAATAAAATAAAAATGGTTATGAACACGACTGGAACAATCTAATACAAAGGCAGGCATAGAGTAAAAAAGATAAAAGTATGATAAAAAGAAAACAAAAGTAAGATGTTAAATGGAAGTCAAAGTTTATCAATAATGACAATAAATGGATGTGTAATAAACTTCTTAAGTGTCTCAGGATGTATTGAAAATATTAAAATCCAATATTTGTTTCTTAGTAGGACATCTGCTGTTTCAGACACACACTGAACACCCAAAGGTTGACAAAAATTAGAAATAAAGAGATGAAAAACTAGTATGATAGCAAATACTAATAGAAAGGTAGTGTGGTTCCATTAATATCAGACCAAACTGACATAATGGCAAAAATATTATCGGGGAAAAAGAAGTCTCTAAAAAATGGTTAACATTTACCATAAAGATACTGTAATTCTAATTTTAAACACATGGAATAACATAGCTCAAAATTCACAAAGCAAGATTACAAAATTACAGAAAAGGTAATGATTAATCTATAAATAATCATAATAAATTTTAATAGACTTATTTAGTAACTGATGAGTTCAGCACAGAAAAAATTAGTGAAAAAAATAGATGACAAGTTACATAATTATTAAATTGAACACAGAATTCATCAGTTAGAGAATTTGTATTCTCAAGCACATATAAAACTTCTTAAAAAATGTGGTTGCCTACCAGATAGTACATCTCCAAAAAATCAAATAAAAATGATAAACTCAATGATTTCTGACCACAAAGCATTTTTACAGTCAATAAGAAAACACACCCTAACATTCATATGACTTAAATCAAAAAACATACTTTCACATATCTTCTCAAAATATCTCAAAGAAGAAATAATAGTGTCGGTTGCATAATGTTAAGAATTTGACAATACACTAAAAATCAAAACTTATGAGGTATATTGGAAAATCAGTGGCATTAAAAAAGTAAAAAAATTAAAAATTATTGAGGTAAGAGGTTAACTCAAGAAATTACAAAAAGAACAAAGCAAACGGAAACAAGAGAAAGATGATAATGAAAATATATATAGAAATTATCGAATAAAGAATATAAAGTTAATGAAAGCAAAATGCACCCTTATAAAATTTGACAGGGAGCTAGGGTTAGGAAGAAAGAGGGAAAAGAGAGAAGGGGTATTAATTTTTGGAAAGAAAATAGACTGTAAAAATAATAATAGTGTAAAACAAAGCCCACTTTTCTAGAATGCTCCTCCCTCAAATACCTACACCTCTTGCTTCCTGACATTTTATTCTCTACCCAAATGTTCCTCCCACCTGACTAACGTAGATATTTGCATGGAAAAAAATAATATCATATTATTCCTCCTTGGTATGACTGGATATAAAATTAGCAGATTCTGCAAACTCCAAGAATTAATAACTAAAGTCTCGTAGCTAATTATTAATCAGTAAGCTTCTAAATATAAAATCAATATCTAAAAATAAATAATCTATATCATTCAATATCAGCATCAGTTGGAGAATAAGTTTTAAAGAAATAGTTGTATTCACAATATGAAAATAACCTGTAACAAACCAAGAATAAATCCTAGTGACAAACAAGGTCATGAAGAACATGAAAGAATGTAACGGGAGCAAACTAACATATTCATAGATGGATAGATTCACTTTTGCCAAAAGATAAATTCTCCCAATTTAATCTGTACATTCACTGATATTCCAATCAACATTTCACCAGGGCTTTTCACTGATTTTGAAAAGATTAACCAAAAAATTATATTTATGCTAATAAGATTAGACCAGAAGAGCCAAGAATATTTTGAAACATATTGGAGGAGGACTTATCCTAACAAATATTGAAAGCCACAATATTTGTTTTATTATAGACTCATGTGACATAGAATCACTCATGAGAGTAGAACAGAAATGGACTCACGTGTAAGGGGAACTGGATTTATCACAACTATTGGAAATCAGTAGGGTGAAGACCAAGTGGTCAATGGGAAAACTGGCTATCCATTTGAGACAATCATGAACTATTGTTATTTCTTCTAATTTCCAGGAAAACTCACCTAGAACACACTTCAGTCGTCCTCATTCTAAATCTTTTTTTTTTTTTGTCACCCAGCCCAGTGCTTCTTCAACTTAAATTTTTTTGATTTTCATGTATTCTTTCTAAATACAATGAGGTACAGGATCCTTCTATTTATGGTATCCATTTTATTCGCCCCTTTTTGACCTCAATTTCTTCCCTGGATTTTCAGTTGATTACATGGACTATTCTCTCACCAACATGCTCAGATCCTTCAAATTGATGTCCTTTTGGGTCATCCATAGAGAAAGATCCTAACTCCGAATCACTTCCACAGTTGGCCTTCTCTGACCCGGGCTACTGAGCGCTGCTTAATAAGAATTTTATGTCTCTGCACACTGGTGTCACCAAATTCATGGGTTCCAGCTCCAGCACCTAATCACTTTTTATATTTAACGAGTACTTTAGTCACTTTCTTTACAGAACTTTCAGACTTTCGCTCTTTTCCTCCCGGTTTTCTTCAAACCCCCTATGCAAGTTACTCTCAGCAAATATCTTGGTTCCCTACTTTCACAAAACTTAAGGCCATCTGGCCTGAACCACCATCATCTTCTCTTCTTTGTGTGTAGACGCATTTGGATATTTACACAATTCCATCCCTTCCTGCTTCACGGGCACGGGGGGCCCTCGTCCTGCTTCCACAGTAACCCTGTAATCCCTGTCTGATCCATCTTTATGGCTTTGGGGGCCTTGCTCCATTCTCCTTTCTCCTAAGGCTTCAATAACTTCCTTTGAGTAGTTCGTTACCCTTACTATGGACTTGCTCATGCTTCAACACCAAAATTAAGTATTTCTCTATGAAGGCTCTCTCCCCTAGCCACTGCCCTAATTCACTCACTTCTCAACCAAGCTCCTTGGAAAATGTAGTGTCACTCACTGCCATTCTCTTATCTCCGCTTATCCCTCAGATCTCTACAGTCTCATTTACAAAGTAAATTGGGGCGCCTGGGTGGCTCAGCGGCTGAGTGTCTCCCTTCAGCTCAGGGCGTGACCCCGGGTCCCAGGATGGAGTCCCACATGGGGCCCCCCATGCAGGGAGCCTGCTTCTCCTTCTGCCTGTGTCTCTGCCTCTCTCTGTGTGTCTCTCATGAATAAATAAATAAATAAATAATCTTTTTTAAAAAGTAAATAAAAAGTTCTTAATATCTCCAGGAAACTCCCCATTGACCAGTTAGTGGTGCATTCATTCCAGGTCTTCGTCTTTCTGAACTCTTCTCCTGTATCTGACCCTGTGGTTCATTGACTCCTTTTTGAGAGTCTCTAATGTTTCCCAAATTTTCAAGAAAATTTATCTCTTGAAACATCCTTTTTATTAAAGGTTTGTGACCAAGTTTAAGAAAGAATGAAATAAAAAAAAAACCTCCACATGACCAATCTCGCTTGAAGTTCCTCATACATTATCATATTGAAATGTAAGAGGATGTATTTTCACTCTTCCGTCGCATAAATTGTGCCCACTGCAGTCCCTCCACCAATATAGCCCTGGGAAGGGACAAGGGGGTGAGTGGCTTTTCTGGAAGGAGCATGTGATGATGTAGAGGAAATATTGTTAAAATCTGGGGTAAGTGGAAATTTTGCCTCTTCTGACCTCAGATGAATGTCGGGAAAGCGGAGAAATCCTGAAGTGAAGGCATGAGGCAGCAGGACCTGTGTGTCCTGACTTCATCCCCAGCCTGACAAAGGGCCGTTGACTGTGTGTGAGAGTCAGTTCCGGGCCGAAAGGCCAGTCCTTCACCAGCAGTGGTGAGGTGAACCTTCTGCAGAATGACTCTGTTCAACCAGAGCAATCCTATTAAACAAAGTAAAGGTGGCTTTATTTTTTTTTTATTTTTTATTTTTATTTATGATAGTCACACACACAGAGAGAGAGAGAGAGAGAGGCAGAGACACAGGCAGAGGGAGAAGCAGGCTCCATGCACCGGGAGCCCGACGCGGGATTTGATCCTGGGTCTCCAGAATCGCGCCCTGGGCCAAAGGCAGGCGCCAAACCGCTGCGCCACCCAGGGATCCCACAGGTGGTTTTAGAGTGTGTGTGGACAGCTCTTGGCCCAGAGTGTCGGTGCCCAGACTGCCCTATAGCGTCGCGGGCACCTAGACATTCCCCAGGGCCCTGCGGGGCACAGACAGCAGCCTGCTCGGGAGTTTACTGCAGAGACTCCTGCGACAGAAGAAAGGAACTAAAGCTTAGGTAGATTAGGGTTTAATTAGGTTGCGTCCAGCGTTCAAGTGCCAGGGAGGAGTTAGGTGGGGCCAAGTTATCAGGGAGGATGAGAGCCCTTCCCAGGCTCAGGAAAAACAGAATCCAGCTTGGTCACCGAATGCCAGCTGCAAACGCAGTGACCAACTGGCCAAGGAAATACTCCGTGCAGAGCCCAAAGGACACCCCGCTGCCCCGTGGATACAAAGCTCTTTTCCTACCACCCATAGCACCCAAGGACACAGGAATCTCCCCTGGGATTCCAAATGCCTTTTGGGGGAAGAGCACAGGAAGGATGCAAAACTATGGAAAACAGCGTCTACCAGGAGGGGACTAACTTAAACTGAAAACTGTTACAACTGGGTAATCTTTGAACATTTAAAGCAGTTTTTGTTGTTGTTGTTGTTTTGTTTTTAATAAAAAGCAACCCTGTGACTACCCAGAAGAGCGAAGATGAGTGAGAAAGATCAGAATGCTCAGGACGCCGAGAGGTGGTGATCTGTTGTCGGTTCAACTCCCAGGCCCAGAATCATTCTGGAGAGCAGGATCATTAAACTATACATTTTTTTGTGCCCTCACGCTTACCACAGTGCCAAGAGGAGAACAAGGCCGCAATTTATTTTATTTTTTTAGACTAAGCTTAATGTGTAAGTTAAATCGGCTGACTTTACAAGGTTTCTGACGAGCAGTCGTTCTCAGACTGGTTTTTAGACCCCTGAGTGGCCTTAAAGCTTTTATAAGGAATTCATGAAGGCAAGGATATTTTTATAATAATATGAAGACATTTATTTATTCACCATGTTGAATTTTGTACTGATGGTGCAAAAGGAATTGTGGGTGAAATTGCAGTCTTTGTGGCAAGAATCGGGGCAGTGGCACCAAACTGCACTGTCAGTGGTTTTTCACTACGTTTTCATTAAATCATAATTAAAAATAGAACTCACACTCTGAAAAATAATAATAAAAGTATTCCAGGGGCGGTGGCACAGTCGGTTAAGAAACCAACTCTTGATTTTGGCTCCACTTGTGATCTCAGGGTAGTGAGATCGAGCCCCATGTTGGGCTCCGGCCTCAGTGGGGAGTCTGCGTAGTTTCTCTCTCCGTCTCCCTCTGTCCCCTCCAACTCTCACTCTCTAAAATAAATAAATACATCTTTAAAACTAAAAACTAAAAAAAATAAATAAAATAATTCCAATTTTACTTGAGACTGTTCTTGAAGAAACAAGAATTATTAAATTAAATCTCAACCTTTGAACATACTTTCTGATATAAATTCTGTGTGACAAAAATATGAAGTATGCCGAAAAACACGTCTTCATAACAACAAAATGTTTTTGCATCAAGAAAACGACTTACGTAGTTGTTTAAGTTGCCAGCTGGAAGAAATAGTTTTTCCCCCTCAGAATACCATTTTCATTTGTAGATAATACGCTAATTAAATCATTTACTAAATACAAATTCTTACCAGCGTTTCTGAATATAGTAGGCTCTTGGTGATTAAAAAGCAACTGGCTTTTTTTTTGTTGCCTATTCTAACCCATCTATCTCTTGTTTCTTCCTCTCAGAACCTCACTCTTATTAAGGTATAATAGTCCTTTCCATGCGGCTCACAAGGCTCAGGAAAAATGTCCCTATCTCTTAGTTCTGGGATAATCACGATTGCTTTAAAAGTCCTGTTCCCCCTTATCTGGAACTCGTCAAAGAACAGGCAAGTGATCCGATTCAAACTGGTAAGAACCAGAGAGAAGTTCGGTGGAGGTTTCTAGAAAATTGATTCCTACCGTTTAAAACAGAGTCATGGAAAGCCTTTCTTCCTCTCATTCCAAGTCTGTATGTGAACAGGAAAGAATTCAGCTTCAGGAGCCACCAGCAACCACCCAGTCGTCCAAGGTGCCTGTGAGTGAGGACATGGAAAGAACCTGGGCTTCTGCTAACGCTGTTGACGTATTAGGCCAACCACCCCTGAGAACTGCTCTCCGTGTGCAGCTCACATTTGAGCAAATGAGTCTCCTTGTGGGTTACGCTAATCCGAGTCATATTCTCTGATCTCTGCCACCAAAAGCATCCTACGCGCAATAAGATAGCTGTTTTTTATTCTCACATTCCCATTAGGTAGCATGTTATAGATTTTTAACCTCCATCCGTTGCTTTCTTTCTGGCCATAGGGAATAATTTGCAGGGCAAGTGATGTTCATGTTCTTCCATTTGTCTAGAACAGCCTCCCCACCCATTTGGCTGATTGATTCAGGCCTCGGGTAAGGTCCTTTAAAACTCTGGCTGCTATATTTTTCATAGCAATAAAGATTTATGATGCTGCACTAACAGATATGCCATTTAACTATGATTGCTAGTGATGTAACATGTACCTTCTTATCTTTTCAGCACTTTTGAGAACTTTGAGAGTAATATTAGAGCAAACCAAGTATTACATTGGTAACTCTCCAAGGATGCTACCATTTTATTAGAAATGTATACTGTCTAATGTTTTCTATATAATACTCATTGCATGATCAGGATATTACATCGACAGACTAAGATATAAACCAACTGCTTAATTTATTTTACACCAGATCCACACAAACTCCCCATTAATCAGAATGATTTTGATTTCAAGCTAGAGAATGTGCAACTAAAAGTGGCTTAAAACCATTTGGGTTAATAAGTAGAAGAGGATAATGGCTGAGCATAAGACAACCAACAATATCCCTTTCCACCTCCTGGAGGAGATGTAATTTAACGCTGTTTCTTCTCAACAGCTCTACTCCTGCCAAAACCTACTACTTACCACTTAGGAAAATCAGAGTTGTTTTCATTTACTTCAGAAGGCAAGCAGGTTGTCAGCACAAAGCAAAGGAGGGGAAAAGAGTTGTGTGAAAATCTGCGTCTCTACGAATCAGTCACCTGTGATGGAAAAGGTAACCTAATCCGGTGTAGCCAACACTTTGTGTTTTAATAAATAATGCCTATTTCTTTTTAAAAAAATGACAACTCACTTAAAATTTAGAAAGAGCATAATCTCAAAATGAGAGTCCTGATGAAGAGTAGTGCAGTTGTAATCTACATTGGAATAGGTAGACAGATAGATACACTTTTTTGTCTTTTTTTTTTTTTATATCCTCTGGATCGGCATTGATCCTCCACCCAAAAGCATAAGTTAGCTATGGACACATTAAAAGTCATATTTGGACAAACTGAGGCATTGTAGGGCAAGATTTATTTATTTTTATTTTTTTTGAAGGGCAAGATTTAAAAGAAATACAAATCCCTATGTCCAAGTCACCGTCATATAATTTCTTTCTAAATTCACTCCGAGTTCCTAATTAAAATAACCCAACTCTGGTATTCTCTTCTAAGTGTCTTTTAACCCATCATCTTGTGTTACTCTTATAAATCAATTTAAATTAATTTATTTAGCCCCTTATTTGAGTATATATTGCATGTAAAGCGTGGTGACAGGAGCTTTAGGGATATAATGTCTAGAATCAGTCCATTTAATCACCTTCCCCATTAACTCACTCCCCAATTCTTCAGGTTCCTTCATGTTTAAAATAGGTTCCTTCAAGTATCAAAAAATCTTGCCTCTGGGCACCTGGGTGGCTCAGTCGGTTAAACATCTGCTTTCAGCTCACGTCATGATCTCAGAGTCCCAGGAATGAGCAAGCCCCCAGTTGGGCTCCCTGCTCAGCAAGGAATCTGCTTTTTTGCCTCTATTTCTCCCTCTGCCCCTTCCTCCCACCCCCGCCCAGCTCATTTTCTTTCTCTCTCTCCAATAAATAAAAATAAAATCTTAAAAAAAAAAATCTTGCCTAAAACTTGTCAGAGAAAAGGAGGAACTTTTCATCTTAATTCTTCCTGTTTAAGATTTTTTTATGTTACTTACTCTGAGTCTGCTCTCAGTTCTAACAATAAGCATGTTCTTTGCTATATTTAGAAGAACATTTTTAAAAGTTTAACTTTAATGTCAGCTTTACAATCAGAAACATCCTCTTGTCATTTGCTCTGGGTGCTTTCTCCTTCATAGCACGTTGCACAAGAAGAGTTAAACTGTGGCTTCGTGTCTGTTTTCCCAGCTAACCTGGAAGGCCCTTGAGAACCTGCTACTCATCATCATGTCTCCAGGACCAGGAACAGGTCTTTAAAAATTGTTAGAACTGAACTAGTTATTTTTTTTTAAGAATTCATTTATTTATGTGTGTGTGTGTGAGAGAGAGAGAGAGAGAGAGAGAGAGAGGGTGCATGAGAGTGGGGAGGGGGTAGGTCCAGAGACAGAACCTCAAGCAGACTCTGCTCAGCCTGGCCCAGCCCACACGGGGCTGATTTCATGCTGCGGGAGGAGGCTGTGCCCTGAGCTCAAACCCAGAGTCAGTCACTTAACCAACTGAACCACCCGGGTGCCCCCAAAACTGAGCCAGCTGTTGTGGAAGGAATACTCAATGAACTTCAACCTTAGTCAACGTTAACGTCCCCATTCTCCACTAATCAGTCATTAATGTAATATCAACCCCATACATATCCATTAAACAAAACTCGAATGAGCCTGTGCTACAGGCCAGGCAATGGGAGGATGAAGCTTGTGATCTCGAGGAGCTCGCAGTGCAACGAAAGCTATTTTAGGACATGTAAAAACTTGATTCTGATTTTCAAAACAGGCAACTCCAGTACCTCACATGACTGATCACTCATTCACATCACTCTCTGGAGATTATTTTTCTTTGATTATTTTAAATACAATTGGAACATAACGAAACCGAGTTATTTTAAAAATCAAAGCTATGCAACACTTTGCCGTTAAGAAGTCACTCAGGGAATAGAGAAGCTGGAGGGGGAAAAAAAAGAAGCTGGAGGAGACTTTTGGAAGAGGAAAAAGTCACACAAAGTGCAATCAGGAGCATCTGTAATGTCACACGTTCACAGAGCGGAAGATGGAGAGCTGCAAGGACAAACGAATGGAAAATGTACCCAAACTATCAAAACGATAATCACAATCACATACATAATGCTTCTTTCTAATTAAATGGTGGACTCTATAAGACTTCTTAAGTAATATTTGTAATTTTGAAACATAGTCTGTTTTATGTTACTCTCCAGCTATCCCTCTCGTGCCTCAAAATCTTACTCAAGTACTAGCTCTTGTGGGAAGTGATTCTTCTACCTCAAAATAATTCTTTCTGCTCCACAAACTTGTCAGAAAGCGGAGTAAGTAGAGAATAAAATCAAGAGATCATGGGAGAACAAATGTATGGATCATATAAGGATTTATTTACCAAATGTATTCATCAGGTATTAGTAATAACTTTTTATAATTAATAATTCAACATTTCCCTACGTGGGCACTCACAGTACATTCTGATGGTACTTCTTCAGCGGACCTCCCCATCCTTGTCCTGTCTCAGCGCTTTTCTTCTCTGTTAGATCAGAAGATTAAATCCTATTCATCTTTCTGCACCTTGCAGCATTACATTGAACAAGTTGCTGCCCATAAAAAATGAGAATGAATCCGAATCACCAAATGACTTTTGTTAGTATTTTTATCATAAACAGATGGCCAGAAAGCTGGCTCCTCCTTCACATGAGCCAAAGCAGGATTTGGCGAAATTTGACACGTTTTATTTAGTCATAGTCTGAATACCTGATTGACCCTCTGCGGAGATACAGCTTTCCAAATGTGGTCTGGGACCGTTAATGTTCTATCAAAGTTCCCCAGGTGATACCTATGCATCCAGTAAGTCAATAGGTACAATTCGATGACATCCTGTGCTAAGGCTGATGGGGCTAGAATGGTAAATCTGATAAACATCCCTGCCTGCATAACACTTACACTCTAGTGGGAAAGGCACTCATTATTTGCACTTACAATGCTTCTCGTGCAAAAGTGATTATCTTTGCTCCTAGACTGAATTAACATTGAAATATCTAAGTTAATGATAAATGATAGGGATCCCTGGGTGGCGCTGCGGTTTGGCGCCTGCCTTTGGCCCAGGACAGGATCCTGGAGACCCGGGATCGAATCCCACGTCAGGCTCCCGGTGCATGGAGCCTGCTTCTCCCTCTGCCTATGTCTCTGCCTCTCTCTCTCTCTCTGTGTGTGACTATCATAAATAAAAAAAAATTAGAGAAACATTTAAAAAATGATAAATGATAACTATGATTTATGAATTCCTATATGTCAAGCAGTTGTTAAGCACTTTTTAGGTATTTTTTTATTTAATATTCATACAACATGGATATTCAGATATCATTTCTAGGTTATAGAAAAAGACACTGAGGCACTGACAGTTTTTTTTTTTAAATGCCAACATTTGAGCAATATTTAGCAGAACCAGGATCAGAACTGAGATCGGCCTGACTCCAGTGCCTTGTTCTTCACCCTAACCAGTGTACCTCTAACTGGTAACCTCTTTAGTGTAGCATCTGGAATTTTTAAAATTTTTATTTATTCATTAATTTTGTAAGGCAGGGAAAAGCATAGGATTTGTCATATTTCAGCTTATCCATAACGTCTAGGACTATAAATGTCCTTACAGCATCGAAGTTACCAGGACATTGAAAATGAGTATGTGCACGATCATAGTTCAAGAGGGCAAAGAAGCATATAAGAAAGACCTGGGACTATGCAAAGATAGTCCAAGAATATTAAGTTTTGGTAAGGATAATACCTTATAGCTTAGATAAGACTTTAGTGAGGATAAAACCTAATAAACTTAGCTCTATTTCAGGGCTCTTTTCATCCTCCTTTATAAACATTTTGTGGTTGCTTGGATCAATTATAAGAATGTAATTTAAGAGACCTTGCCTTAAGTCGATAGCATATCTTTCTGAGAACTCCAAAAGGAAAACAATAACAACAACAACAAAACAGAAAGAACTCAGTTTGCTTTTTTTTCTTATGATGTAGACAAGGAACTGCCAAAAGCTTTAAAGGAAATGCTTTGATGTCAGCGTTTAAGAGGCTAATAATGATTTCTGTGACAGACACTTGTCCGTGTACAACAATCATAATTACTCTCTGATGCCTGGGCTATGAACAGAGCTGGAACACAATCTCATATTTTCTAGAACATGAGTTCTGTAACGTATATTCCCCACAGGAGGACACAAGCATGCCCCGCTAAGGAGCTTTAAGAGCTCCCGAGCTTCGTAAGGTACATAGGAAACTGCCACTTGGGTTACTAGTATATACTGGGGGGGGGGTTCAAGATAAATTGGCAAAGACACAGAAATCTTGCCTTATGTATGAAACATTTTCTGACCACCCTTGTTCTGAACTCATAAACCACTTCCTGTTGATGATGTATTCTTTCAGAAGCAGTTGGCTGCTTTCATAAATTGTTACCGTACATGTTCACAGGTAAGTGGATCATCCTCAGGTTGATCTTGTCTCCTCCCTCCAGAAGTTGGGATGTGGTCATTGGTCCCTTCATTGCTGCTATGAGAGATCTAAACACAATCATCATTTCCTCCGTTTAGCCCCTTTTGTGAAGATTTGATGGAGTCATGGAGCTGAATCCTATTTTGGCATTTGACTCCCATAATCTCACCAACTGATTTTCTTCCCCAAACTATCTCACTTCCTGGGATCTTCTTTTAATTCTATCCCAAATAATGGCCAATATGCTAGCCCCTGCCTTCTTTGATTTGTTGTTTATATCAGTTGTCAACCCTGCCACTGCTGGCTTTACTTCACAGAATAGTCTATCTAGTATTAGCCTCTACCCTCATCTCTTAGACCCATGCCCATTCCAGTCTTCAGAAAAATAACAATAATAATAAGCTTATTTGGGTATTATGAATCACCACATCCTAGAAAATAATGAAAATTATAAATAAATTTCAAATATATATATGTATACATACGCATATATGGGGGAGAGAGAGAGAGATTAAGTGTACTTCTAAGGATTTCACTTAACTTTTCTATGTTCTCCATAGTTCCTTGCACTGGGTAGACCCTGTATTATATATTATTTAGTTTGCTTAAATAGAATAGACCCATCAGATAAGATAAATTAGTGAAGGAAAGATTTCCTCATCTCCAACACTTCTGGAAAAGGGTGTACTATTGTTATGTACTGGAAGGGAGAGAATTCAGCAGTCCATTTTTTGTTAGGAATTTTTCAAACAACATCTACGTGGACTTACTGGTCTTTAAGCTCCTGGAATCCAGAGACTTGGTCTATGTGCTCTTCACTGTGAAAGGTCATGGGAATTTGGAGGCAGGAGTTGATATATCGACACATCCGTAATGGATGTGGTTTACGAAAGGTAAAACTTGCATGACTGCTCTGCTACGTCATGAGGAAAGTAGAACAAAGATGGGAAACCAGAAGAGCTAGGGAGGTGCACATGGTCTGTCCATGCTTAGAAGCTTATCTATGTTGCACTTTGATTTAGCTTGTCTGAGAGAGAAGTTATACAATTTAAGGCAAAAAATCTTTAAGCTCTTGTGGCGGCATCATCAGAGAACAGGTGTCTGGAGGTGGTACATCAAAGAGCATCTGGCTGGAGGTGGAAATAATAGACTCCTTCTTGGAAGACAACAAATTTAAAATGGAGTCTACTAAAATAAAATAAAATAAAATAAAATAAAATAAAATAAAACAAAAAAATAAAATAAAATAAAATAAAATAAAATAAAATAAAATAAAATAAAATAAAATAAAAAAGAGTCTACCTTCTAGTTGCAAATTCTTAGCATCATAATGGGGCAAGGTAACAATATTGGTATCAGCTCTACAGATTGTTGAATAAGCCTCATCAATTGAGTGGAGTTTTTGACCTTCTTCCTATTCTCTAAGGATTCAAATGCCCACACCAGTCATTGCCAGTCAGGGAGTCTTGATGCTGTCGTTTATATTCTCCATTGTACTTCAAGAGTTTTGCATATAGTAGGTAGTCATTAAATGTGTTGAACATCATCTTACACAATTCACTGTGCATTCAGTATGAAGCAGAATTTATAAACAGACCTCAGAGGTTTAATTTTGTAGTCACTTTTATGAAAACCAGTTAACATAATATTTAAAAAAACATAGAAAAAACAATGGTGAAGGTATAAAAAAGGAATTTTTTTTTGTTAAATAATTCTGGTAGAGATCACAGTTACAAAGATATTTTAACACACATTGTGGGTAATGTAAGCCGAAAAGTTCAATTTTAAATTAAGGAGTTTTTAATGTAATAGCTCTGCTACCTATAAAAAATGTTGAGTTATTTCCAGGGAAGTGAAATAATCTCTTTAAATTTAATGTTAGCATAAGCATAGAAATCTTAAATTATCCAAGTATGTACTTTAGAGAAACAGGAATATTATCCTGACATATTTAAAGATATACAATACATAAAGGTTGAATAACAATGGTAAAGTCTTCCTGGTCATTTTAGATTATAGATTTAAGATTATAATACCTTGTTAGGCTTTAAGAAGATAGTGCGTGCTTACTGATCCAATATCTATCTGTATGATGAAAGTAAACAAAACCAAACAAAACATGTCTTCACTGGTGCAATACTATAAATAAATTACATTCATAATGATGTTCATATTGTCTATTTATTCTCAACCTTCCCAGATTCTTACTTATTTTTTAAAATGCCATATAGTACATAAAGAAATGGAACAGAAACAAATATTAATCTTTTTTTTTTTTTAAATAAACAAGTTTAAGACAAAATGGCTGACAGCTGTATCTAATTTTCTTTTCCTATGCAGGAACAAATACACTGAGTAACCCATGCTCGGAGGTACTGGTCTATGGCATTCTCAGACAATGAAACAGGGAAATGCTATTGAGTTTGAAGATTACACAGTGTGAACTGTCAGTGTCTGGCAAGAAGAATAAGGTTATCAAAAACCCTTTGGCTATATCTATGTAATGTCCAAATTCCTGTCCGAACACTAAAACATTCCTCTCAGTCAACCAGGTGAAGGTTAGTTTATTGATGTGGTTTAAATCCAGGAGGATATCAGACATTCTCAGATCCATGACCTTTTTCTTGGTAGAGAAATGAGAAGGAGCTGCAGGTTGGGATTGTGGGGATGTGTAATGAATTGAGAGAACTTCAACACCTTTTCCTTTTACCACTTAAAGTCTCATGGGACTCAACTAAAAACTGATTTTTCTGTAGGGAACATTTTGATTTCTATTCTGTTACCTCATTTCTGGTTATTCTTTTGCCCCAGGTAGAAGATAAGATGAAAGGAGACCATCCTATCCATTAACAAGTAATAAGGTAAACCCTCTGCATTTCAAATTTCATCAAAAGACGTGCTTAACTGCAACTTAATAATTACTGCAGATATACAAGTTAAGTAATGAAACATGCTTGTCTATGTGATTGGGAAGGTTTAAAAGATGACTGGTACCCAAGGCCAATAGTTGTATGAGAAAAACAAGAATTTTGATACATTATTTATGACAACATGAATTAGTTTAACATTTCTGGAAGGGATTTTGGTGCTGCCTATCGATTTTTGCACATTAGCTTTCAATAACGTTATAACAATCATGATATATTTCTGTATTATTATTACTACATGTATATTATTATATAAAATGTTTTGTTAATTCACTGCTATATCTTTATCAAAGAATCCATCTATTACAAAAGGAGGTAAGTTTTCTTGTTTTTGTTTTCTTTTATGTCTTCTATTTAAATTTTTGATTGGTAGATGAACACCATTCATAATTCCAGTTGTTTGTGATACTGCTATCAGAAGAGTTGATTTTAATCAAATAATAACCATGAATGCTGTCTCATAGTGGGTCCTATAATAATAATAATCAAAAAACTAATTTAGATTAATGTGTTCATTATCTAACTGGTAGAGATAACTGGTGTTGAGATTTTTGCATACACTGACCCTGAAAATATATTAGGGATATCAAAAAATAATAACCAAATGTGTTTTTGTTTGTTTTACTTAAAAGCTATCAATCAGTAAAGTCACCACACTGTCATTTGTAACAACATTATGGTGGCAAGGCTCATTCCCACTGCCACCGCTTATAATAGCATGCTTCAAAAAAAGGGAATACATAAATGCTATTTTAGTTAACTTCAACATTTTGACAACGAAAAAATATCACCTCGAAAATTGTGATGTAAACAGATAAATTAGTTCCACTTCCAGACTATGGCAGCCTAAATATCATGAAAATACTTCTAGAATAAAATATCTAGAGATGTTGGATAAAAATAGCAAACTGCTTTTATTTATTATTTTATGGAGAGTGAAATTCAAAAAGAATATTCTTGGAGGCCAAAAAATTAAGAAAAAATAGAAAATCACAGTGATGAGAAGCATTAAATTAATAAATCGGCGAGGGGTTGCCTGGCTGTCTCAGTTGGTAGAGTATGTGACTCTTGATTTGTTATTATGAGTGCAAGCCTCATGTTGAGTGTAGAGATTACTTAAAATAAAAAAGAAGCATTAAATATAATGCCTCTGATGGCGTTATGATACCGAGTAATCTAGAATGTGCCTCTAGGTCTAGAACACTAGACCTTTCACCCAAGAAAGATGGGAGCTAACTGAGACTTCTACTTACAAATGGGAAATATGAAGGTCTACATTTTCACTAAAACGCTAATTTAAAATTACCTATCCCTGGTAAACAGAGATTACAAGGTACATTATCTGCTTCACCTTCACTATGAATGGAGAAGAAAATCTTTCTCTGAGAATTTATGATCACAGGCATGCCCTTTTGATCACTTGGGATTTATTTGGGTGGCCTGGGAAACCCACAGGTAAAAATTGAAGCTATTTGGGTAGCTTGATCTCCAGGGCGCATGGAAAAAAAAACAAAAAACAAAAAAAAAACCAATACAGATCCTCCTTGGAGGAAAACATCTTCAACCCAGGGTTCACATTATTTCCACACAAAACATCCAACTGAAAATCAGCTCAGAATCCAAGGTAATACACCATTAGCAAGGGGCAGGAGAAAATATGTCAGCACCCCAACTTAGGTACTTTGAACTTCAAATACTAAAATTATTAGACACAACATGTAATATAAAAGAAGGAATCAAAAACATTAGCAAGAAATGTAACACTTTCAGAAAAGGTCAGAAAATTTTGATACATGTAATAGAATTTGAAATATAAATATAGTTAGATTAAAAACCCAATGGTGGGTTAAACACTACATTAGGTAATTGGAGAATTAGTCAACTGGAAGATAAAGTACACAAATGTATATACAATGTAGCACAGAGTCACAAGAGGAGAAAAATGTAAAAAAGTGGTTAAGAGACATAGAAGATAAAATAAGGAGACAATATAGAGGAATGAAGGAGAGATAATATATAAAGGCTTAATTGTTGCCCCCAAATGAATTTTTTTTCTTTTTTTTTTCCCAAATGAATTTTTAATTCCTAACAGCATAAAAAGAAATAAGTAAAGGAAGTAAAATCAGATAGAAATTAGGAAATAAAAGGAAGAAAATCATTCCTAAAAACATCAGTACTCACAGATAGAAAATATCTAATAATAGCAGGAATGAAAGAAACAATTGGCTACAAAGAAACGACAATTTGACAGAGGGCAAATATTTCAACAGCAACAATGAACACCAAAACTCGGGGAATAATATCTTCAAAATACTGAGAAATAATAACATCAACCTTGAATTGTACACTAGCTTAATTGTTATGAAAGAATAAAGTGTAAAAAAGATTTTCTTCTAACATAAAATATTGGAATTTGAGTTTTTCATAGTTACAGGTTGTAAGATATCACGTGAAAAATGTTGGGGGGAAATTCACTGAAATAAAGTGCTATCCTGAATGTAAATAAAATCTCTATTTATTTCACATTCAACAAAAACTATTCTTTTCTGATGATAGAGATGTTTTAAAGAAAACAAGATAATAGGAAGTTATTCTTAATAATCAATAGTATCAAGGCTCTATCTTGACCTTTGATTAGATTCCATGCTAAATATCACCATTCTTAAACATACTATGTTCCAGTATGATTTATATACCTAAAGGCATTTCTTTGGCCTTCAAGTAAGCAAAATAGTGAATCCTAACCAAAAAGTCCTACGCACCTGACTATATAAGATGTCCAAACCATTCCATGCTGCTTTTACTAAAAATAAGTAATTTGAATAAACTCATCAAACTGTTGGGCACCATCATTTGACTATCGTCTCAGGTAAATGGGCTGACAAGATTGTGCAGACTGCAAAAGGGGAAAAAGTTATAAAACAAGACTATCAAAGTTATCACAGCTTGGTATATATTGCCATAATTAAGATTTAATTCTATTTATATTTACCTTCATCATTTCCATCTATATTTAGATGTTATCTTAACAAACAAAAATGTACTCATAATATTTTTCTGGCCAAGTCTATTCTCTCATCATTGAATGGAAAGATATTCTTTCCTAAGAATTATTTTTCTGGATCAACGCAAATTCATGATACTGTAATTGAAGTCCAAGACTTGTGTTATATAAGAAAACAATTATAGATGGGCCAATAGGACTTCATAATATCGACCATAGCAAGGCACTATTCTAGCAGTTATTTGAAAAAGTAAAGTTGGAAGATTTTAGGTAGCTCATTTTTCAGTTATCCATCTGAAGCTAGGACTAAACACAAAGCAGAAAAAAAGCAATATATATTATTTTGCCCTAACCTCTAAGGAAAGATAATTGGTGTTTCTATACTGACTGATTTAGCATACAGAAAAATGTAATATTAGCAATGCATAGATTGTTGGATTAAAGGATTATGTTATCTAAGGGCAGTTGAGTATTGTATAATATGTGGGATAGTGTGCTGAACTCTGGTCATTTATGCAGTTTGATTTCATATATTTGCAAATCGCTGGTGGTTCTTTGGTAGTTTATAGTTGTATTTAAAAAAAAACTTTGCTAGGAAAAACATCAATCTCCTACTTGTTTTTTTTAATAATTCTTATCTCTTCAAATTAACAATAATGTACTATATTAAAATTTAAGAACATAGGATGATGCAATTTTAGAATGAGAAAGACCTTTAGGATACTTCAACTACACATATTAATGTTAGAATGAAAAATGCATGTTAAATTTTGTATATAGATAAGAACCTACCTAGAGGTAGCAAAGATGTCCTAAGGAAGAGTTTACACTACAGTGTGTTAGTGAACTCATATGCATTGCTTCTTTTTAAAAAAGATATCTCATTCCTGTTAGCTGGTCTTTTTACTCGTATTTCATCTAAGTAACCTTCCTATTAGAGCACTGGCATGATAAATTTAGTCTGAAGTGCTTGGGAGAGAGAATTGCCAGTTTGATATAGCACAAGACAGAGCAAGGTCTTGTGCTTTCACAATCTGTTTTCAAGGGATCTGTTGTGTGAAAAAAAATTAAAGAAGCTTTCTTGGACCTACACCATGCTTACAAATCAATGGCCCAAAAGAAAGGAGGAAGAAAACTCAAAGATATTTTTTTTCAAAGATATTTTGAAGAAGAATAAGATGAAATGCCATGTTCTCCCTATATTACCAGTATCGAAGCACTTTAGAACAGTTTTCAAGTGAGACACTATAGCTAGACAGTTGGAAACAAACACACAGGCCAAAAATTGACCAATGAGCTGGTGGTATATGATAGAGAGGCCTCCGTTACTTACGAAGAAAAAAATGGAAATGAACAAAACTTGATCCCTTACCTCACACCATATATACAATCAATTTCAGATTGTTTAAAGTCTGAAAGGTAAAAACGTAAAATTATAAAGCTTTTAGAACACAATACAGGAGAATATATTTTTAATGTTGAAATAGCACAGGTTTTTTAAAAACTAAATACAAAGGATATATCAAAAAGGAAAGTACTGTTAAAGTTGATTATATTAAATTTAGGCTTCTTTTCCTAAAACACCATATTAACAGGGGAAACTAAAGATGAAAAATAACTGACAAAGAATTAGGACAGGACACACACACACTGAGAAAATCCAAATTGAAAAATGAGTGAAAAAGATTAACCAAGAAATTCGTAATGGAAATGTGGATTATTAATAAACCTATGAAAAGGTGCTCACTCTCATAAGTAACCAGGAAATGATGCACTTAAACCAGAATGAAATGCCACTTCACGCCCCTAAGACTGGACAACATGAAAATGTCTGAATACCAAGAGGTGCCAGGAAGTGGTTCAAGGGAAACTCTCCTAAATGATAGTAGAAATGTAAACTGAAAAGAATTTAATATTAGATATACCTTGCAACCCAAGAAATTTACTCCTAGGTGATTTATCAACTAGAAAGACCCTTATACGCATCCGTAACGAGATGGAAACGAACAAGTCCACAGCAACTTTATTATAAAAGCAAAAATTGTCATCAAAATGCGAGTAGGACAAATTCATACAATCAACTAGCATGCTGCAGTAAAAATTTGTGACACACATGAAGATCAATCATTCTTAGAAAAGTAATGTAATTTTAAAAATCAAAAGCAAGTTGCAAAAGAATGCACATTGCATTCTATCATTTGCGTAAGGGTTAAATTTCCAAAGCAAAGCAGTAAGAGTTGTGTTGGCAGTAAAAGGTCCTGAAATGATCAATTAATTAGTTAACTGATTAATTATATATTCATTAATGACATATTGATTAATTAACACAAAATTTAGGAATGAGATTACCTCTGTAGGGTGAGGGGAGCAGAAACAGAGGAATGGGAGAGGAAGCCTCAATCTTCCCTTCTTAAGGTGTGTGGTGGGTACACCACTGTTCCTTGTATTTTGTAGATCTTCAATATGCAAATGAATGTTTAAAGATAAAAAACAATGATCCGGATAAATTAAAAACCACAACAAAGAAGCATCCTCTTTAGCTAGGGCAGGTTGGGAATCTGAGAATGAGTTTCCCAGTAAAGGCCATCTAGCTAGCTTGAGGAAGAATCTTGGGGATTCCTACTTCCTCTTCAGAGCCGCCCCAGCTTACCCCACAACGCAGCGCTCCCCACCCTTCTAGGCCCTCACAGACCCCAGACCTGTCCTCCCGAACTCCACCAGCGCTGAGCTGCTCAGACCTGTTCCCATATATCCAATTTTAACAATGTGGTTTTTTTTTTTTTTTCTATTTCCCCAAGGACCAGTATCTAACCGAGGTATTAAGGGTGGGTACAGCTCACAGCGCTCTGCTTTCCCTGAGCCGAGTGGCCTTAATCAGGAACAGCCTGAGAGGAAATCTTTCAAGACAAGGGTGACATTTCCGGCCTCCAAAGAGAAATATTGGGAAGATAGTTGGCACCTGATTATTTAATATCACCATATGTCTTTTATTTTCGAGCAATTTAGTCCTGGGAATAGGCCATCGTCTCAAAATTGTAGTGGTGTGAGTCAAAGGGATTGATTAACTATTTACCGCGTTGTGTGGGGGGAATGTCAAGCCGTCCCTAGGTGTAATCCGAAAAGCTAATCTGTTCAAACTGCCTTGATCTCACTTTTGAAGTTGTCGCTATTTTTGGTGTTAGACCCCTGCTTGAGTGACAGCCTGAGGATACTCATTCCTCTTTCTCCAATTTTCAGACAGTCATCTGCATTTCCAGAGTGTTGATGACAGGGCAACTTGGAGTTTAAAGACAGCATCTGCATTTGCATTTCAATAGTTCCATAATTCTCTGAAAGCATTGAAATCTCTTCAGTATGCCTCATTGTTTAAATAGTGAAGGTAGCCACATTTTGTTCAAGATTCATAAATCTCAGGAAAAAAAAATGGGCTATTGTATCCAAAGCCTGTTCTACAGAAAACACTCATCTCTTTTCTTTTCTCTTTTCTTTTCTTTTTTTCTTTTCTTTCTTTTTTTAAATATATATGCTAAAAGCATGCTTCTTAAACACCACAGGCACTACATCACATCTGTACATAGTTTAAATCTTTTATCCATTTGGGTTCTTACGGCCTGGAATCAAGGTTCGAGGATAAAATAAAGGGGAGAGGAGGACATACAGTTTGAAACATATTAAGGACATCATCAATTTTTAATTTGGAATTACAAAAAAATACCTCTCTCCGTTGGAATGGAGCAAGTTTGTTCTTAGGAAAATACTTCCATTTAACACCTGGGCGGTACCTTCATTGGTAGGTGTGTTAGGTACCTGTTTGGGAGGATCTGCAGTTACTTACAACCAACTAGAAGACTTTTGTCAACTGTTTTGGTACAAGGAAATGAACCCTGGAGTTAAGAAATAAGAAATTCTGAATTCAAATACAAGGCCACTGGGCACCTTTCTGTGCTGGGCCTTCGTGCCCTTCCCCTGAGTGTAAACACGCATTATCCATCAAGTCATTTCGGAAAAGTGAGAGTTCTGTGTAAACTGTATCAACAACAACTGGAAGTGTATAAAAGCTCGCTACGATTGTAAAATCGTTGTGTGAGGTTAGTTACCTTTTTAATATTTTCAACCAGTACCTCAAATTTTTCATCTCACTCCATCCAGCTGAGACACCGAGAGGTGGTAATATGTTTACAAGGACAAAACTATGGGTGAAAAAAAAAAAAAAAATAGAGCTCCACAGAGGTCAATTCAAAAATCTATCATTCTACCAAACTGGTTTTTTTTTTTTTTTTTACCTCCTTGCCATTTCAGAACCATTCTTTTCCCCCTCGTGGTGTTTTATAGTGCATTTCAAACACGCTGTGACTTTGTGAAACACGTGCCCCCTTGCACAGGCACATGGTCTGCAATCCCGGGAAGTCGGCCCACCCTCAGGGCCCAGGTGCAGTGGGGACTAATCCGGATTCCCGGGGCCGTGCAGACGCGAGCTGCAGTCTGCACCGTGTCAGCCTCGGCCATCCTCAGCAGCCGGAAAGGTTTGTGACCTTGAGGCTCCTCGCTTTGCGAATCTAGGGCCGGCCGGGAGCAAGTGCATCTTCCCGGGAGCCAGCCGAGCGCTTCCGTGCCCCGGAGCGGCCGCCGGAGGCCGCGAGCCGAGACTCCTTCCTCCGCGCAGGAACAAAGCCCTGCAGCCCGGCCGCACGACAGCGGCACCCCGGGACCGCAGGCCCGGCTTCGAGGGGGGAATTCGCCCCTCGCTTGGGCTGGGACGATGAAGCCGAGTCTAAACATAGGGCTAGCCTCGGCCGCGGGCGGCAGGGCGCGTGGCTGCTTTGGAGAGTTGGGAGGGAAGCGTGTGCGGACCGCGTGTGCGTGTGCCTTTATGTGCAGGAGCCCGCGGGCGCGTGTGCGCGGCTGTGCTCGCGGCGGGAGGCGGGCGGCGCGGCGGGCGGGCGGGCGGAGGGGAGCCCCGGGCGGGGCGGGGCAGGGGGTGCAGGGGGGAGGTGCAGGGGGCTGCAGGGGGGGTGCAGGGGAGGTGCAGGGGTGCAGGGGAGTGCAGGAGGTGCAGGGGGCACAGGGGAGGTGCAAGGGGTGCAAGGGAGGTGCAGAGAGGTGCAGGGGGGAGGTGCAGGGGGGTGCAGGTGAGGTGCAGGGGCTGCAAGGGAGGTGCAGGGGGGCACAGGGGGCGCAGGGCAGGTGCGGGGGCTGCAGGGTAGGTGCGGGGGGGGCGCAGGGGGGCTCGCGGGGGGGCCGCTCCGAGGGAGGACACTCGCGTCCTCGGCGGCCCGGCACCCGCGGCGGGGGCGGGGGCGGGGGCGGGGGCGGGGGCGGGGGCGGGAAGCCCGGGCGGCGCTGGGGGCCGCCTCTGCGCGGAGCGAGCGGGAGCCGCCGCCCGGCCGCCGCGTCACCGAGCCGGGGCGGGAGCGGGAGCCGGCGCGGGAGCGGGAGCGGGAGCCGGCGCGGGAGCCGGGGCGCGCGGGGAGGCGCCGAGGCCCGGAGCCGCCGCAGCCGCGCAGCCGCGCATCCGCCCAGCCGCGGGTCGCCGCGCCCCTGGGGCCCGGGCCGGCGGCGGGAGCAGCAGCGGGGGCCGGAGCGCCGCGGGCCGCCCCCACCCCCACCCCGCCCCCGCCCCCGCCCCCGGAGCACCGGCCCCGCGCGCCGCGGGCGGCGGGAGGAGCCCGCACGGCCCGGCCCTTTGTCCCGCTCGCAGCGGCGGCTCGGGCCGGAGCGCGCGGGCGGGCGCGGGTCGGGGCCCCGGCGGACTCGCATCGGAGCCCCGAGGCTTCGGGGGAGCCCGCGGGCAGGTCGCGGGGGCCGGCGAGGACGGCGGCGCGGGCCGGGGGCGGAGGACCGGGGCGCCCCCTCGGGTGGCCGCGCTCTCCTTGACGCCTCTCCCGCTCGGCGGCGGCTGCGGCGGGTGTCGTCGGAAGAGGGGGCGGGCGAGGAGCGCGGGGGCGGGGGCAGCGGAGGCTCAGCCCGCGGCCCGCGCCGCCCTCCGCGCCCGCGAGCCCCGCACCTGCGCGCCGGGGCCACCTGCCGCCGCCCGCGCCCCGCAGCGCCCCGCAGCGCCCCGCAGCGCCCCGCAGCGCCCCAGCGCCGGGCTCCCCGGGGGCCGCAGGCTGCGCACCGGGGCGCTCCGCCCGCCCAGCCCGGCCCGGCCCGGCTCATTGTGCGCCGCGCTCCTGGGGGCGGGGAGGGAGCCGCGCCGCCGCCGCCGCCGCCGCCGTGGTCGCTCGCGCGGCGCGCAGGGCGGGCGGAGGCAGGGCAGCCGAGGCGCTCGAGCCTCCCCGCCCGCCGGCGCTCGGGGCTCCCCTCGGCCGCGTTCCCCGGACCTGCCCGCTGCGCCCGGAGGGCCCCGGCACCATGGCGTGACGCGCCCCCGCGCCTCGGCCGGCCCGCGCCCCCCGCGCAGGCCCCCGCGCCAGGCCCCCGCGCCCGCGGCGCTGCGGACCCCGAGCACCCTCAGCAACCAGCCCGGGCGGCGGCACGACTCGCTCTCGCCAACCTCATGGGCAGTGGCTCCCGCCGGCGATGTGAGTAGCGCGCTCCTGCTTCGTGGCCCGGGGGGGGGGGGCGGGGGGCTGCGGGGACGCCGAGCGCCCGAGGTGCGGGGCTGGGGCGCCCCGGGGCGCTGTCGGGGAGCTGCCGGCCGGGCGCCCGCGGAGGCGGCGGGGAGCTGCGCGCTTGCGGGGCGCGCGGTGCCTTGGGCGCGGGCGCCGGCCGTGCGGGCGCCTGGGAGCCCCGGTGGCCCGGGCTGCCGGGGACCCTAAAGGGTTACATACTGCGAAAAGGGGAGGCGAGGAGCGAGGGCTGGGCGCGGGGGGCGCGGGGGGCGCGGGGAGCGCGGGTCCGGCCGGGCCGAGCCCCCGCCGTTATCCGGGCGAGGTGCTGCCTCCTCGCAGGTGCCCGAGGGACGGAGCGCCCATTTGGCCGTGCCCCCCCCCCCCCCACGCACACTTGTGGCAGGTCGCAAATGTCCCTTTATCTCGGCAGGTGTAGTATTACTGTTGGATGCCCGTTGGCTTGGGAAAGGCAATTAAGAGGATCTCGCTGCCTTTGGGACTGGAGGGGAAGGGTGGGGTTGGAGGGGGCTGGAGGGGGCGACGAGGGCGACAGGTTGGAGGGCCGAGGAAGCGGGGGAGCCACGGAGCCCGGGCAGTGGGGGTGCCTGTGCCCCCCCCCAGCCCCCGGAGCCGGGCAGCTCCTGCCCACACACCTCCTTTGTGTTGCAAAGGCGGAGCTGGAGACCCCGCGCGGTGCCCGGACCCACGCTGGGCCCCCTCCGCATCTCGTCCCCCGAGAGCCCCGAGGGATGCGGGACTCGTTGGGGATCCTCGGCGGCCGGGGGGGGGGCAGCGGGGGCAGGAGGTGCCCTGGGGCTCCTGGAGCGGCTCGCGCTCGTCTGCAGCCTCCGCGCGCGGGGTCCCCCCTGCGGGGAGCGGCCGGGGCCGGGGGCGCACGGGCTGCCGCGAAACATAGCGCGAGTTCGCAGGGGCGACGGCCGCACAGGTGCCTCCTCCGGCTGCTCCTCGGCCCGGGGCGGGGGGCGGGGGGCGGGGGGGGCGGCTCCGCCCGCCGAGTCCCGAGGGCGCAGCGCCCGGCGCACGGACCGGGTCGCTCGCGCAAGTCCCGGGATGCGCGATGGGCCTCGGAGCGCAGCCACCTGCGACTCCCACGCGCCTCTGGAAGTTCCCCTCCCCGAGGAGTTAGAGACGCCGCGGGCGGGGGCGGGGGGCGGGGCGGCGACCCCCAAGGGCCCGCACCTGCCCTCCGCGGCCACTTTGCCTCCGCGCGGGGAGCACCTGGGAGCCACCTGCGCTGCGAACTGGGTCGGACCCGACCCGGGGACCCGCGGCCGGGAGCGGTTCTACGTGATCCCGTTTTAACCTTGGCGACGCTTCCAAGCCCGGTGGAGGTTTCCGTGGCGTGGGCGGCGGGAGCGCATTCCGGCGGAGGCAGGACACGTGATCGCCCCGACGGGAGAGGCCGGTCCGGGCGCCCGACTCTCTTTGTTCCGGGCTGAGCCCCGCGCCCGCCCCCCGCAGCTCGGGCCCGCGGCCCAGGGGGGCTGGAGGGGCTGCCCCCCCGCGGGGCCCCGGTGGAAGCCAGGCGGTCCTCCCGGGGACGCGGCGGAAAAGTTCTGCAGCCCCTGCGCACGTGGGCTCCCGGCGCGCTCCGCCACCTGCCGGCCGCGCCCGGCCACCTGCCCCCACCGCCCGGGACGCCCGGGCTCGCTCTGCCAAAGGCTGCAGACGGGGGTCGGGGTCGCGTCCCTGCTTCCGAGCATCCTTCGGCGCATCCTTCAGCGCCCGGGGCGGGCTGGAGACGAGGGGGCGGGGGGGTAGCCCTAGTTCTCCGCCCACCTGTGTGTCGAGGTACCAGACCTGGAGGCCCCGACCTGGAGTCTCCGACGTGGTGGCCCCCCACCTGGAGGCCCTCACTGGGAGGTTCCCCACCTGGAGGTTGCCACCTGGAGGCTCCCCACCTGGAGGCCCTCACTTGGAGGTCCCCACCTGGAGGTCGCCACCTGGAGGCCCCCCACCTGGAGGCCCTCACTTGGAGGTCCCCACCTGGAGGTCCCCACCTGGAAGCTCCCCACCTGGAGGCCCTTACTGGGAGGTTCCCCACCTGGAGGTCCCCTGGAGGCCCCCACATGGAGGCCCCCACATGGAGGTCCTGACCTGGAGTCCCCGACGTGGTGGCCCCCACCTGGAGGCCCTCACTGGGAGGTTCCCCACCTGGAGGTTGCCACCTGGAGGCCCCCCACCTGGAGGCCCTCACTGGGAGGTTCCCCACCTTGAGGTCCCCTGGAGGCCCCCACATGGAGGTCCTGACCTGGAGTCCCCGCCGTGGTGGCCCCCACTTGAAGGCCCTCACTGGGAGGTCCCCACCTGGAGGCCCCCACCTGGAGTCCCCGACGTGGTGGCCCCCACCTGGAGGCCCCCACCTGGAGGCCCTGACCTGGATGCCCGCCCCCCTGACCTGGAGGCCCCGATCTGGGGGCCCCCCACCTGGAGGCCGCTGATTTCGTTTTTCCGCCCGTGTTGTACTTGCCGCCCCCGTGGGCTGAAGTCTCGCCCGGGGCGGGCCTGCATCGTGTCTGCGTGGCGCTGGGAAGCGCAGCCCATCCCCGTGACATATTGTGGAGGGAGACTTCTTTATACATTTTTTTATACTTCGCTGTCCAAGAGAGGATGGGTGCTTACCATGGCAACCCTTACATCCTCCATCACGTGTGCCTGCACATATGCGGCTTCAGAATTAGAAACGACTCCTTAAAGAAATAAGCCCGGTCCCGTTACCGTAGCCACGTTTTATTCAGAATTTTAGCACTGCTGCAGGCTTGGCATTAAAATTTTCTTAATTAACATCTTAATCCACTTTCTTCCGGAGGCCTTTAATTTTTCTGCGCCCTCCATAAAATACAGAACATAAACCCAAAGTTTTTGTGTGTCTGTATTTTTCTTTGCTTTGGATTTTTTTTTTTTTAATGTGAAGATACAAGTGAATATCACAGGATTTTTATCACTTAGGAGAGTCATTAAATATCTTACCCACGTGGCGTTAATTCCCAGGGGTATTCCTTAAATCTCTCGCAGTTTATAGTGCATGGTAATATTGATAGAAAAACTTGGTCTCTTTAATCATGACTTAAAATGTCCATTCTTTAGGACACTTGAAAATGTGAGGATGTTATGCTTTCACTTGGTTAATGAATAACTTGATAATTGATGTATGAAAATCACACCTACTTATACTCTACTCTTATCCTGAGATGACTGTGGCCTTAACGTCAGGATGGATCACACATTCCATGATATTATAACTTCCTTCCATATCCAGATTAACACAGCACACAAAGGGTAACCAACTACTAATGAGTTGCCATCTGGATTACTTCTGGATTCTTCTTACATTTTCTTCTTTCGCATAAATTGTTTCATAAGTTTTAGGAAGTTCTTCATTGAAAGAACATATGCCATCACTTGAGTATAACAAGTGTGGCAACCACACCGTCAGTGGAGGACACCGTGTGGAGCGTGTGTTCTGTCCAGTAACAATGACTGCTCGGGGGAGCACTGTCCATCTTCTTTTTGGGGCAGTTTAGTCAGTCATGTCAATTTGCAATCTGACTCCGGGAAGACCATTAATTCAAATCTGTGACATCGGACAGACCTTCAGTTTGTGCCAAGCCAACTGGCCATTAAGTAGTTCATATCTCCAAGGAAATGATTTGGAGATGACCCCAGGATCTTCTGAGAACCCCGAAGTTCTTTTTTTTTTTTTTCTCGTGTTCTAGTGCTTAAATCTGAGGGCCACATCACTATTCAGTGGAAAGTTTTTAATACCTCAGGATTTTTAGAAATGGAATTTTAATATTAAAATGACAATTTGACCATATAGTCTAGCAATTAAATTCTATTCTGAGGAAACACAAAGGCAGGAGATGCATAGAAGATAGATTTGGCAAGTGTGTTAAAATACTGAGATGTGAACTGTCCAGGAAAACTCAAAAGTGGCACTGTACATCAACAGTATTTGGAAGATGATGACCCCAAATCAATCATATTTTTCCTTTATGAAGCTTTTGGCCTTGTTTGGTTAATCAGGTTTGAATCCTTACTAATAATCATGCCTTATAGAAATTACTCTAGAGAATTATCCTGAAGTAGTGAAAGCAGAGTAAGAAAACCTTAGAAAACTAGTTTTATTACTTCCATCATTAAACATGTGATCTTTGGTAATTTAATTAGCCTCTTTTCATGCTGTAAAATGGAGGTAGTGATAATAATAGTAATTTACCATTCTAGTGCATGGCAAATAAGAGAAATTGGTGCATGGAAAGTGATTTGGATACTTTTTAGAAGAGTGGGACATAAACTTTTTGATACAAGTCAATTTTTCTATAGTAACCTGTGGGAGGGGGGTTGTTTATAGGCATGGCATAGTCTATTTTCAAGGTATGCCATTGAAATAGTTATGCATATCTGTTTCCTATCTTGGAATTAAGTGATTATGCTCAGAAATCCGTGAGATCTTTTGTGATCAGAAGCCGTTCCTTGTCATCTTGCTTCCCTTACCACAGTGCGTGAACCACAATCGTAACAGCAGCTACCAATTACTAAACACCTACCATGATTCAGATGCTTTCCTTCAAAACGGTCTCGTAAGACACATTATTCTCATCATTTGAAAGATTAGAAAATTAAGGTTCAATGACAGAATTGACAAGTCTGTGTCACACAGGTAGGAAGTGATAAAACTTTAAATCCACATTGGGCTTCTTTACCTTTTTCTTCACCCCATGCTCTCTCCCTCATAGGCATTAATTAATACCTGTTAAATGACTGAAATCTGTAGATTATTTCATGATGAATAAAGGGAAACTAGTGTTTTGAACCAGCTTTCCGAAGTTATTTACATATTTAGCCATAATGCACTACATTACTTTGGTGACCACGATTTAATGTGGTACAGCAGCCACCGCTGCTTATCTTCCTGGTAATTAATTCATGACAGAAACATTTAATAAGCTATTAGAATCTGTCATATAAATGTCCATGAAGGAGGTTTTCCATAAGTCAAGTTTGGAGTCAAGAGCTGTCCTGTCTGCTTTGAAACTATGATGATATATTTGATATATAAGCCCCTAGAGAGGTATCACATGTGCTATTTAAATTATTAACCATAATAGAAAATTATCATTTGTTATTCAATGACACATGGAAAAAAATATGAAATACATTTAATAACCCAAAGGATCTCCTACATACACTCATTTTCATTACATTGTTCACTGCTTGATAAATTACTTAAAATCTATACAGAATTATCATTTTCCTTTAATACACACGAAGGCAATTGTAGTTACTACGGATGAAGTGTTGAAATTTATTATCGTTGACATGATACGGTTAAATATTTTAACAATGGACTCAATACTTACGTTGTTAGAGGAACTCGTTTACTGACTTTTTAAAGATGTGGTTTCTTCAGTTGTGCCAGGGTATTTTTGCTTTACTTGAAGCTCAGTAAGGTTGAGAGCGTTATTTAACAGCAGAACATAGTGATGCTGTGGCCAAAGTAGTAGCATAACAAATTTATTAAGAACAAGGAATTGTAGAACGTGTGTGTGTGTGTGTCCAGATAGAATTGAATTTTGTGCCATCTAAGAGGTAAACACATGAGATGCTACAGGTTCCAATTCAATTATAAAAAAAGAGGTAGCTAACCTGAAAAGAAAACTACTGCGAGTGTAAGTGCTGTCAGTATTCTTGGCCAGTTTTCCTAGGGCAAGAGGACGGTGGTACCGTGAAATATAGGAAATGATGAGAAAAACAGTTGAAAGTGAACTGTTTGGCTTCATGTAACAAGAAGAAAAATCCTAGGTTTTTACACTGCTATCATACTGAAAGAGATACTTTTGTGTAGTGGCAAAATGTTTTATAGATGCCTAGCTGCATCATCAAATTATTTGCTAATAGAAGGAAAGGTGAGAAATGAACTTGCCTGAGATGGTGCCTAAGTGTTACGAATAAGACATTTGTGGCACCTACAAGGTGAGTAATGGACACAAACCTAAAATGTGTCAGCTGAATGTATAATTAAGATGCCATAAATGGTGTAACTAAAATTATTTAAAAGTGCAGATAGTTAGATTTCTTGCATAGTAGTTGCTCGAGCATTCCGCATCTAACGTATTCAGCATTGAGGCCCTTACCATGACTGGGCATCTTGTGCAGGATGCATTTGCACATTCGGCTGCATTTTTTTTTAAAGATTTTATTTATTTATTCATGAGACGCACACAGAGAGAGGCAGAGACACAGGCAGAGGGGGAAGCAGGCTCCCTGCGGGAAGCCCATTGCGGGACTCCATCCCAGGACCCCGGGGTCGCGACCTGAGCCCAAGGCAGCCGCCCAACCCGCTGAGCCACTCGGGAGTCCCTTAGGCTACATATTTTGAGCACTGATATCACCCTGGATATTTACTCTGGTGTTATTCTCAGTCCCTGTAATTCAAGACATGAAAAATTTTTCTTTCCTCAAGTGTGATTAATTTCTTAAGACAATTATAAAAGCTATTGTAATTAAATCAGATACCTATTTAAACTTTGAGTGATTGTTAAATATTAGCAATGTCCTTAGGGTAATACCATATTGAACATTGGGCCTACCACACACATACACATGCAGCTGTGATCGCTCCATTTTGCAATACACACACACACACACACACACACACAGAGCTATAATCTTCTCATTTCATGATTTCATAACACTTTAGAGATGGCGGGAAGTCTAGAGGGTCTTATTTTACAAAAGAGGAAACTGAGCCCTGCTAAGTTTGTTTTCTTGCTCAAGGGCACAGAGCTGTTAGTGAGAGAAACAGAAACAGAACCAGATCTCTTGGCTCCCAACCTCTGCCAGTTACACCATGCTCTCGGAACTGTTGGAATCCTTTACATTTGAGGAAAGGGAAATAGGGAAAAGGAGCTTAATCCAGTGAACCCAGTTAATGAAACCAGCCAATATGATGATGCCGTCCAAAACACATCCATTTCTCGTATCATTTTTTACCTGAATTTTGGCCTGTTTTTGTGGATAGTCGTCTTAGCTTTCCATTTTGATTTGACTGTTAAGGCAGTAAACACTCTAAATTGAACATCTATTACCTATTTTATTGTTTAAAAGATACCTGTATTTCAGAAATACGGAGTTAATTTCACTCCTATCAAAGCATTCTAAATTTGGATACTCTATCCTTTCCAATGAAAATTAAAATGTTCTCTTAAATTATTGATCTTTTTAGCATAATGCCCACTAAATTGGTGTTGGATGATGGAGAGCTGTTTAACTCATTTCATATAAATGGATTATTTTCTATATTTGCTAATTTCATTAAGGGTCAATCATTGAAGTTTCTTAACAAGAATGATTTAAAGTGAGGGTAGGCCTTTCTACACAATATTGCCTTAGATTTTTATCAGGAAAACATTTTAACCAAGAAAATAAAATGCGATCCAGTTGGAATTTGTGAAACACATTCGTTTCTGTGAATAATTTTTTTGCATCGCGGAATAACATTTTGAAGGGTCTTTTGAAATTACAAGTTCCCTCTTACTGCTAAATAGCTGTTTATATATCTGTTGTGGCTTAATTCTCTCTTCTTTCAGGAGACAAATCTGAAATAACTGTTTCTCACTTAATGCCTTTTCTAATGCTAAAATTCTGAGCCTACTTTATCAAGAAGTTCCGTTACTGGGGAACTTAGGGCAGGATGTCTTTTTTAACTGACTGCCAAAACATATTCGCAACAATTTTTAAAGCACTTTTGAAATTATGATGTACATCTCTTGAAGTATGCATTTGGCTTATAAGCAAATGGCATATAGAAATATTTACAAACAAAAGTATTGATGTAACGAGACATACCTACATAGTTACATCTAAGAATCCTCTTTAAAAGGCAAATCAGAACTTTTCAGTGCAGCAGTGATGTCTTAAAATTGAAGAAAAACCATGATGACTAAATTAGCGCATTACATATCAGCACATTAGCTATGCTTTTCATTTGTAGAATGGTTCTTATTCATGCCAGCTTTCAGTGTACCGTTCTGGGACTCGTGGGTGTGATAGAACGGAACATATTTCTGTATCTGTGAATATAATCCCACACACCATTTTACATGACAAAATCTGAATGTCCTAAAACTTGGTGTTAAAGATAAGATGTCAACCTTCGCCGGTCGAGGATTTGAATCCCCTCCATGGCTAATAGCATTTTATCTTTCCGAAGGTCTAATTTTATTTAGGGACCTGTAATGTAAGGAGATGGTGTTTGTGTTTACTTCCTTGCTTGCTTACTTCTTTCTTGCTTTTTCGGACTCGACATAGCTAAGGTCTGCTTGCTGCAGACAATAAGCAAGCTGCTGAAACTCAAAGACAGTAGATACTAAAGTACGATATGAGCAGAGGAGGGGAAGTGCAAAGGTGATGTATTTTTGTATTTTTGGAACAGGAAGAAACCACTGGAACCCCGGTGCACATACATTTTCTATATATGAATCATAAAGAAAATAAGCTTTATTCATAGTTAATAAATATATGGATTAACAGAACCACATTCTATACGGAGATAGGGTACATGCTCATTTTTGCACGCATGTTGGAAAAAGTGGGAAGACAATGGGTAATCGAGAACCATTTCAGTCTAAAATTTGCTGGCGAGTAAAAAAGTCAGAACAGGGTTTGTATAAACAGGGTTTAATATCTGTTTTTCCTAAATATAGTAATGTACCTGTCAAGCTTTTAGTTCCAGGTGTAGTCTTTGTAGACACCACCCTAATACACTTTGTGAGCTAGGCCAAGCACACTTGCCTTCTGTAGCGCTTGTAAGGTAGATGCCTTCTCTAACATTTACTAATTAACATGAATTCAGCCCTCAAGGCGTGGTGTAACGGGGACTGCTAGCAGAGGAACCTATCCCTGTCTGCCATCAGTCTTGAGGTTGCACTTGTCACTCTTTGACCCTCCACGTGACCAGGACAGCCCCAAACCGCAGGGGCGCCTGTCTTTTTTGCATGTTTAAAATCATCCGTAATTTTAAGACTGTGTTCTTAATCTTCTTCCCTTTTTTCCTGATAGAATTTCTTCTTTATGATCATGTGTGAGAAATGGATAGGCATGCAGAACAGAGAGAGTCTAACTTGGACTCGGGGAATATGGATGAATATTTTGCCTCAAGTGTCACTTAATATCTTTAATAATATTGCTCAATAATGGACAAAATAGTGTATATTGGGTATAGAAGATCGAATATCTTATTGGGAGTCAAGAATTATAGGCTGATGTTCACATTATAAAAACTAGTATGATAGCTTCGGGTATTTGCACTGAAAAGAAAGATAATAAAAAGCCCTAAAACGCTACTTGAAAGACTACTGGAAGCATCTTGCAGTCTCTTCTGGATCTGAGTCAGGAGAGAAATTTACCCTGAGGCCAGGCAACAATCACTGTAAAGTTGGTAAGTTCTTTTCAGAGTGCTTGTTTGAACAGAAAATACATAGAATGTTAATACAGTTCAATAAAACTTTAGAGTTCCTTGATTTACCTTTAAAAAAAAAAGAAAGATTTATTTATTCATTCACGAGAGACACACAGAGAGAGGCACAGACACAGGCAGAGGGAGAAGCAGGCTCCCTACGGGGAGCCCGACGCAGGACTCGATCCCCGGACCCCAGGATCAGGCCCTGGGCTGAAGGCAGGCGCTAAACCACTGAACCACTGGGCTGCCCTTGATTAACCTTTTTATAAGTAATCCTCCTTTTTTTTTTTTTAAGATTTTTTATTTATTTATTCATGAGAGACACAGAGAAAGAGAGAGGCAGAGACCCAGGCAGAGGGAGAAGCAGGCTCTGTGCAGGAGGCCTGTTGTGGGACTCGATCCCAGGTCTCCAGGATCAAGTCCTGGGCCAAAGGTGGTGCTAAACCACTGAGCCACCGGGGCTGCCCTAACCTTCTTTTAAAAAATTGTGAGATGTGTGATTACCCAAAGATCACTGTAAGTCGGTCTTTTCGGGATAATTCCGTGTGTGAATGTGTGTCATTCCTAGCGTTGTTACGTAATTGTTTGCTTGAATGACTGTCTCCAAAAACAGCACGTATACAGTGGCTTACCCGGTTTTTTTTTATCCCTAGCACAGTAGCTCACGGCATAGCGCAGAAAAAAATGCCTGTTGTGTGAATGAATGGTCTCACTCATGCTTCCGAATGCTTCCACGGGACTCTTGCAGCCGTTAGCCTTCCCCTGGACTTCTGCTCCTTCCTCCCCCAGGAGCATCCTAGGATTATACTTCCCAGATCGTCCTCCACGTGAGGCGTGGGAGATGGCTTATTTGGCCAATGCAAGAGGAGCAACACGTGAGGACGAGCGTCTCTTTTAAATAGAAGTGTTTGTGGCCTGGTCCGCTCTTTGCATTTTGCCGATGTAGCAATTGTAGAGGCCTGTGCCGTGTCGGACCCTCCATCAGCTTGGTCTCTGAACAACTAAATAAAGCTAAATTAGGCTATCCCTGCACACATGTATTCACTACATAGCGTGAGCAAAAAATAAGGTATTATGTTAAGATTTGGGGACTGGGGGTACTGTTTGTTATTGAAGGTAACCTAGCCTTTACTCATTTACTGAGTGACATTCTAGTAGAAGTGGAAGCTTGATGTGCAGTGTCTGGCATCACAGTTAAAGGGACATTATTGGAACATGCCTCTATTTAGATTTTATTTATTATTTATTTATTTATTTATTTATTTATTTATTTATTTATTTTTAAAAATTCTGTTTCTTCATGAAAGACACAGAGAGAGAGGCAGAGTTACAGGCAGAGGGAGAAGCAGGCTCTATGATGGGAGCCTGACACGGGACTCGATCCCGGGTCCCCAGGATCGCATCCTGGGCCGAAGGCGGGTGCTGAACCGCTGAGCCACCTGGGCTTCCCTCTGTTTAGATTTTAATACAAAAATGCGTTCTATTTAATGATTGATTAACATTATAGCAAAATTAAAGCTATTTCTAAGAGAGATAGACCTCCGTCTACTTGGGAAAATTTTAAGGTTTCAAACACTTTGACTCTCTCAGTTTGTGATTTAATGTACACTCATATTTTGATACACCGGAAGTCTGTTTTTGTACAATGCACTAACTCCTCCTCTGATTTGTAAACAACACATGAAATATTTTCATATTTGATCTATCTTTTCCCATTCCGTCGATGATTGGGGCAATATTTATAATAAGAAGCCTACCGTATCTACTGGAATCTGCAAAATATTCCAAGTTAATGAATTTTAATCAAGTTTATGTCTTCATTCATCCATTCCTTCTAAATATTTATTATGCTGTTTCTCTGTGCGAGAGCCTGTCCTAGTCAAGGCTGACTATACATGTGACCCCCGTTTCCATGGCACAAATAGGGTAGGCAGACGTTAAATAAATAATCATCCTAGGGATATAATGGTTTCAGGCTCCCATAAGAGCTAAGAAGGGTAAGACCAAGGTACTGAGGATGAATATAATAAGGGTCTGAGCAGGAGAAGCAGCATCTCTGAGGAGCTGATACTTAAATAAGACCTCTAGGATGACAGAAGTTAGCCAGGAAAGGGAGGAATCAGGAGAATTCTAGGCCTGTGCAAATGGCATCTGCAAAGACTGAGTCCGGAGATGGCGTTTGGAGGTCACAGTGATTGGAAGGAAGCTGGCGTGGCTGGAGAGTAGGGGTCAGGAGAAAATGGTATAATAGGAGCCCGATCATCTCGGGATTTCTTGACCAGGTTAAACATGGAAGATCTTTATTCTACATCCTATGTGAAGTCATCAAGCATTGTTAAATGGAAGGGTGGTACGGACGGATCGATATTTTTAAATGATCCTTCGGGGCGGCCGTGTTTACAGTGCATCGGAAGGCCCGAGTGGGGTAGGGCTTTATAAATTAGGAGATGTTTACAGTAGGTTGGGCCAGACACTAACGTGGGCCCAGTAGGTTGGGCCAGGATTGTGGTAGTGGAAATGGGAAAAGGTGGGCAAAGCTGAGACGACCTTGCTTCGTTCGACCCACTGGATTCGTTGCTGAGTTGATATCGGGAGCGGCTAGTGAGTAAAAGTGTAGTATCAAGCATTATTGCAAGATTTCTGACAGGAACAACTGGATACATGCAGGTACAATTTCCCGTCTGGGGAAACCTGGAGAGGGAGCTCATCTGTTCAAGTGCAACTAGAAGATTGGCACTAAGACGAAGGAAGCTGAATAACTGGCTGACACACTAAGGAAACCTGAATCAGAGCATCAATTTGTAAAAACTGAAAATCCCTAATTAAAATGACTGGAAATGTAGTGAATACGTGTGCGGGGAAAACCACGAAAGCTTCTTTTTAAGAAAACAAGTATTTTCAAATAAACGATTATTGATTATGCGTCAGAGTGACTCGCCTTAATAGTCCCTATCAGAGTTTTCTTCTGATTATTCTTAGACATGAAAAGAAACGCACATGTGGATCCTTTCCTTCTGAATACTGATTTCTTCTGTCTTTCTCCATTATGCTGTAAGGTCTGAAAAGAACAATCTGCTTCTGGTCCTCCTATATTTGGGTTCTTGAGATGAGCAGGAGGGAGTCACCCATTGGTAGCATTTGTTCTAACAACGCATCCCAGGTACTTGGTAGCACCTTGCAGCTCCACAGCTTCCCACATCTCCGTGCTGCGGGCTCCTCTGGGCAAGGCCACGCACATCCGCGCGTGTGTTCCTCTCCTGGAGCCCTTCACCTTTGTGATTCCCCGGCACCCAGTTCTGTGGGTTAAGACCCATGGTAACCTGCTTCCCAGAGTGCGTACGTGAGTAGAGTCAAGATCATCCACTCATGTACATGTTAAGGACACATTCTTGAGCAAGAGTTCACCTACGAGTCACCAGCAGCTCGTAGCTTAACCGGGTAACATCGTGATCTCGCTCCTCCTTCCACTTAGCAGTGGTCACTAACAATCCCGAGACACCTCGGCGCGACAGCCACGGAGACTTGCCCTTCCTTGCAGATGTGGGGGGTAGCCACGGCTCTGCTTGGGTGTGCTCACCTCGTCTTCCAAACTCCAGCATCCAGGCGGAAGGGGGAGCCCTGGTCTGGGACGCCTTGTTTCCCCGGAAGAGGCAGGATCGAGGGGCCATACCGACCCGTTCAAGTTCAGTGAAAGCTTCTACTCACACTTCGCATATTTCGTGTCCGTTCACATCCCATTGGCCCCACAAGTCACATAACCGAGAACGTCATGGCAAGACAATCGATGGGCAAATGCCTGCGCTGGTATTAAGGCCCAGTGATGCCATGAGGAACTCCAGCTCTTTTCAGATCATTGTCTACCTTTTGGGTCATGTTCTTAGCACTTATGTGGAGTTTTCCTACCTTACCGCGATGGCCTTCGAGTGGCCAAGGATAATAGCAGCAATGACTATCAACTGCAAGTTGTCTAGTGTCTCTCTTCTTTTTCTTTGCTTTTTTTTTTTTTTTTTTTTTTAAATCCTGGCCAACTTGAAGATCTATAGATCTATCCAATACAGTAGTACTTGAGAATATATTCTGGGTTTTTTTTTTTTTTCTTTGAGTTGAAATCTATTTTATAAATTTCTCAAATGAATTACTTGTCCTATGCCCTCCTTTTTCCCTAGCACAGCTATTTTCCTAGCATGGGGCCCTTGGGAAAAAAAAAATAATAACCTTCATTTTGAAATTTAGATTAATAGTAATTCAGTTTTAGCTTGGGGAAACAGACTTTCCTTTAAAGTACCGAAGCTTAGTTATGAAATAAAATTTTATTTTTTAATGAAAACCTGGAGAATCTGTGGAGTGATTGAGATTTTAAGAATGGATATACTGTGGAGTTTTCAAGATAATTATCAATTGATAAAGCTGTAATCTGAAATTCCCTTTAATATTCAAATCTTATATATTTCAGTTTTGCTCATGTCTACTTCAGCTAGCACTTGGAATTGTAACCATCATTTCATGAACTATCTTTTTGCAAAGAAAATTTTAGTTTTCGTTTTGTTGTATTAACAGGTGGAATCACTAAAATCGCGAGTATTTCTAATTAAAAATAAATTCTTCAAAAGTAAATAGATCAAACCATTCATGTTTAACCTCCTTTGGTGTTCTTTTGAAGCCACTTGGACTCCTCCTTTGGATGGTAACACAATCTCCGCTAGATGAATGGTTTTCAAGTATTTTTTGTAATTGTGGAACTCTTAGCAAATGACATAGCACAAACAACCCCAATGCATAAAAGACAAGTAAGACTGCTGTGCTTGAAAATTACTACATTTTATACTCAAGGACTATCATGCCGAAGTATAATTATTTTATAATTTCTCACTTCCTTTTTTAACAGAAAAAAAAAATATTTTACCCCCAAATGAGGAAATTGTAAGAAAATGGAAGCATTATTAAATGTCAGCTATAGATCACCAGCAAATTTAGAGTCAAGCAGTCATTTGAATTGTCCAATGAGTATAAACAGGATTGCATTGCATTAGCCCTTCATTTTTTTTTTTCCTTCGACTGTCAGAGGGTGATATTATCCACACAAAAACTCTCAAGAGGGTTTCACTTTATCACACCAATTATCGGTGTGCATTCGAGGCTTCTTCAAGACAGAGAGGTATTTGAGGCTGCCAGTTATGCCTCTTAGTGAGTATCTTCCATGACCAGCTAAATAAGCAAAGCGGTAGGGAAAACACAACTCCAGGATAATCTGAGGCAGATGAAAAGACTCATTTTGCTGAATACGGCTCATTAGGATGGTTTTGGTTTTTGTGCTTGTCAGGCCTTGGGATTACTTCTCTCATCCTAAATATCCTGTTGAGGCAGGTTTCAGTTTTTGTGAAACTGGGCTCCAGGCTGATCAGCAAAAAAAGAGCTGCAGAGGCAAAGGTGCACAGAATGATTATTTCCTCCAATTCCCTTTTTTTTTTTTTTTCCTATTATCACATATGACAAAAGTCTTTGAGGTCTTTTGGGGGGTTTTTACATTTTAGAAGACGTGGAACTCTTATTACTTTTGTTGGCTGGCTTATAATAGTCTCTTACCTCCTGCCACCCTCAACTTGCGATTTTTATTTTACCAATTACCTAAATTTTATTTTGCGGGCGTCTGTGGTTCAGTGACATGCATAGTTGATTGCGGGCAGAGCACATACTCAGGTCTAAATTTTCTTCTGTTACGTTCTTGCCAGGCCGCCGTGGGAAAACTATTTTTAACTCTTTCAGTCATAATTTACTAATCCTGGAAATGAAAATAATAATGCCTGTGCAGTTGCAGTTGTAGTGATGAAATAACTTATGTAAAAAAAGTAGCACACTGCTGTTGTAGTGATATTTCGGACACACAAATCACAGTACCTTATCTCCTCCCCATTGAAAATGATTTATTAAAAAAAAAAGAAAATGATTTATTGATTCGCCATTTTTTGGGGGGATAAAAATGAAAAACAGTACTTTTGTTTTTTGCTGGAAAGCTGCAGAGTTATAGGAAAATTTTATTACATGAGGAAAATGTTGTAGAATATTTTGATCTCCCCCCCCCCAGGGGTACATTTACCACTTGCTGAGATTAGATGAAATAGAAAGCGTTTGAAAAGATGATCGTCTAATCTTGTGCGTGATATATATATTTATAGAAGAGGTCACTATTCTAAATATAATTCCCATGACCTATGGAAGGATCTATGATACCGATTCTCATTTGCACCATAAAGACAAAAAGAGAAGCTTTGAAGGAGGCTGCAGACATCAGGAAAAACTTGTGGGCCATCCGGTAATAAACATTTCTTAGAAATACAGTAGGTGACAAAGCCCTTGCAGCCGCTGAAGGGGGCCGCTGACCTTGTCAGAATGACACAGCCGCCCAGCAGGGAATTCGAACTATTACCAGGAGATGTATCCCTCTGCAACTTTTTTTTTTCCTCTGCAACTTGTAATTAGCAAACTGTTGCATCTTCTGTATTTTACGAGATAGCGCCTTTGGTTCCTTTATACCGTAAATAAGGTTCCTATCAACCAGATAAGAACCTTCGCTCACAAAAATGATTCTTAAAATGGAAAGGACCGTGGAGTCTTGCAGGAACCCGCAGAGAACCTGCAGAGGAGCCGATGGGCCTGAGTGCACTCGGGAAAGTGGCCCGACCCGGAGCTGGCGCCCTGAGCCCGCTCCCCGTCTCCCGGGCCGGGGGATCCGCCGGATTCCAAGACGAGTGTAAGTTGCCGTCGATTCAAAACGTTGACCCTCCAAAAAAAATTTAAAAATAAAAATAAAAAAGTAAAACGTTGAGCCGCTCCGAGGTCGTGCCCACCGGCCTCCTCCTGGCAAGAGCTGAGCGCGCTGCTGCGGTCGCCCTCTCGGCCCGCAGCCCCCCGGCCGGGACCCGGCCTGTGACAGCCGCCCGGCAGCCTTACTTGGCCTTCCACGAAGGTCCCCACGGCCCAGGAAGCCGCTTGCCTCCTCACGCCGAGGCTCCTCGGCCTTCCAGGGCAGCGGACAAGGTTGTCACATGCATCCTGTGCTCCTTCTTCCTCCCGATCCTGCCCCGGCGCCCAGCGGGGCCCGGACACCCTGTGGCCTTCCCCCGGGGACACCTGCCCGGCGCCGAGCGCGTGGCTTTCCTGCCATCCTGGCAGCGAGCCGTGGGCCCTGGGGTGCAGAGCTTTCAGCAGGCCCCTGTGAACAGGTGTGGGGCACAGGTGCGGGGACGCTGCGAGGAGCTTCGTCATCCGGGGGGTCCGCAGGTGCAGGGATGACAGGTCGGGGCAGGACGTGCAGAGCCGGGCCCTGCTGCCGAGGCTTGACAGGTGCTTTCCTGGGCCCGTCCTTTCCCTGAAAGCCCCGGGGACTTGCTCCGGGTCGCCGTGACGTGCACCGTCCGCTGACTGGAGGCCGTGAGAGGGGAGCCCGAGGACCGGGGTCCGGAGGCAGCCCCCCGCGGTGTGCGTGGCCCCCCCAGCCGGCAGGTGCACACCCCGGGCTCCGGGGGCCGCGCCCGGGTTAGGCCGCGCAGGTGGTCCCGTCCGGAGGGTGCGCTCGGGGGCTAGATGCCCAGCGCGTGTCCTTGACCCCAAGACTTTCAATCAGTCTTGACAAACGTTAGGTCTATTTTTATTGTGATCGAAAAAACAAGTCTTTTCAGTTTACTAGATGCCGATGGACGCATTTGTTTAAACCAGACGATTAGTATAAAACTGACATTTTTACCTGACGTTGCTCGTGGCCCTTCAACCGTTGCCCAGGGCTTTCACGCACCTTCCAGAAACACTCGTTCTTTGTTTCTTTAAAATACAGTCCTTCGTCCATTACTGAGCAATAGAATCTAAGATCCTGGAAAAAAAAAAAGCCCATTCGTTACGAAACCTTGGATTCACTGTTTCCTGAATTCTGGGGAACAAAACGGAAAGCGAGTGACTCTGGCAACTCCCGCCGTGTTCCTGCCCTCTTCACGGTCGTACCCAAGTCATGGCATTTCCAGGGGACATTATTTTCTTGCCTTTAGTCTATTTACCTGAAGAAGTCTCGTGTCCCTGCTGCTTTACCTAGCCGTCTGGAGTCCGGAGGGTTCTGGGTCTGTGCGTGTTCACCTCCGACACCGTGGGGTGCTCCACAGGTGGGTCGAAACCTCGTCTTTCTGAAATCGCGCCCCTCCGGCCGTTGCTAGCGCTGCTCCCCGGCGCCCACCGCTGACCTCCCAGGCTTCTTCCCTCCCTTAGCGGCATGTGCTTCATCTTCTTCTTTATTTTTTTAATATTTTATTTATTTATTCATGAGAGAGACCGAGAGAGAGAGAGAGAGAGGCAGGCTCCACACAGGGAGCCCGACGCGGGACTCGATCCCAGGACCCCAGGATCACGCCCTGGGCTGAAGGCAGGTGCTAAACCGCTGAGCCCCCCGGGTGTCCCAAGTGCTTCATCTTCTTGTTTCCTGATATCCAATCCCAGGTGGTTTCCAAGGCCCTTTCGGCTTATTGGTTCCACCTCGACCTCGGGAGGTACCCAGGCCTGCCCAGGACACCTGTGCCTGGAAAGCGTCGCCGCCCCCCGAGCTCCAGGTCCCCGACTAGATGGCACGTCCACGACGCCTCGAGGGTTCTGGCCATTGGGAGCCACTAGAAGCTCCAGGCCACGGTGGCTGCCAGAGATACTGCTTCTATTTATTTATTTATTTATTTATTTTACATTCTTGTCCCAAATCCCAAATGCCGCTTTCTCCACGAAGGCTTCCTATAACCTTTCTCCTTCTAGTATTCCAGGGTAAAAATCAGTGGCTTTTCCTCTGCGTTGTGAAAGTCATTTGCATATACCTGCCATCGAAAGTCTGATTCTGTTGGATGTTGATTGTCCATGTGTCTTTCCCAGTAGGAAGGGCACTGCGGCATCAGAACTAGCATCTCACTCTTGTGCAGCCAGCGCTTAGCACACAGTACCTGTGCCATGAATATTTGAGGGATAAATCAATGCATAGTAAAAAATAAATAAATAAATGAACTTTACGAGACACTGACACCTAGCCTGGATACTCACATTACTAATTACCTGGGGCATGATGTGATGGGGTCTGCATTCTAAATTGTCTTTTTCTTGTGGGTATCAGATGCAGAGGAAAGACTATACTAAACATTGGGTTTTCTACATTGAGCTCAACATTAAGTAAAATGAAACCAATCTACATTGAGTTTATCAACATTAACTAAAATGAAACCAATCTAGAAGAGTGGGGAAAGTATGGATCTGGGGGGATCCCTGGGTGGCTCAGCAGTTTAGCACCTGCCTTTGGCCCAGGGCGTGAACCTGGAGTCCCGGGATCGAGTCCTGCTTCGGGCTCCCTGCGTGGAGCCTGCTTCTCCCTCTGCTTCTCTCTCTCTCTGTGTCTCTCATAAATAAATAAATAAAATCTTAAAAAAAAATGGATTTGGGTTCTAGGTCTAACAAGTGGTAGCCAGGAGGTTTGAAACAGGCTGCAGAAGTTTTCCAAGGGTTGGTGTTTTCTTTTCTTTTTTCTTTTTTTTTTCTTTTTTTTTCTTTTTTTTCTTTTTTTTTCTTTTCTTTTTAATTAATTTTTTCTTTATTTTTATTTTCTTTATTTATTTTTTTGGGGGGGTCAGTGTTTTCCATCTGTGCAAAGAAAACAAAAGTATTCCTATCTACCTCACCATTTGGCCATGAGCGTCCAATGAGACAAATACATGAACATGTTTTGTAAAGTCTTAAAGCCTGGATGGTTTTAACTTAGTATCTTGGGAGGATTGAATTTACAGTCACGGTCACAAGGCCTGACGCGCCAAAACGAGACTCTTAGAATCTACTGACGCCTTAGGTCGGAGCATCTCACGGGGCCCCCTTCTGTATCTGTTAAGCTCCTCTCTCCTTGACAGACCTTGCGAGTCCCTCTTTGTCCACAGTAGCATCCTCCTCTTTCCCTCTCCCGCAAGCCGCTGCTGGTGTGCATGCAGGTGTGTGTAGGTGTGTCGCACGTGCTGGCCGAGGACACTTCATCCCTCCCCTTGCCCTGGCCGCGCTGAGCGGAGGCATCCACCCCTGGGTCAGCTGCCGTCCCTGCTGCTGCCCTCGACATCCCTGTACGTCCCTCCGGGCCAGTCATCGTCGCCCAGGTGCGCGGCCCACGGCCTCCTCATCTCGTGCCTTCAGCACCGCGTGCTCACCTGAGACCCCGCTGAGCCTCCGCAGAGGACCACGGGGCACGGAGAAGTCGGGAGAGAGGCCTTGGCCCCTGGACACGTCCCCTTAGTTTTTGGATCAGATGCCAGTTGTAGATCTGGGGTGTTTTAAGAAGCTTTGAGACTCTTACAGTTACGTGTTGGGAAAGAGAAGCACAAGCCCTGAAGAGATCCCATCAAAGCTATTTGGATATTCCTGTCCTACCCACCTGAGGTCGTGACCCTAGTGGTGGGCTGGCCTTCGGCCACCCGTGATCCCCAAACTCTAGTTTGGCTCAGTTTGAATCACTCTCTCTCGTCATGTTGAAGCACCTGTTTCCTGGGGGTCGGAGGTCAGCGGTGCGGTGACCACACGCTCGTCTGCATTCTGTGGCGACAGTTGTGATCCCCCCATTGCTCCTAGCTTATCCTTCACACTTCATGTCCAGCGTTTGACGTTCTAAGAAAACCTTTTAGCTCAACAAGCATTTGGCTTTCTGACGATTGTGCCAGATTAGGGCTTTAAACGCTCAGTTTTGAAGTTTAAGGCTGAGCAGTAACTTCTTTGTTTGCAGCCGTATTCATCCTGTCCCCCTACCACGGGGGCTGGTGGCTCCACCGTTGGAGGGGACACAGGAGGTAGAGAAAGAAAATGTAGGAAGGAGTATTATCCATAAAACATCTCTAGGTGGTATACGGCCATAATTATTAATTGGCCATTAATCTGCGAAATCTAGAGTCTCTAAATTTTAAATAAACCATCAATTATATCCTAAATTTTTAAATTATCCTAAAATCCCCCCCAAAAATAGGGTAATGAGTTTGTGTGTTGTTTGTTGCGTATTCGCAACTAGAGGAGACGTTGCACACAAGAGCTGGATGTAATTTCTTTACCTACGAGCTGGGGCTAGTAGTACGTCCCTCATCAAGTTACATGTGGGCGTTACATGTGGTGATAGACGCTGAGCCCCCAGTTGATGCCCAGCACGCGGCGGGTGGTCAATAAATTCAGTTCTCTGGCCTTTCCTCCGCCTTGCTTTCTCCGGAGCTCTTAACAGAGCCGGCCGGGGGCAGAATTCACCAAGTCTGACAATATTAACAACGATGCCGCAGCTGACAGGTGCCGCTGTAGCAGCCGGCCACGGTGGACTTTTGCAACTTTTAGAGGAGCTTAAAAAAAAAAAAATACATGATACTCTGCACAAAAGAAGCCTACTTTGCTCCCAAAGTTGTCGGCAACAATGGGGATTGGAAAGCTTTCTCTAAAAGTCCTCATCATGACAGGTGATAAACTAACATGAAACTGCCTGGGGTGTCATGTAAAGACACGTCTTTGGCGCAGTTGGGCCGAGTAGACATCGTGTTCCGGGTTTCTGACTTGACGGTGCGTCCAGTTAAGCCCCATAATGCTGACCGTGAGCTCTTAGCGTGTGCAGTTTAGGCAGCTTGTTAGTCCAGGCTTAATTAAGATCAAAGATGAGCTACAGATACCAAAACAAACAAACAAAAAACAAAACAAGACAAAACCCCAAAAAACAAAATAAGAAAAAAACAAAAACATGAAGGATAGGATCTTTATAGAAATTTAATCTCTCTGAATTCTGTTATTCTCACAGTGATGCAGAGATTGACGGAAAATAAATATGAAAAGAGTTAAAAACAGAAGATGCAATAGGATATCCTAGATAATCACGTATCACTGTTCTTATGTTAAGAAGTGGTGGTTAGAAACTAGGTACTTTGCATCAGTGTAGAAAATCTTGGCCGTGCGTATCCAAGTTTTTTTTTTTTTTTTTTGTATTGAAGTTTTAATTTTCATTAAGTGCGCGGTTGATCACGATTAATGGAAATGGAAAATAAACTCTAAAAAATCCTATGGAAACAGCAGGGTATATGCTCTTTGGTCTTTGATTGTGGATAGAAGACCGGAAGGAAGCACTGAGCTCAGCAGTTACAGGACTTCCCTTACCTCACTCCTTGTAATTTTCCAAAGATTTCCTCAAAATAGGCAGAACCCAAAACGGTGGTAATCAATGACCAGAAAAGAAAAAAAACCAGATAGGGGTGTTCAGTGAACGCGTAAGACCACTTTACGTGGGTTTCAGCTGTTTGTTCACACCAGTATCTGATGCTGGGAACACGTCCCATCGCCGCCGCAGAGCGAGGACGGGGGCAGGAGCTCTTTGGCAGAACAGAGCTTTCCTCGTAGGTGTCAAGAGGAAAAATCTCTCCGCCCGGCAAACATAAATCATACGTGCAGGGAGGTAAAGCCGTATGATCCTCGAATAATCTCCCTATAGAAAAGCGTGATAAAAACAATAGCTTCCGTGATGGATTTACTCTACGGACATTTATAAATCTGATCTTCAGCATTTTGACAACTCCCTCTGATTTCAGAGTTTTTCATAACCCGGTATCACAAAGATAAATATTCTTTATTGTTCTATATCATCTGAAAATTCGCCAGGGATCTAATCTGTGATTCAGGATTGATGATCAAGGGGGCACTTAACTATCCCTTTCTTCATCCAATTAGAACAAACGAAAATTAGATCAAGCAAGGAATGGACGTGTTTATTTTTGTCACTGAGGCATTAGCAAATTTATCCCAATTATTCCTACAACGTCTCTTTAAGGTTAATCTATCATCTTACCTCAGGAATACGCAGACTTTCCTCATATCTTTCTGTTGCCAGTCCTCTATTTCCTCTTTTCCTCTTTTCTCTTTCTTGCCCCGTAAGCACTTATTTAAAAATACATTACTCTGACCGTGTTCCCTGTGTACAGGCACTATATCAAGTGCTGGGGATGGACTTAATTTCTTCTCTGAAACACCTTTTGATCCAGAGGAATAAAGGCAGTTATGTTACTTTGTGCCACGTGGGTCCCGGGATCGAGTCCCGCGTCGGGCTCCCCGCAGGGATCCTGCTTCTCCCTCTGCCCGTGTCTCTACCTCTTTCTCTGCGTCTCTCATGAATAAATAAATAAAACCTTAAAAAATAGTAAAATGGAGCAGATGTTCCAATCTAATGAGAGTTTTAAATGAAATTAAATCATTATATAAAATCTGCTGATTCAAAAGAACATAGAAACATCACTTGAAAGGGATCAAGAATAAAAAAAAATGTAGAGGGATTATATTTTATTCCTTAGCAAAAGAATAAAAAGGAAAAAGAAGAACAAGTAACATTTTTTCTTTTTTTTTTTTAACTTTTTTTTTCTGAAAAAAAAAAAGCTGACTTTTGGCAACACTTGATCGTTTTCATGACTTTTGAGTGTTAAGTTGTTCCATTGTAGGGACTGACTGCCCACCCAACACCACTGTGAATTTTCTATTTATGGGGCAAAAATCGCCCGATTTGAGTTCAGGACTGAACTGATGGCAGCGAGCATTTAGGGCGCCCTGAAGAAATTTAAGAACTTACATTGGGAAGAGAAATGCCAAGCATCCTAGATTTTAAAATAACAGCTAATATTTTCATTTACCAGGCATACTTTAATGACCAGCATGTATTTGGGTTTTACGACGTCTCTAGGAGAAAGGGAATTTTATCTTCCCAGTTTTACAGATGAGGAAAGTGTAGATGTGTGATTGGAGACGATGAGTGGTTTTCTCAGGGTCGTCTGAGGCAAAGCTAGGATCCAAGCCTAGGAATCTTCACATTTAAGTGCTACCTTGTAGTGGCTCATAAAGGCTTTAGTTTTCTTTTTAATTTCTGCATAATATTTCTAATTAATAATCTTGTTTTATTCTGTATACTGGTTCTTTAAAGAATCAGCTCTTTTAGAGAATTGAGTTTATTTAGGTGCATAGTACATAGCATGGAAGAAAGGCTGAATAATGGAGCATAGAAAATGAGAATTCTGTAACTTGGACCATTTAGAAATGTGATTCTTGAAATTTTGGTAAATTGGGAAATAAAGAATCATACTCTGTTGTAAGCAAATTAGCGAAAGATAATGTAATCATGAAAAAAAAACGCACAGTAGAATCTAAGTGGTTTTAATAATAATAAAACTGTATTTGGACAATCTAACACATCCTTCATATTGTTCTGCTTTTAGAACCAGTTCACAGATATTTAAAACATTTCATATTCATTCTGAGCAAGTAGTGGATATTGAACAACTGTTCTTTGATTTAAAAAAAAAATGTACTGACAATTTGAGTTGTCATCAAGAGACTTGGGTTTGTAAAATTGAATATAAAATATTTTCTTCTTAACTCTAACATCCGCTTCTTTTTATTTTATTTTATTTTATTTTTTTTTTTTCCGCTTCTTTTTAAATGCCTTTTTTTTCGTGAAGCCAAACTTCAACCTAAGGAAATTGTTAGAACTTAGAAAACACAGCAGTTCTCTTTCCTCCTGTATCCTTCTTCTGTTTACCTTGTAGACACGCACCTTTTACAACCCGAACTCCAGGTTGTAAAAGGTGCGTGATGCGCGTCTCTTCTTAGTTAAACACGACTGGGGAAGCCTGGTGGGCAGAGCACGGGCTTTGTACTCCGAAGGGCCTGACCTGACCTTTCATCCTTGTTCTGCAGTTTGTCATCTGTGGAAGCAGAGACTGGGAACCTCTGAGAGCGAGGGCCACACGCACCTGGCCCTGTCCCCTAACACGAGCTGCCCATCCCCTGGCAGCGTCTCCAGTCCCTCTGCCACCCAGTAGCTGGGTGACCTTGGGCAGTTTTCTTAATTTCTCTGAAGCCTAATTTTTTTTATTTGTAAAATGAGGATAATAGTACTTACTCTTGAGACTTACGACAGTCAAATGAGATGATCCATGAGATGGACCATGTATAAAGTACAACGAGCCCCGAAAGCGGTAGTTTTTACGATCTATGATTCGGTATGACCTTCTATGAAGTTGATCTGCAACATGACTAGTCCCTGAAGGTCGTTCGGGCTCCGCAGACGTTTACCCTCGTATCAGTTTTGCCCGAAGGACATCTGTGTAGGCGGTTTTCTAGCTCCTTATTGACTAAAGTCATCAAAATAGTTTATTGGAGGTGGAGTTTGTGTGTGATCGACGGTGAGCAGCTTTGTCCTCCTTATGCGCACCATCAAATTATTTTCCAAGGGGATCCTACTAATGTAGGGCGCTTGCTGGGGCCGGTCTTATCTGGCAAGCATTCCGGGACACAGACGCTCGGAAGCGAAGCAACGGTCCTGGGTTGTCCAAGGGCGCGCTCCGAAGGCTCCGATCTGCTGCTGGCAGCTGTGTCGCGGCGCCCAACGGGCCGGCCGTGCCCTTGGCCGTGCTCGTGTTGCCTGCCTCCCCGGCCCGATGCTGCGCTCTCCCTCGCTTGGCCTCCTGCGTCTCCCTCGTTGCTAAGTCCCGGCCGCACTCTCGGGGCAAATTTTCATGCTGCCCCGTGTTTTTCTCTTCTTGCTCTCAGTGCCCTGGTACATGGGTGCCCATAATTTCTGGCCTGGCATCCTCCACCAGCACTTTACCTGGGCTCTCTGCCACCCACACTTTGCCTCCCCCCCCCTCCGAGTCGTCGTCTCTGGTGCCAACAGGTGTCTTTCCCGCACCTGGACGCGGCCAGATCCTGCGTTGACTTTTCATTCATTATGTCGCTTCCCTCCTCGGTGACTGCGCCCAGCCTGCCTGGCTAGCTCCTCCTCCACCTGGAGCAGGTGTTACTTAAAAGATGAGAAGGAGCCCTCCTTACGCCATTCCCTTTTAATAACCAACAGACACAGAAGATGATGTCACTGAGCCTAAAGAGAACTTCATAAAGAATGATCATCACTATTTTTTTCTTAGTATTTATCATAGTTGGGGCGCTAGGTCGAACACTTCACCTGGATTTATTCATGTAGGCCTCCCGCTGCTTGGTGCAGCTACGGCGGGTGCGTCCGTGTTTCAGATGAAGACAGTTGGGCAGGAGAAGGTCCGGGAACTCGCCCAAGGCCTCCGGCGGGTGACGGTCGGGGCTGAGGGCCAAACCCAGGGCTCTGGCTCCCACCTGCCCGGCGACACTGCGGCCGCTGCCTCCTGGTCCCCGTGGCAGGGGCTGCACTGGCCTGGCCCGCGCGGGTCACAAGCCCTGCGTGCGCTCCCCCACCGCCTGGCTCTTCTGCAAACATTCGACTCCAATATACTACTTGACTTTCTAGTAAGTTCCCTTTACCTTGCGTAGCTTTTATAATAAAGCTAAATGAACGGGATGATCCATTCAGGAGGCGATCGCTTACCCTCGGGCTACTAAACTGTGTCACCTGGAGGAGCTTGTGGGATGTGCCCTGAGACCTTAGTCACCTCGACGCTTCTAAGAAGGGATCGTCAATCACACGCTCCTGGGCGGTCATACCTGTGAGTCCACAGCGTCAGGAGAACTGTCCACACACTTGAAAGCAAAGGCCTTTTTTTGTTATTTTCTGCCCTGAGTCTGGTCTTTCTTCATCATAAGAGCGCTTCGATGGGGCCACACAGTGTGATAACTACTACGATCGCCTCCTTTGCTCTTCACGGCAAAACCTGGGCCTCTGTCACTCTCAGATCAAAAAAATTAAAAGCCTAGAGAGGTTAAGTAACTTGCTCAAGACCACACAGCACATTACATGGAGAAAGCAGAACAGAGACCCTGACCTGATTCCTCGGCCCTTACCGTTGACCACCACGGGCAGCTGCTGGTGGGACGTCTCCGCCTAGATGTCTACACAGAAATCTCACCACACTGAGGTCTGCGCGCAGCTTAACCGAGCCACAGGCCCATTGGCACCTAACGAGATGCTTTGGATGATGGATGCGAACCTAACATCCAGTGGATGGAAATAATAATATCTACTGAAGTGTCTCAGAGAGATGACTTGTTCTATAACTAAATGGTGCTTGTAAACGCATTTTCAGCTGCAGTTGGAACAGACTTTGTTCTTTCATATGAAGTAACCAGGAAGTCAGCCGTTTGGATCTGCACAACATTTTGTTTTTGTTTTGTTTTTTTTTACTAGGTTTAGCTAAAAGCTGGAACACTTACGTTCTTTTTGGAACTAAAGCTTACTTTTAAACATCTCCCTGAGCCTATTTGGAGCACAGAAATGGAGTTCAGCTACGATGCACCTTTGGACGTACCTATAGAGCATGTGGTTTAATGCAAGCAGCATCTTCTTCCCTTCTGTTGTGAATATGAAGGCTGCGCATCATTTACAAAGAGTTAGTTACAGCGGGTTGATCGGGAGCGTTCTGCTACCAGTCGCTTGGTGTGGTGGCGAAGCAGGCCCATGAGCTTCAAAAATTCATTCAAATTTTCATTTGTTACCTTATAAAACTGAGAAATAAAAAAAACAATGAATACTCCTCTTGTCTTTTATCAGTATTATTATAACAGGATCTTTTTCTTTTTTAAAATAAAAAATTTTATTTATTTATTCATGAGAGACACAGAGAGAGAGGCAGAGACACAGGCAGAGGGAGAAGCAGGCTCCATGCAGGGAGCCCAACGTGGAACTCGATCCCGGGGACCCTGGGTCACGCCCTGGGCCGAAGGCAGATGCTCAACCACTGAGCCATCCAGGCGCCCCTGTAACGGTCTTTTTCTGACTCGATATTACTGATAAAACTTTACACTTGGTCAGTGTTTCCCAGTTTGCTTTCACAAACATTACCTTACTTACCCCTCAACAAAACTCTGTGTAGCTGGTACTATCAGAGATTTCCAGCCTAGATTGAATCTGGGACTTTTATCTATAAACCAGAGTTCCTTCTACTTTATATTCATTAATTTATTATTTCATTCATGCAACAAACACGTATTGAGTACTTAGTATGTGACTAACCTAAGAACTCAGGGTAAAGGACTGAATGAACAAAATAGTCAAAAATTCCTGTCCTCTTGGCTCATATTCTAATTGGAAGGTGTGGCATAAGATGTGTTATTGTGATGACTATAAAAATATATATAAGTAATTGATAGAGTATATTGGAAATAATAAGTATTTAGGTATCAGCAACTGATGACTTAATTAATTCATATCCAGATATGCTTTCTTAAGCAGAACATGTTGAGCATTTAATTCTGATTTTGATATACAGACTTGAAGCTTAGTACATAATTGGAGAATGACATGAAAGAATGAATGATGTAGAGACATGAAGATCATTAGATTTAGGGAAAGCATCTGTAATTTCTATATCGATTGTGGCTTAACTGATCCATTCATTTATTTATCTGACAAATAATTATTGAGTACTCACTGTGTGCCCTGGAGATAAACATCAATCAAGAAGTACACGGCCCCTGCTGTCAGAACGTTAACAGTTCTGAGGGAAAGACAAATAAAACCGAGGCAAGCACTATAATTTTAAGATAGGGGGAAATACACGGGGACATGAGAGAGGAACATAGTCAAGTACCCAAGACTTGAAAAGAGAGGACATCTTCTGGATAGAAGTGACATGTACGTTCTGGGAAGAGAAATGGAGGGAGCTGGAGAGACAGTCCTAGATTAAAGGAAAAAATCATGCACAAAAGTTCCAGAGACTACAAAGGTTGTATTTGACTTTCTGAACTATTAGAATTCATTCATTTAAATGATGTAAACTTACCGTCTTTCCCGTACTTTCTAGCCTCCATCCCCTTCTACCATATAGTATAATTTGAAATTTCCATTAAATGAGACTGGTCCCACTCTCTAAAATCTGAGTGATAAATCCTCCAGATTTAATTCAAATCCCAGCATCAAACACAATGTCTCCAGCACTTAGGAAAATGCCAGATCCATAATAAATGTCCAACAAGTTCCTGTAGACCGAAAAGAGGTTATTGACTTGAAACCCCAAAGTGAGTGGGTGTTGAAAAGATACTAAGAAGAAATGTGTGAGGCGCAGTCTGCTAGCCTGACTCAACTATTTCGATTGGTGTCCATTTGCTTTTTGCTTCAGTATAGACTGCGAGCACGTTGAATCAGACATTGTCGTATAAAAACATGTAGCGATGTGATCACTTCCTTTGTAATCCCCCCTTTTGCAAATACTTTTGTGACTCAGAGGGCTCATTTCTTTTTTTTTTTTTTTTATTTATGATAGTCACAGAGAGAGAGAGAGAGGCAGAGACATAGGCAGAGGGAGAAGCAGGCTCCATGCACTGGGAGCCCGATGTGGGATTCGATCCCGGGTCTCCAGGATCGCGCCCTGGGCCAAAGGCAGGCGCTAAACCGCTGCGCCACCCAGGGATCCCCAGAGGGCTCATTTCAATTATAGTCGTAGAAAACAGGGAGAAAGAAAGCAAGGAATACTTGATAGAAAAAAAGATACTAGAGAATGTTCTACGAGGGACTGTTTCCAGCCATTATATGGAATTTCATGTACATTGATATTTATAGCTATTTTATAAGGTACACATGATTACCACCACACACTACGTATAGGAAAAATGTATATATATATATATATATATATATCCAAAAAATGCTTATATATAGATATAGATATAGATATAGATATAGATATAGATATAGATATAGATATATATGGCTGGGGGAGTAAAGCAACTAAGAAGCAATCAAAGAAACTTACCAAGAATTAGGAAATGGCCAACTGAGGCCATGTCTTCTGTTCCTGTTATATGTGCCTTTCCATTATTTCAAGTAATGTTTAGGGCAGGCTCAGGATACATACACTATTAGAGTTCTTCAGAGAGAGCAAACCAACAGGGTGGATGGACAGATGATAGATAGACAGATAGATGGTAGATAGATAGCTGATAGATGATAGATAGATAGATAGATGATAGATAGATAGATAGATGATAGATGATAGATAGGTGATAGGTAGATGATAGATGATAGATAAATAGACATAATAGACATGATAGATGATAGATACACAGATGATAGATGATAGATATATGTATGTGTATGCATATATGTATAGATATGGTGTGTTCATGGATCTTGTAGAGAGAGACAGAGACAGGGGGTTGATTTTAAGGAATCAACTCACATGAATATTGTGGAGGTTTAGCGAGTCCAGAATCACATTAGGTAGGTCAGCAGGCTGGAGACTCAGAAAATATTTTCAATTTGAGTCCAAAGGCGGAGTCTGACAATTTCTTCCTGCTTGCAGAGAAGGACAGCCTTTTTCTATTAAAGTCTTTGACTGATTAAATGAGGTCCACCCACATGATGGGGGGTAATGGTTTTACCCCATGTCTACCAGTTTAAATGAATGCTAACTTGATCTCAAAACCACTTTCACAGAAATATCCAGAAGACTGTTTGACCAAACACCTGGGCACTATAGCTCAGCCAAGTGAATACCAAGGTGTTTCCAGCCAAAAGGTACACAAGGATATTGGATGCAACTGGTTAAGTCAAGGATGTCCATTACCAAAGTCAGTGATCCAACATCCTACAAATTTTGCATTCTTTAGTATTTCTACTGAATATTTTTTAAGGGATCTACTGAACGTTATTAAATCCCGTCCCATTGAGAAGTGCTTTCTCTTTCTCTCCCTCCCTCTCTGTCTCTCTCTCTCATATTCACATATTTCAGACAATTTTAAAGTCATTGTGGACTTCGTATACTTTGTTCACACATGCTTTTTTTTTTTCCTACCTGAACTGGCATGGCAAAGGAAGCATAATACTTGCCACAAAAGTGCCTAATGCTCTAGGAAGAGTCTCTTTAGTGAAAGTAGAAACAAAGAAAAACAGCATGTTTTGCTCATTTCCAACATTTAGTTACTGTGAACCTCACTAGCACGAAGTAGAAATCTCAGTTTTACGAACGAAGAATCAAAGGACCAGAGAGGGTAAATGATAGGCCTAGGATCGCAGGCAGGATGGAGTGCGGGTGTGGTTCATACCAACTTCTTTCTGGTTATCTGTGTCCTCTTGATTTTGCTACATTGACCACGAATTCTTCTGCACACCCCAGGGAGCACCCTGGCAGCGATCTTGATCGCTGGTAGTGTAACACAACAGCGCATCTTGCATCTGTGAGCATACACACAGGCTCAGTTTTCACTGGGAGCTTTACTGCATCGCTCTGGATCCTCTATTCTTATGAAATAATTCATGCAAATTCTAGCACAAGACTAGACTGTGTATAGAATGAACTCCAGTCTGTATCCTAAGCCACGTTGTAACTTATTTATCATTTAAAAAAAATCAGTATAATAAAACTGTGATAAAACTTTTTGATTATATAAGCTTTTGAAAATAATATTTCACTCATCAGGAAGTCCACATCTGATAAATTGAAGCAACATACCACAAATGAAAAGTCGTAGTAGTCAGAGCTTGCGGTGTTTTGGCCTTGGTTCTTCCATTTCCTTGATTTGGGATGGCAGCAGACGTGACCAGTTACATGCTTGCATCCAGCCCCTTTTTTCTTCCTTGCTGGCAGAGCCCTGATGTTATTTGGGAATTTATTTGGGCATCTGCCCTCTCGCGCAAACCTCAGGAGAGAGACACGTGTTTCCAGCTCCAGGGTCAGTCGTGATTAGTCTAGCCCAAATATGTGGCCATTCCAGTCTTTTTATTAATGATTGCTTTAGACCCAGTTCTGCCCAATAAGACGTGAAAGGAGGTCTGCACAAAAAAGTTCCTCGCTCCTAAGAAGATGCATGAAAATAAACTGCCCTTTTATTCCCATGCATGTTTTCTTATTTAGACATAATACCTGAAGTTGATGCATCCACATTTGGCCAGAAAATGAGCCGGTCTTAGAAATTAATCTGGTTTAGGAATTGACAAAATAGAGAGATAGAAGCTCCCCAGTTCTTTAGTGACACTTCCAGGACTCTGCTCAAAGTCTAGAGCCATCCTCCTCTAGGTTTACCTTATATGTCAAGTTAAAACACTATTCTTGATTGTTTGAGCCAAAGAAGCCAAGTTTTCTATTACTTTCAGCCAAATCTGTTCTAAATGATAGAACAGATCATTGACTTTAAGGAAAAAGAAACAGCACCTTCTTTGGAGTGATTCTGAGTTTTGTATCTTTTTTATTTCTCTCTCTCTCTCTCGCGTGCGGGTGCTCGCATATGCTATTAATTATTCAGATAAATAAGTAAATTCCATTTATTTACAAGAATGATATGAGGTTACATGGAGAAAAAATTAAAGTTTAGCAAAAATTAATAATAAAATAAACTACTGCACATTGGAAAAATAATGCCCCCAACATTCCAGCATCAAAGTCCATAGGGGCAAGACATTTAACCTCTCGAGGTCTCAAATTCCTTGGCTGTGAAAGAAAATAGTAATAAATCTACTATGTAAGGATTTAATATAATAATGGATATAAAGCACTTTAATATAGTGCTGGACAGCTTATGCTCTAAGCTCATCTTATGCATCCTAACCTCGACATAAAGGCTAATTCTCCATAAATGTTTATTGGCTTTCTGTACTGCTAATTTCTACTGTAAGTATTCTTTGTTTCAAAAATTTTCTTATACAGCCTGGTTAGCTTTCATTTCCTGTAGAAAACAAAATAACTGCAAGCGAAACACACACACTGTGAAACCCTCCTTAAGGAATCACTGAGTTAGAGAAAAGCCACATAGATGATGTTTAGAAAAGATCATATTTAGTATATTCTGTTGACTAAAAAAGTAAAATGTACCATATTATATTTTTTAGGTGCTATTTAGTATTTTCCAGTTAAATCTAGTAGCAACCAGTCATTGTGAGCTTCATTAAAGTGATGCCACGTAGATAAAGTACTGAATTATGTACAGGGTCTATGAAATGGGATCAGCAAGTAACAGGAAACTAAAGCCATGAATTTTATATTTGTCTTCAGAAATATGTTGATATTGTATTCAACTTAGTACAGAGAGGGCAATACACTGAACTAAGTAGAAGTCTCAATTTATTTCATGTAATAATTTTTGTGACCATGAGTCAATGTGTATCTTAATTTCCTACATAAAGTGAGGTCATTGGAATGGGGGATTTATTAGTCTGCCTCTTTTTTTAGAATTCCATGAATGTAATTTTTTTTTGTACTCTTTTAAAAGTAAGTAAGTGTATTTAGATTTATAGAAAAAAAAATGGAAAGATATTACAGAGGGCTCCCATATAACCCTTTACCCACTTTCCCTTTTAATTATATTACATTAGTACGGTACATTTGTTACCCTTAGTTAATCAATCAATATTGATTAATTAAATCCCATACTTTACTCTTATTTGCTTAGTTTTTACCTCATGTTCTTTTCTGCTCCAGAGTATCAACCTGGATACCACATTGCATTCAGTCATCACATCCTCCCTCCTAGGCTCCTCTTGGCTGTGACACTTTTCCGATTTTCCTTATTTTTGATGGTCTTAACAGTTTTGAGGTATACTGGTCAGGAATTTTCTAGAAATCCCTCTATTGAGACTTCTGTTGTTTTTCTTATGATTAGGTAGGTCTATAGGATTTGGGGAGGAAGGGCATAGTGATAAAGTACCAGTAGGAACTCATGGATGTTTATTTTGTTCTTCAGGTTATAATCCAGTACAACTTTATGTAATTTATTGTTCTAATGGTTTCAGCTTTAACCATTAGGTACTCTTTCATTGGACTCCTACGTTCCTTTGACATTCTTTTAATGACTTCTTTACTTTGTGTCCCTACAAGATGCTTCAGGCTCATCTTGTATATTTTCCATCCCAGTCCCAGAAACAGCCAATTTTCCAAGGAGTTCTGGTACATTTTGTAAAGAATGGTATCAGAGGGGTGCTTGGGTGGCTGGGCCTGCTTCTCCTTCTCCCTTTGTGCCTCCCCCTGCTCATGCTTTCTGTCTCTCTCAAATAAATAAATGAAATCTTTTTTATTTTTTAAGAATTGTGTCAGAAAACAAAAATCCGAGCACTGGTTGTGGTATTGCTCCTCGGGTGTTACTGCCTCTAGGCCCTCTCAGCTGACCAAGCAAGGAAATGTATGTGTGCATAGGAATGTGTATGTAGACGTATCCAGAGATATTTCTATGTGTAACTGTATCTATGTTGTTAGACATAAATTCATGCTGTCTCCCAACTCTAACCCATTACAGAGATCACTCTAACCTCCTCCTGTTTCTCTGGGATCTCTCATTGCAATAGTAAGAAACCTGGTTTCCACCATTCACCATCCATTTACTTAATGGCACAGTGTTTCAGTATGTGTGTGTGTGCATGTGTGTACACACATATTGTGGCTTTGGAATTGTGGGTTTATTATAAAGATTTTATTTATTTATTCATGAGAGACACACAGAGAGTCAGAGACACAGGCAGAGGGAGAAGCAGGCTCCGTGCAAGGAGCCCGATGCAGGACTCAATCCCAGGACCCCGGGGTCACTCCCTGGGCCAGAGGCAGATGCTCAACCGCTGAGCCACCCGGTCGTCTCTGGCTTCAGAATTGTGAAAGCATTTTTAGATGGGAAACAATTTCATCAACTAGAGAACAGTGCTTATGTGCAACTACCTTTGTCTTTCATGTTAGAGACTCCTTTTATTTGCAGAGTTACTTAGGTGAGCACCTTTCCCTGCCAATGTAGTCATTTCTAACATAACAATGTAACCTTCAAATTGTTGATGATTAATATTTTAAAACAAATATCAATATATCAGAGTTTTCCCAGCTCAGCATGAGAAGTTAAAGCTATTAAGTTATACCAACCTCTTTTATATTGTCTTCTTATTCATTTATTTACAAGAATGATATGAGGATACATGTCTTGAGGCCCAAATGGTTTTCAACTTAAAATTTGTTGGTCCAGGGGATCCCTGGGTGGCGCAGCGGTTTGGCGCCTGCCTTTGGCCCAGGACGCGATCCTGGAGACCCGGGATCGAATCCCACGTCGGGCTCCCTGTGCATGGAGCCTGCTTCTCCCTCTGCCTATGTCTCTGCCTCTCTCTCTCTCTCTCTCTCTGTGTGACTATCTTAATGAGTTAGGCAAGTTTTGTCAGTTTAACTTTACAAAGAAATTGAGATTTAGTTAATTCCATGTTCATATGACTTTAAAACCTTAAAATGTCAAAGCCAGAAACAAAACCTAGATCTTCTGTTTTTCTGTTCAATTATAATTTTGACAGCATCTTTGTGTCATCTCAAAAAGGATTCATTTTAATACATGCATTTGTTTATTTATTTTTACATTTTCATAATTAATTGATGGTGCTAGATGACATAAGCAGGGGCATCTGGCTGGCTCAGTCTATAGAATATGTGATTCTTGATCGTGAGGTTGTAAGTTCGAGCCCCAGTTTGGGTGTAGAGATTATTTAAAAGAATAAAATCTTAAAAAAAAATTCCTGATTATAAAAATTTTTTTAAAAGTGACATCAGCAGTATTCCTGATATTCTGAATCAGCAGTGCAAGATTGACCATAATGCTTAATAATTAGAGTTCCATAGACAAAATCAGCTACAAGAGTAAATATACTTTGAAATAAACCAGTGATCTTTACAAATGTTATATACCTAGAGGTTATGATACATATTTTATTACATATCTGACTCTTACAAAAGCTTAAAATGGGAAATTTTAAATAAGGATTTTGATAAAATAAATTAAAATTGACTTTAAAATTATTGCTATTCATTATCATTTTTACACCTTTGTCCTATGTGTTATATTAGTTTCCTAGCACTACCATAACTAATTACCACAAACTGGGTGACTTAAAACAACAGAAATTTATTCTCTCATAATTGGAGACTATAAAGTGTGAAATCAAGGTGTTAGCAGGATTGGTTCCTCTTGGAGGCTCTGAGGAAAAATCAGTCTGTTCGGTGCCTCTCTTCCACATCCTGGTGGCTAAGACGCAGGCAACCGTTGGCGATCTTTGGTGTAAACCTGTATCACTCCAGTACCTAACTCCATCTTCACATAGCTTTCCCCTTGTGTCTCTTTTTTCTTTTTCTGTCTCCGTTCTGTGGATGCTCATGGTTGGTTGCGAAGCTTATCTTAAGTCTGCATCATGTCGAAATCCAAAGGCCCTATTTTCACGTAAGATTGCATTCACAAGTATCAAAAGTAGGACTTGGACATATCTTTTTTGAAGCCGGTATTCAGTCTACTGTAGGTACAAACTTAGAATCCCAATGCCTTAGAATAGCATCAATAAATTTTGTTATAGTTATATGAGCTTGGTGAAATTTGGTAATGACGATGATGGATGTGATAAATGGAAGAGTTCCCTTGCTTGTTAGGAAAAGAGCTTAAGTATGTTGAAAATAATTTGATATGTAGTAGTGATTATATTTTATGACTCTTTTCATTTCATAAAAATGTAACTCCTACATTTACTATAATTCATATTAATTATGTTTCATTACTGAAACACCATTTTACCAGATAATTCTCTACACATTATAACTTCTGTTTGACTTATATCTTAATCCAAAAGACCATTGGAAATAAGTTTTTAAGCAAAAAATAAGTAGAAATTTTTGTTTCCTTTTGTTGCTTTTTTTCCCTTTTTTTTTTTTTTTTTTTTTTTGGCCTAGGGTCTAGATGTTCAATATCAGAGCTCTAAAATTATTTTATTTTTATTTTTATGTAATATCTCTTTAATAATATTCAAACAAATATCTAATTTGTTTTTAAATTTAAATTTGCTATATATCCTTTGGAATATCAGATTATAGATGACAAGTTAAGGAAGTATGGTAACCACTCTCCTTTTTCATTGCTTTGCTTATGCTTTTTTTATTCCCCAAAATGTGGTTAAAAAATAAATGAACTATTTGTCAAACATTTTAACAGTGTAAAAAAATTGAATTTATATCAGCTTTATAATTTTTTTAAACCTTATCAAGTTCTTGAATATTTTAAGATCTTTTTTCTTTTCTTTGGACCTGAAGAAGCAAATGTTATGTGAGACTTTTTGGAAGAAAAATTATGACTTATCTGTTGTTCTTTATAGGACTTTACATAGGTGGTTATGCTGTTTTCAGATTCAAGGGCTAAAACCCCAAACCCCTTAAAAATTGTACAGTTTCTGATCTTATTTTATTTGGCCAAGTCATTCTAGATTTGATCTTAGCCCACAGAGCTAAATACCACAATTTTATTTGTGGTCTCAAAACAAAATCATTTTTAATTTTAATTAAATGACAGTAAAAAAAATAATATGTTCTGTATTGGCCTTTACTTTTTTTTTAAGATTTTATATATTTAGGGGCACCTGGTTGGCTCAGTCAGTTAAGCGACTGCCTTTGGCTCAGGTCATGACCCCAGGGTCCTGGGTAGGGCTCTCTACTCAGCAGGGACCTTGCTTCTCCCTCTCCCTCTGCCTGTTCCTCCACCTGCTTGTGCTCTCTCTCCCTCTTTCTCTGAAATAAATAAATAAGTAGATAAATAAACATTTTAAGACTTTATTTATTTCTTAGAGAGAGAGAGAGAGTGAGCAGGGAACACAGAGGAAGGGCAGAGGGAGAGGGAGAAGTAGACCTCCCTCCTCTCCACACCCTAGTGTGATCCCAAGACCCTACCTGAGCTGAAAGCAGACCTGAACCTCCTGAGCCACCCACATGCCCCTATTTGGCCCTTTAAAAAAATTAAAACTTGTAAAATCCCCAAATAATTTTCATGGTTAGTGAGAGGCAGATGAGTTACAAAAGTCTTCTGTTAAGATTCAGATGCTATGTGGAACTAGGAAAAAAAAAAAAAAAACTACGTCAATAACACCTTAACTTGATTTAGTGGTTTGGTTGGTTGGATTAGCTCTAGTAGAGAACAGAACCCCTAGAGGATGATATGCATGATAGATTAGGTTTTGATGAAGGACTATGATGTCTTTGGCATCACTTTTTATTGTTTAATGGGTTTTGCTATAATTATTTTATAAGTGGTTTTAAATCTGCCGACATTTTTATCACAGCCAGTTTTAGGGTAGCTCTAAGAAAGATTTGAGAGATAATAGAAATTAGTAAGTGTGTACTCTGTAAAGCAAAGTTAAACTATTTGTTACTAGGGCGCCTGGGTGGAACAGTTGGTTGAGCTTCTGACTCTCGATTTCGGCTCAAGTCATGATCTCAGGGTCGTGGGAAAGAGCCCAGCATGGGGCTCCCCATTCAGCAGGGAGTGTGCTTGTCTCCCTCTCTCTCTGCACTCCCCTCCTGCTTGTGTGCTCTCTGTCTCTGAAATAGATAAATCCTTTAAAAAAAAAAAAAGCCTATATACTACAAATGGAATTACATGAAGAAGGTAGAAAAGATACCTAATGTATGTGATTACAAAATATTTTAATAACAAAATATTAAAAATCAGTCATTCAGGAAATGTGTGAGAGCAATCTGGTTTTGACAAATGGCACCTCTTTGGATATCTGAGTGGTTGACTAGATAGGCAGGTGTGTCCTCACCTTAGTGAGAATGGTTGTCCTGATAGAACTGGACTGTTGTAGTAAATACATAGATTGCATTCAACAAAGCTACTGACAACTTGCTTTGTGCAAGGTGCTTGACCATATGCTATAAAGGCTGCCAAAATTAATGAGACAAAACACCTCCTTTAGAAGTGGTTAGGTCTATTAGGGACAGGTAATTTGTATACTGATAATCTCGACTAAAGTATGTAGATAAATGCTATATGACTGTGTTTCTGATTAGATAGAGACAACTACCAGCCCAGGTACTCAAGAATAGTCCCTGGGAAAAGGAATATTTGATGTAGGTCCTGAGAGATGGAAAGTATTGCAGTAGCTTAAGGTGAGTATGAAAACATACACACAAGTAAGGGGAAAGGATTTTTATTACTTATTTACTTATTCATTTAGAATGAAAATCCATTTTTGACTAGAGTACAGGGCTCATTGAGAATTACAGCTGAAGAAGTAAATATGCCAGGTGTAGGAAATGATCCTAATGCTAGGCAAAGATCTAGGGTGATACTGTCTAAAAGTTAAATTTAAGTCAGACTCAAAATTATTTTTTATGTTACAAAGATTTTATTTTTAAGGGGACAAATTATAGTTGCCTTAAAACTTAGGTTTTGATGAAAGACTATATATATGCTTGTGTGGACCATATATATGCTTGTGTTTCAAACTTTCTGAACTGAACTAGTTCCTTCTCATTGGCTGATGAAAAAGTTATAAAAAACCAGTACAAAATATCCTTGACATTCATATGTTTGACATTTTAGATTTTTTGACTCAATAAGAGCTATCTTAAAAGTTGGCAGCACTAATAAATTGTGGTTTTGCTGAGATATACTTTTAAATAACATATATCTGGAGCTGATTCAGAGGTAGTCACTTGCCCAGTTCCCAAGCCTAAGAAGTTATCAATTCTCTAAGCATGGTCCCAAACACATTTTATTTGAGAAATTAAGTACATCAGTGGTATAAGGGATTGACATGGAACTCACAGTGCACCCTACTCTGAATATCCAGTAGTTACTTTACCCATATATTAGAATAAGGAGTTTCAGAAGCTCCTCTGTCTGTCTTGAAAAATCATTCTATTGTCATATTTCTCACTTAAGGAAAAAAATGAAGGTGCCAAAACCTAACAATTAAAACACCTATGGAACAGAGTACAGATTGATGATGAGCAAAGTGGATAAAGGCGAATGGGCGATACAGGCGTCTGGGTATGGCATGAATAAGTCCTAGAAGTAGAGGACAGGACATGGGGAACATAGTCATGATGCTGTGACAATGTTGTACGGTAATAGATGGTAGTTACCTTTGTGGTGGACGTAGCATAACAGATAAATGTGTCCAATCACAGTGTGATACCCCTGGAACCGATGGGACACTGTGTGCCAACTATACTCAAATGAAAAAGTAAATAAAAAGTAAAAGCCTCTTACCAATTTCCAATGATGTATAGTCCATTTCGACTACAATTAAGGCTTTAGGCAGTCTGAGAAATCTATTCGAGTACTACAGCAGTTCTCAAGTCCAGCTATCTATATTTTATAAAGAAGCCTAACTTTATTGAAAGCTTAAGATAAAACTTCATATTTTCAGTGTGGTTTTGAAGATGTTTTTGTAATCTGTAGAGTCCATGGTAGTTTAACCCACTTACATAATCTTACAGATTCTCTCTTGAGCAAAAAAAGGAAGGGGAGAGGTATAGTACACATTTCAACAATGATCATCTGACAAAAGTGTCATTGTATTTGATGTACCCTTTTTTTTTTAAGAGTTGTGGGGTTTTTTTGGTGGTTGTTGTATTGTTGGAAAGTAGATTTCAAGAAACACACACCTAAGTAAGTTACTGCTCTTTTTTTTTTTTTTTTTTTTTTATTTCAAAGTGAGTTAGAGCCTTGTAGTTCATGCTGGATGTGTACCTACACTTAGGCAAGGTCAATAGTGGTTTCTTTTTATTCTTTGTTCTTTTTAGGAAAAAAGATTCAATTTTCTGATTTTTACTGAAGGAGACAAATGGACATTGATGATATCTTTCAGAATAAGATGAGGTGACCGAAGAGTTTCAGGTGGTGCACTGATAAGAACTGGTGCTGCTTTAGAATCTTTAGTCTATTTTTCAATGGGATATTTTATTCTCTTTAGATGGAGGCCTGGTGATTGGTGCTATAAGATTTATTGGCAAGATTTTGAAGTATTAGCAAGCATTTTGGAAGGCAAACAGAAGTCATCATAATCATCTCCTGGGCTTAATTCACTCACTTAATTCAGTCATTTCAGTCTCATTTTTACTTTCTTGTCTTTAGAATAATTTCTTATTTTGTTTTGTCAGGAATCAGTAACATAAAACCAAATTAAAATTATAAACATTACTGGAACTGAAAGAGCCGTCCAAATATTTTTAAATTTTTTTTTTTTTAATTTTCATTTTTGCTCCCTTCATACCTTGATCTGCACATTGGTTTTCTACTTCTGTTAGCTTTTCTTTCCTCTTTGTTTCTTCCTTGTGAATTTCTAAGCTTAGTTTTGGTTTGTTCAAATTTAGTCTTGAAGATAACTTCTTCTGTTTCGGTAGTTCTTTCTAGGTGAATGAGTCTTAGTAATGAGTTAATTTTGTCCTTGTTACACTGAAAAACATTTTGTTCTACATTTTCAAGTATGTGTATGTTTACTGGAGGGCCCGCAAATATAATTCTTTCCAACTCAAATGATTCCCTAACAAATAACTCATTTTGAGGTCATCCAAGGTATCAAAGTTATTAAGATCATTAAAATTTTTTTCCAAGTGAGATGGATGGACAAGTCTAGCTCTGTGAAAGAGAGCTCGCCTATTTTTGAGCATTAGCAGGTATTGGCTCTTCTATTTGTAATGGTTCGACTTGCTCTGGAAAGTCAGCTTCCTGAGGATGAACTTGCTGTAAACAGCTTCACAAATAAGTCCTTTAAGTCATCATTTCCATGGGAGTCCATTCCAAAGGGACATGCTCACAGTCCTGAGCAGGTTCTTTTTGTTCTGAAATATGTTTTTCTTTCAAAGCAGATACTTGACATTCAAGGTGGTAACATTCTTCCCTCCTGGAGGGAAGCTATAAGATGATATTTTGGGCTTCTCTCACTTTTGGATTTTTCATTTTCCAAATCTAGACCCTTCTATTACAGTTCAGATCATTTTTAAAAAATATTCTATTTATTTATTTGAGAGAGAGAGAGCATGAGCATGAGCAGGGAGGATGGCTGAGGGAAAGGCAGAAGCAGACTCCTGGCTGAGCAGGGAGCTAGATGCAGGGGCTCGATGAGAGTCTCAGTGTGGGGACTCGACCCAGCACCTGATGCAGGGGCTCCATGCAGGGCTCCATCCCAGGACCTTGGGACCATGGCCTGAGCCAAAGGCAGACACTTAACCTACTGAGCCACTCAGATGCACTGTAGTTAAAAAATCATTTTTAAATAGTGTAGAAATTTTGATTATTTGGGATAGCACAGCAACAAATGAGTTGGGGTTTCCTGATCTCTGCCAAGTTATTTTTCCTTTCTCTTTTCTTTATTTATGTTTTCAAGACTAGCCTGAAGAGCCTTCCTAAGGCACCTTCCTTTGGCCATCTCCTATTTGGCCAACACCTGTGCTGTAGCCATCCCCCCTCCCATCACAAGGCTCTGTGAGGCTCCTGGTGTGGCCCTCACTCCCAAGGACTGTGACAGCATCTCCTCTCTCCTGTGACATCTGCAACCAAATTTGAGGTTCTTCATTGCACCCACCCATTAGCTGTCTGGATGTGGTCATGTGACGTGAAAGCCCTGCTGGGTACTTAGGGAGAGTCCTCTGCTGGGCAGCATCACATCACACCTTAAAATGACTTAATAAAAAATATCACATACCAGTTACTTTGCCATATGTTGTCCCTGACTTAGTTTATTTTCCACTTCTTTGACAAATTCAAAGAATTTATTAGGTGTTTTCAATAGACTAGACATTTGGGTGGGTGATAGAGTACAGAAGGGAATAAGACATGTAAGATCCCTGTCCTCAGAGATTTTATTCTACTCAATGTTTTCCCTAAATAGCTTTTAGAATAGAACTGGGATTTTCTCTAAGGTACCATGTGTCTCTTCAACTTTACATACCAGGAAAAAATAGAATTTATCAGAAAACATGTTCAGATAGTCTAACATAACATGATATTTATGAAATTGGTATTTCTCCATAGGAAAAAAATTGTAGACAAATGGACTATCTGATGATTAGCAGAGGCAGCATGAAAGCATTAGGCTTTCTAGTTGTAACAAGAAATAACCAGGCTGTAAAAGCAGAAAAAAGATATTGGAAGGAGGCTGTGGACTTCACGGTTTGATCTTGGGCCAACCTTGCCTTATTACAATTATTAGAATATTGTCTCAATTCTGTAATACTGCCAGATCATATATTTTACCCTCTCATTATTCAAATCTAACTCACCTCTACATATTCATAAAATGATTATTTATACTGAACAATAATAGAAAATTTTCAATATATTAATCTTTACCTCATTCTAATCTTAGCTTAAAAGAATTACTGTGTAAAATCAAAAGATTAGATAAACTTATGAGCCTATCTTAATTTTTTATGTATATACATATATATAGAGAGATAATAGATAAAGCTAAACCTGAAGGAAAAAGGAAATATCAACATTGATCCCATCACCCAGTTAATATTAGTTATTAACACTAATAACAATACTAAAAATACCTCACTCATATGAATACTATTATAATTTCCATTTTATGGATGAAGAAACTGAGGCTGAGATGTGTTAAGGGACTTTCAAATGAGGCCCAGATCGCAAGTGGCATAGATGTCATTTGAACCTGTCAACTTCAAAGCCCTGTTTCAAGCCAATGTGAATAATTATTCTTATGTTATGATTTCTATGGGTTGTGTGTGTGTGTGTGTGTGTGTGTGTGTGTTGGTTTGTGTGTATCTTATTTAACCAGCACTCAATTTTTTTGATGTTTAGGTCGTCACTTTTTTTTTTTTTTTTTTTTTGTATACAGTGCTACAATAAACACTGGACATCTTGCCCACAGTTTGATACAGAAGCATGCCTAGAAACGAGAATTTGTACAACTGACATTTTACAAACTACCTTCCACCACTATTTCTCACAATCTGTTGATATATACAGAAAAAATAAAAAGAATATTATGAACCCCAATATATCCCATTATCTAGCTTTAACAGTGATCCTCATTTTTGCTACTTTTGTTTCATTTATACTGGTGTTTATTTTGCTTACACAATTTTTAAAGAAAATTCAGATAATATATCACTTTAGCCATAAGTACATCAGTGGGTATCTCTAACAGATAAGAATTGAACTTTGTAAAACAAGACAAAACAAAATAAGTAATTGAACTTTGTAATTATTTTCTGTTTCTTTTTTGCAATTCATGTGTTGAAGAAATAGAATCATTATTCTTCAAAAAATTTCTATGACCTGGGTTGTTTAACGTGTTCATTTTCCCATCTTTATTTTACTTTCCCACCTTATTTTCCCTGTGAACTGGTGGTTAAATTTAAAGGCTTGAGGAAATTCAGGTATAATTTTTTTTTTGCAAGAATACTTTATCAGTGGGACTGTGTACTGTACTTAAAGAAGATTCTTAAGAAGTATACAATTTCAGATTGCCCCATTTTTAGCAATGACAGAGTTGGTTACTAGTTTAAGGCACATGTCCTTTAGCCTCTCCTCCTTTCCTTCCTTTCTTTCCCTTTTCTTTTCTCTTTTTAAATTGTTTTCCAACATGATCGCCTGAAATTAGTAATTTGTTTTCCATTTCTATGACTGTTAGTTATAGTGATTTTTTTCACGTGTTTATTGTTTGGCCTTTTGAACTGTCTCAGTAACTTGCTTCTTTGTCTTTTGTTCATTGTACTATTTCCCATTGTAGAATGAACAGGTGCTTTGTTCTATTTTAATGTAACTAGACTAGAGACGTGTTTAATTTTTTTTTACATACAGCATTTTTAAGAACCCTTTAAAAATGTTTCTAATCTAACAAGAAACCTTTCTTTTATACTGGCTTAATTAATTATAACACATAGTGGGTAAGCTGTTAGAACACTGGTGAATTTATTCAATCTTCAAGACAAAAATATTTCACAAAGTTAAGGAAACACACAGCTTACTACACAGAAATATAGTTTTCTATAACAAACATCCTCAGACTCACAGTTACATGTCAACAGTTCTTGGATTTTTACTATATCTGACTATAGAAAAGATCTTTGCTCTTATTTAATATATTTAGTCAAGAAACTCAACTTAAAATGAAAATATATAAAATAATTCTAAATTTAATTAAAGTATTACGGAAAATGTACATAAATATTTGATATTTTTTTCAACAAAGAGTAACGAATAACCTGGTGCTTTTATTCTCAAAACACTGTAGTAGCAGGTATTTTTTTCTTCAAATTTCTTATTAATACTCTTGAAATTTGTGACCCATGATTTTATACAGTTTTAACAAAAGTGAAATTAAAATCATTTAGCTCTTAATATATTTTATTTTCAAATCTTTTCCTAAAGATTTTTAAAAATTTATTTATGATATAGAGAGAGAGAGACAGAGACACAGGCAGAGGGAGAAGTAGGCTCCATGCAGGGAGCCCGATGTGAGACTCGATCCCGGGTCTCCAGGATCACGCCCTGAGCTGAAGGCAGGCTCTAAACTGCTGAGCCATCCAGGAATCCCCATCTTTTTCTGTTTTATGTACATTATTGATACTAAACCTTTGCTGCCTTAGGTACTGTGAATATTTTCCTGGGTTGTCATTTGCCTTTCACCTTATTTACTGGCCTTTAGATTTGTAATAATTTTTAAATTATTTCAGAACAGTTGATTTTCATTATTTCATAGTAGTTATGTTCTTGTTAAGTTGCTGCAAACACAGAATAAGTGAATATTAAATCATTGCTCCTAGTGGAAATACATGTTTATGTTCCTGTGAGCCTCTGGTTCATTTCTATTAACCAGTTGCTACCTCAACTTCTTTGATGTGTGTTCTCTTTAAAGGCACCTTAGTTAATATACATTGTTGATTCATTAACACCAAATTCATGGCCAGGAACACTCTAACTCATGCTTGAACAAAACTTATCCAATGTATTTCCTCTATAAGGTGAATTACAGCCTTTTCCTGCTTAGGAATGCTGACAGCTGGGATCCCTGGGTGGCTCAGTGGTTTAGTGCCGCCTTTGGACCAGGGTGTGATCCTAGAGTCCCGGGATCGAGTCCCACATCCGGCTCCCCTGCATGGAGTCTGCTTCTCCCTCTGCCTGTGTCTCTGCCTCTCTATGTCTCTCATGAATAAATAAATAAAATCTTTTTTTTTTTTTTAAAAAAAAGGAATGCTGAAAGCATTTCAGCACTAAACTTGCAGGACATTTTAAAGAGAAAAAATACCAACATAAAGTACAAAATGTTGATATAGAAGCTTCTTTTTACCTTAAGTGCATAACCTTAATGGTGAAGGAACATGTCAACAATTTTGGAGTGTTGGTGGCATGAGGAACTCTTTTCATTAAATTGATTTGTATATTTTAGAACAAGTAATGTAATTTAACCCAAAACATTTCTAATGTTTTTAACTTAGTTATGTAACATAAATATATGTACACACACACAGTCATTTTTACAATAACTCTGTATTGAAGATATCACTATTTCTACCATACAAATGATGAAACTAAGGCAAAGCTTGGGGGCTTAAAGAATTTACACAAGTCGATTAAGTTGGCCAAGATCACATAGCAAGTGCTAAAACCAAGGCTCATTGTTTCACACTTCACACTATCAGCTCTAGTTATATTAAACAATTTTGTGTTCTCTAGTTTGGCTTATTCTTCCCCACTTTTGGGCCTTTCCATACGTGACTGCCTCTTCAGATAATCTTCCCTTCCCCCACCCTCTTCACTTAATGAACATTTACTCATCCTTCAGTTTTCAGTCCAAGCGTCATCTTCCAGTCTGTGTGAGATGTCTCTCAAGTGAAGGTGTGAAACACTCAGCACCTCCTGTTGATATTGACCTCATTTTATTAAGTCTGCTGCTTTTCTTGCTTGGATGTACAATTTGTGAGGTCAGGGAATGTGTCTCGCTCACTGTTGTATTCTCAGTCCCCTGCATGCTGACGAGCATACGTGAGCCCATTTGACTTGAAATATCTGCTGCTTAGATAACCATGTATTTCCAAATGTTGAGCAAAGCAGTGTGTTTCTAGATTCAGCAAATGTAAGCATTTTGGTAAGTTTTGAGATGGTGGATTTCCTGAAACCAGGAGACGAGACGAGAGAAGAGGAATTATTCTGGAAAGATGTCTTCCTAGTGTCATTAAGTTATATTTACAGTTTGATGACAGAAAAAAAATATATGCATATATATGTTCAAGAGGAAAGGATAATAAAAAATAATTATGACTTTTCATTAAAAGCCTGGAAAACAGTAAAAACTAATGTATAAAAATATTTATCTGACATATGATTATGAGAACACAATATTATCATCGATAAAACTCTAGCAATTAGAAAAGATTCATCTCATCTCATCAATGACACATCTAATAGCTCTTTTCCTGACAAACCAGTTTACTTTTTATTTTGCATTAATTAAGATGTATCATGAATAGGTCATATGTATAGAGATACACACAAACTTTTTATTGTAAAATTTTACTGATTTACTTACACTCACTAGGAGTATTTGTTAGTCACTTTTATGCTTGAAGGGGCACATGGGAGGGATACCAGCATGAAATACATGTGGTAGACACAGATCCTCTTCTCTGAATTTTATTGTTAAGACAAACACCCAGGAGCACAATAATAAACTGTTCATCATAACAAACAATTTCCAAACCCAATTCCATTGTCGACATATTTCAAGCAATATTAAATACAATTGGAATACATTGCTGGAGTGTGTGATAACTGCGTATCAGTCTTTTCTGTGCCACTAAAATCGAAGGCAAACCGGCCAGGGAGTGTGTTCATTTTTACCTATCAGCACTGTAGGCAGATAAAACCCTCATTTGTCCTGGCCTCTGTGGCACGTTGATATCACTGGCCAAACACTAATTTGGGCCGCATTCTTTTTGTGCAGGAAGGAACAGGAGCAATTTAAATCACCCTTAGGCAACTTTCATTGTCTTCATTCATGTTCCTTTCTTGGCACTGATTACTTATCTTGGCTCTCCTATTAACTTCTGTGTGACTTGAGGGATGCGGAAATTTAACAACTTACGTGATCTTCCTCATTTGTAAAACGCAACTAATTTACTTACCGTGGCAATGAACAGAATTCCTAATTATGCCAGGCAACTCTAATTACTTGAATTACTGGAAACAACTTGCCACAAATTTGGAGACTAGACGTGGGTTATATAAAATGTCTCTAGCGTGACATATAGCTATTTCCATAATGTACCCATGTACCCTCCCCCCCCCCCCCCCCCCCCCCCCCCCCCGCCGGATAGGATAAGAACTACCTCAGATATATTGTATTTGTGTCTTTGCAAGAGCCTGGGGTAGTTTTCTTTAATTGTTCTTAATAGGCAAATATTTTGTTTTAAACTAAACACATTCCTTTAGCCAAATATTTGGCATCAAATATTCAGATTAAATATAAATATGCTGGACTATATAGATCCATGTAATTACTCTTCCTGCTCAAAATCCTCTGTTAGATTTTCCCAACAATTTAATCCCTTTGTAAAGAAGGTATAAACACTTTTGTAGCAAACATTCTTATTTCTCTTCTCTCTTGCCACTTGCATCTACAGAGGCTAAAAACATAATTTATTTCCCTAGCCTCCCTTGCAGCTAGGGAGCCTACAACCATCCTGAGGAAAAGACCAAAATAATAACAAGAACAAGGAGCTGACTTTGTTGAGATATTCAGTCAATGTCATGAGCTTCTACTTTCAGAATTCTAACATGAAGAAAAATAAACCTTTATATATATATATATTATATATATATATTATATATATTATAATTTAAAAGACAAGGCAAATTTAAATGTGATAATCTAATCAAAGGAATCCAATAAATATTTCTCAAGTGCCATCTATGAAAGCAGTGCTGTGCTGGCATTGCAATGTTTACCAAAAACTTAGAATTCTAATATCTGCCTTTAAGAAGCTTATGGTAGACATTGAATATACTTAAAATAACCTTAAGTGTAATTATGGCACAGTAAATGAAATTTAATGTCCATTTCAGTTACCTAGAAAATAGATTTTTATTAGTAAAATACAGTAAAATTTTTACTGGTAAAAAAAATCAAATTAGTAAAAGTACTAATTTTTAAATAGTAAAAACAATCCCTTTTGGTTTTGTAAAAAAGTATGCCTACCCTTTATACTTATGTTCTAAAATAATTAATAGAGGAGTGCCTGGGTGGCTCAGTTGGTTAAGCATCTGACTCTTGATTTCAGCCAGTCATGATCTCAGGAGTTTGAGATCAAGCCCTGAATCAGGCTCCACACTCAGTGCAGAATCTGCTTGGGATTCTCTCTCTCCCTCTTCCTCTGCCCCTATCCCCGCTTGCATTCTCATTCTCTCTCTCTAAAATAAATAAACAAAATCTTATAAAATAAATGAATAGAATAATAGATCTATTATTCTCCATTAAAATAAAAATCTTTAGTAGTACCATACCTCATATATATCCTGAGTACCCTCACAAGCAATTTTTTTAAAGATTTTTTATTCATTTGAGAGAGAGAGAGCGCGTGAGCACACCTGCAAGCATGAGTAGGTGAAGCAGACTCTCCACTGAGCAGGGCACCCAACACGAGGCCGATCCCAGACCCTGAGATTATGACATGAGTTGAAGGGAGATGCTTAACCCATTGAGCCACCCAGGCGCCCCACAAATTTTTAATAAAATAAAAATTCCATATTAAAGCCTTCAAGTCCTTTGTATTTGCTTCCTCAATTAACTTAGCAATCTTTTATTTAGAGTTATAATTATTATAGAAAGCTCAGTGGGAAAGAACTTTTCCAAAGGCTTGATAACTTGATACATTCATGGACTTTATGATAAGGGGAAATAATAATCTGAAGCCTAGAAATTTCACTTAAAATACTCCATCTTGGTAATGAATAACCAAGGTTAGTCTGGCTTCGACCTTAAAGATATGGTGTCAAAAACGTCAGCCTTGTAGGTGGTCAGAGAGATGAGATGACCTGTACTTACAAGTGAAAGGGACCCGTGTAGACTGGGAAGAGACAGGCCACAGTAGGGACAACGGGAGTCACCAAAGCATTGTCCATGATGAGCTACTTCATACTCAGTGAAACCTCCATGTTCATAACCTACTGCAGGAAACGGAGAGGAACGTGTGTTCCTGAAGAAATCCTGTCAGAACGTGTGCTTAACTTTAAACCACTAGATAATGTTTAAATGTTGGAGGTCAGAGTTATTCATTGTTCTTTGAGAAGAATTTAATTTCCATTTTGTATTTGCATTTTTAATCCTCTGTCTATTTCAAGCTACATGACAAAGAAATTCAATTTCTAATCAGTAACACAGCCAGCAATTGTCTGATGTCCAGTTTCATTGTTAGTGCCCCCTTTCTTATACATTTTACTCACAGCTGTGGTAGTTGAATGGATGTCCCAGTTACATTGGAATATGGGTGGCAGCAGCTAGATATACGAGTTCAGCCCCAGGAATGACTAGGATGGCATCTAACATAAATCAAGGAGCTATAAGTCAAATGCAAATAAGTAAGCATATCATTTCCATGAGGGAAAAGATCACGTCTGACTTGCTTATCCTTGTATCACAGCACCTAGTACGTTGCCTGGCACATAGTAGGTTCCCAGTCAGTAGTTACTAGGTCTACAGTTTGAAAAAACAGGGTCAGAAATATCTTGGGAGTGTTATTTATAAGAATAATACATTAGCAACAAGGACACGATGTGGTACAAAAATCTTTGTAAGTTAAAAAATGTATTATATTCTAGGAGTCAAAAATCGGAAATACTCTGAGAACTTGTTGGGCTTAAGTCTACAAATGTAGAAAATTATTTTGTCTGCAGTACTTAGCCTTGTGGTCAGTGTAGCTGACTGCTCTAACAAAAACTCTCCAAATCTCAGCAAATAATGTAATAAAATATTTATCACATACTCTTTTGAATGTCACATGCAGTGAACTCTATGAAAGCAATCATCCAGAGATCCAGGCTCCTTGTATTTTTTTGCATCTATTTTCTCTAAACCTTTAGATGTTTCTCCATCAGCCAACAGGTGAAGAAAGAGAATGAGATATTTATGTACTGAGAAATTGGCATACATCACTTCTACTCACATTCTATTGTTGAAAAACTAGTCACAAGTCCACACTTAAAGGGTGTGGACAATGTACTCTCACTCAGGAATGAGGAGAGGATGGAAATTGGTCAGCACCAGCAACGTCTATTACAGGCCATTCTTCCAAACATCACATGCCTGTTATTTGTTTTCCCATGCATAGAATATACTCATTTCTCTTCCAGAAAGGCAGCCCAAAATCCCATTCAGTCATTGGATCCAGGTCAAAGCACAGAGACAGGCCTTGGGTGGTAGGCAGTCTTCTCTGTAGGATCTTGATGTGGTTCCTAGTGGGCCAGGGGCCTAAAAACTAAAAGGAAAAGTAATCCATACTCTCATACATAGTGAAATATACTGATTAAGATAATCAGAAAAAAAATCCCACACAATAGAAGCTTGTGTTTAGATAGAGAAAGGATAAAAGACACTATCAATAACAAATACGAAGCATGACTAGGCAGGATGTGAAGACCCCTACTGTGGTGTGAGTGGGAGGGATGTTCCTTAATTAGACTCTAGTTCTACTAAGAAAAACAAACTCATCCATTTTTTTTTTTTCCTAAGACCTGTGGCTCCAGGCTCTGAGAAGTTCTTCCTTTTCCATTTAGCTTCCATTGCCAGATCCGATGTGAATTTACCTCGGTAGGTGCCCCATGTTCACAGCTTATCTGGCGAATGCAAGTATCGAGGCCAAAGAGTTATTTTAAATATCACATAAATTCAGGCTCTTGGTTTCTTTAGCCATAAAATTTCCTTGAGAACTTACTAGGCTTTGATCTTTCGATTCTAGTCTATCTTGTCCATGCAGTTCTCTCCACTGGATGGTAGCTTCATTAGGCCATCAGACGTGGCTTGGGGGGTTATACCCTGAATCTGATTTTTGCCAGAAGAGCAAAGACTTAGTAGTCTTTTGATTCCCAGAGGTAAATTATTTCCTATTGTTTTGAACCTAGAAGCAATTGTCGTTAGCTTTCCTTCAAGGCTTCAGATTTATGGACTTTCTCTTAAATGTCACTTCAGCTAACGAACCTGCCCATTTTTGGCTTAAGCTCATCTCTTTCTGTCAAGATTCTGTTGAAAATAGCAAGAGCACCCAACACATGGTCATGTTGATTCTTTCTCATTACTCCTCCTTGGCGCTATGGGCTCTGTGAACATGTGCCTACTTTCCACATTATCACCAGTAATGGTTTTACGCCACGTTTTGAAAAGCAGAAGAAGGCTTTCAAACCTTGTAGCTTCGGACTCCTTGCCATCTACGGCCCACACACCTCACATTCACTTAATGCCTCGTATTTTAGTTTCTGCTACGGTACCTCCCAACTATCCATTTCTATATGCAGAGGCTTACAGCCGCAACAAGCAACCTCAACGTTGAATGGCTGTGTGAACCATAGAAGTTTCTTTCTGGGATCCCTGGGTGGCGCAGCGGTTTGGCGCCTGCCTTTGGCCCAGGGCACGATCCTGGAGACCCGGGATTGAATCCCACGTCGGGCTCCCGGTGCATGGAGCCTGCTTCTCCCTCTGCCTGTGTCTCTGCCTCTCTCTCTCTCTGTGAGACTATCATAAATAAATAAAAATTTATTTAAAAAAAAAAAGGAGATAAAGAATCAAGACTGTCAAATGGAAGGATATAATTGACCTATATATATGGAAATATAGAAAAAAAAAAAAGAAGTTTCTTTCTAACTCGTGTCACAGTTCAATGTAGCTTTTGGCGGAGGAGTTGGCACATGTGCAAGCTCTGCTTTACTGCCTCACAGATGCTTATCCCAGTGATTCGTGATTCCTCCACCAGCCATTCTCAAATTACAGTCCATGGACCTTTGTAGGGAGGTGGTGGCCTATGAGGCCAAAACTTGTTTGTTTGTTTTTCTTTTAGTAATTAGTGGAAATTATATGTCTTTTTCAGTATGTTGACATCCATAGTGATGAAAAAAAGTGAATAGGACCGCTGGTGGCTTCACACGAATCAAAGCAGTGCGTCAAAATGTAATCATAGCCCCTGTCTTCTTCATTGCCACTCACTTGCAGTCAAAGCATCATCAATTTCTTATAAATGTCCTTGGTGAGGGAAGAATAATCATTTCAATAAATCTTGACTTTTGAGCACAAATCTTTTTCATATTCTGCATGAAGAAGTGAGTGTGTGGATAAGGCAACTTCTGCACATCAAAGTACAATCCATGGTAGACCCAAGGACATACCCTTTTTCTATTATTTGAGTTTCAACATCAACTTGTCTTTTTTTTCTAGAATACTGTTTCTGCTTGAAAGAACAGGCAATTCAGACTTTGGTATTCGGTGGAAATTTCCTCAAAAATTAACAAAGTGAGCCAGTTATTTCAAGGACAACAATTGTCAGTATTTGTGAGAAGTGGTAAAAGTCAAGGTTTCAAGTAAAAAATAGATTTTTAGGAATTTAGAATTTAGAAGTTTCAGAAATTTGTGCCACTATGAGCCTGAAGGCTTCCCAGTGTTCGAAGACTTTTCTGATGAGACTGGTGGTAGTATTCATACTGTATAATGAAATGTATCAACATTTGGAAGATAACATACAGTTCGAGAATCCACTGTTTTCCAAAGGGCTAATGTTTCATATGGCAATGTCGTATACTGGTAAACTGTCCACTCAGAGTGCAGTAGAGAGCCATGGATTTTAATGAAACAGAATATTAAAAGTCAGTTGATATAGTTTCAGATTCTGTATTGCAATGAGACTTTCAGAAACCAGGAGCTTTTGTGAAGTATCAAAGAAGAGTACCCAAAATCGTCTTAAAATGCTTCTTTTTCCAACTATTTGTTTACGTGAGGCTGAATTTTTTTTCATATGCAGTGTCAATATGAAAGAAATTCACAGAATTTCAAACAATGCCACTCTTCTCAATATTTTTTTCTTGTGTTTGACATTAGGGTTATTTTTAATGTGGCTGCAATTAGAAAGATTTTGACAATATTCCTCCCATTACAAGGATTATTCTTATCTTTTTCTATTCACTTCTACTTGTTATTTGTGTGTTTTGTAAATATGTGTCCTCTTTTTCTGTAATTACCATTTATTGAGCCCTCGCTATGATTTGCCCTTGACAAGGTGCTTTACTTTTATATTTAAATACTCAAAAAAAAAAAAATCCCATGAGGAAGAATTATCTCCATTTTACAGAAGAGAAAATCTAGGTGCAAGATGGTGAGGCAATTTACCCAACATCCTCTGGAACCAGAATTCAAACCTAGATTTATTCCAATTCCATTGTCTCTGTCCTTTCCCCTTTCTTATATTCCATTATAGAAAAATAACTGTCCTAAATCAAAGCCTGGGCATCTGATTTTCCATGAAATTATATTAGTCTTAATAGATTGCCAACTCCGACTCACATTGTCCGGAACCTTAGGATTTTAGGAAATCTTTAGAACTTAATTCAGAACACGTTCTTAGATACATACAAGAGATATTTCTCTCACTAGAAAATATCCTGGCTGAAATATGATAGTTATTTAATAATTACACTCACTCTCTACTAGAATATGACATTGATTCTTCTACTCTCAAAGTGTTAGCTTGAAAATTGCCTTGTCAGATTCTATCATTTTTAGGTGTAAAGATGTTTATACCAGACTTTCTAATTAGTCTCGTAGCAGCCGTTCTGGCAAGTTCAGTCTGTGGAAGAGGTAAATTTTCCACCACCCTCCCTATTTGCTGCCATCCTGCCTTGGAATCTCATCACCCTCCTCTAAAACTGGGGCAATAAATATGTGACACAATTCGTCTGCTTTTTCTTATTTTAAAAATTATTTTTCTCAATTCAACTCTTCTTACTCATTACTTATTGATGAAACCATGGTTCAAACATTCAGTGCCCCTCAAACGTCTACTGAATTAAGGACAAATTCCAGCTTGGAATGTATGCGAAGCCTCCTCCCAGGCCTTGGCGCTTCTCCCCTTACTGCCGTGGACTTCCTCTGAGCCCTCCCCGGACTAGACCACCCTTTGTCTGACTTGCCTTGTCCTCTCTCAGCCCTTTACCCGCCTATGCCAGTTCTTTCATCAAAGGAAAAGGATGTCCTCTCCATCCTATTCAGACCTAATTAAATTCTTTTTATTCTTCAGTGTCTCTCTGAATCCTGACCTTTACCCAAAGCTTTACCAGACTATTTTATATAATATTTTCATTCTCTGAACTCCCAGTTTTCAATTTGTATCTTTCTTAGAGCCTCTATTATGTCTTATTTTACCTTATCTGTTTGTGTACCCGGCTTACTTGGAAATTAGACTCATAACTTTCTTGAACAAAGAAATCCTGCCTTACTCATCTTCTATCTTAATAATGACTTATGTAGAACAGTTCCTCATTCTGCGTAGCAGTATAGGTAAATATGCTTTCTACCCTTCTAAGTTTACTAATTATCTAATAGAGATGGAAAATTCTATGGGAATGAACATCATCCAGGAAGTAGATGGTTTTAAATTTATTTTTAAATTTAATTTTTAAAAAAATCTTAAATTTTATTTATAACAATTATTTTTAAATTTTAACATTATTTTCTTGACACTAGTTTTGAGATGGAAACTGTTGTCCACATGTGGACCATACTCTCACCATAGTTATTCTCTAGATGACTTTTTCTGCATATGACTTTTCATTAGTTCAGGACCATTTTCTACATGCTAGTCTATTCAAATAGGTCATAAAAAGACAAAATCTGTCTTTCTTCTTCTAACTTGGTGATAATGCATAATTGTGTTTGGATTTAGCATCTCTGATATGAATTTCAAGACAGCCCATGATTATTATTCTATAACTGGAAGAAGAGATGATGGACTTTATACATCAATATCCAAAGTTGTGGAACTCCTAGGAAATACTGGCTCTCATTGAAACCCAGGACCTGGTGTAGTGTTCAGAATGAAGAGAACTGTACAGAAACTCACCTTAAAGTAGTAGTAAAATGAGTCAAATTGGATTTTGAAAAGGCTCAATGTTTCAGGCAAAATAACAGTATTTTAATCAGATGTATCGCTTTTCCAAGTACAGGAAAGATCTTTTCAGTAATTCCCCATACTATATCAGAAACCATACTATTATTCAATTTAGCAAGTGAAAACTGATGATACTAAATAAGGTCAAGGACTAGCTCACAACTCTATCAGAGGTGACTGCTCTTAATCGATCATGGGCTCAAGATTGGCTTCAGGTCCTTCTCAAGGCTACATCTTAAGTACTGGTTCCTGGTTGGTCTGCTCAGGGCAGGAACCAATTTGTCTGCCATCCCTGAGTGCCCAGAGAATCTCTATAAATCAAAGTCCAGGTTTACTTCCCTTTGGACCTTTGAGAAAGGAAAAAGAGTGGGATATGTGCACATTTCTTTGGGGATATTGACACCTTGTAGTTGAATGGCTTGATAATAAGATGAGTATATATTCAACTTCAGCAGATAATGCCAAATTGTTTCTCAAAATTACTGAACTACTTACAGTCATTCCAGCAGAGAATTCCTGGTATTATTCATTAGTCCCTATGCATAGTACTATCAGTCATTTTTAATTTTAGCCATTCCAGTGGACATGTAATAGAATCTCATTGTGATTTAAATTAACATTTTCCTGATGACTAATGATGTTGAGCACCTTTTTATATGCTTATTAGCCATTTGGATATGTTTATTTATGAAGTCCCTATTCAAGACTCATGTGTTTTTTAATAGGACACACTTTTCTTATTTATTAATAAGATTTCTTTAAATATTCTGTATAAATATTTTATATTGATTATATATGATTTAAATATATTCTCCTACTCTATGGCTTGTTTTTCCACTTTTAATAAGCAGAAGGTTTTTAAAATTTTAAAATCTAATTTCCATCAGTCTTTTTTGGGTAGGATATGCTTTTTGGATTCTTTTTAAGAAATATGGCTACCAGAGTCATGAAGATATTCTCTTCATGAGAATTACAATCTAGAAGTTTTATTTCCTTATTTTTTATATTTCAATATTATAATCTAGAAGTTTTACTTCCGTATTTTTTATATTTCAATCTATACTCATCTAGATTTTATTTTTTTTCAAAGGTTTTATTTATTTATGCATGAGAGACACAGAGAGAGAGGCAGAAACATGGGCAGAGGGAGAACAGGCTCCCTGCAGTGAGCTTGATGTGGAACTCAATCCCAGGACCCCGGGATCACGCCCTCAGTGAAAGGCAGATGCTCAACCACTGAGCCACCCAGGCACTCCTAGATTTCATTCTTTTATGTAATATAAAGTAGATATCAAGTTTTATTTAATTTTTTCTATTATGGCTACCTAGTTCAAGTAGTTATCACTAATCAAATGTCCACATATGCATCATTCATTCCTAGACTCTGTTCTTCCCATTGATTTATTTCTCTATCCTTAAGTCATTACTACATATTTTAATTCCTGTGTCCTTATAATTATACTACTTGGGAGAATAACTCTCCCTTTTGGTGGCTTGGCTATATACTTTATATAGTAGACTATAATTGCCTGCACTTGTGTAGGCTCCTATCTTTACTACGTGAGCGTAGACTATGCTCGATCCATCTTCGTATACATTTTAGAAGCAATTCACCAAACCCTTTAGAAAAGCAAACCTGTAATGATTTTGATTAGGATTTGTGAAGTCTGTGAATAAATCTGGGGAGAACTGACACCTTCACAATATTGTAACTTCCAATCCATATATCCCCTAGCTCTAGAGGGGATATATATACAGATCTATAGATATTCTTTACTTTGCCCCAATAATGTTTTATGGTATTTTGTAAGATATTATATGCATAATTTATTCTACTCCTATGTATTTTAATACTGTCGTGAATGGTACTTTAAAAATATTGAGGTATAATTGACAAAACGTGTATGTATTTAAGGTATACAGTGTGATGATTTGATAAGAGTATACAAGGTAGAAATAGCAAAGTATTTCCTTAATCTGATTAAGAGTATCTACAAAAGACAGACATCATACTTTGTGGTGAAATACTGAAATTTTATTCTGATTCTGAAAACCAGACAAAGGTGTTCACTATCACTATTTATATTTTATGTTGTACTTATACTGTCACAAGGTAAGAAAAAAATATTTTTTTCTGGTATTTGGAAATAAAATTATTTTTTAATATTAATCTTATATCCAGCAACTTTAATAAATTCCCTTGTTAGTTAAAACAATTTATTTCTAGATTTTGGGGAATTTATATCATCTACATTTATGCCATCTCTTACAATTATTATATGTTGTGTTTTTCTAATTTCAAATATATGAACATAATATATATTATGTTCATAATAGCCTTCACTTTTTAATGTTATAGAACTTCTAGTGATGGCCTCATTTTCATTCCTATTATAATATATGTCTTCTCTTTTTTTTTTTTTCTGAATCAGTCTCAGTCAGGACCTTCGCCAGTTTTGTCAATCTTCTCAAAGAACCACCTTTCAGCATTGTTAATTTTCTCAACTCTGTGTTTACCTGATATTTCAATAATTTCTTCTATTCTTTTAATATTTCCAAACTTCTGTATGTTGAGAAGTTTATTTCTTTGTTCTTTTTCTGATTTCTGTAAATGGATGCTTGATTATTGGTTTTAAGTCTTTCTTTTTAATTAATACATGAATTTATGGCTATAAATTACTCACAAGTTTGGCTATAAACAGGTTTAGCTGTAAACAAATATATCTACAAACTTTTCACAAGTTTTGGCATGTAACATTATTATTCTATTAAATATTTTCTAATGTCCATTTTGATTTCTTTTTTAACCCATGGGTCTTTTTAGAATACTTACTCTGAATTTGCAAACATCTGGAATTTTCTTTTTTATTTGCATATGATTTCACTTATATATGGAACTTAAAAAACAAAACCAGACAGACTCTTAAATAGGGAATAAATTGTTGGTTGCCAGAGGAGAGATGAATGGGAGAGATGGGTGAAATAGATAAAGAGAGTAACAGGTACAAGTTTCCAGTTATAAAATAAATAAGTGGCAGAGATGAAAAGTACTGCATAGGGAATATAGTCAATAATATTCTAATAATGTTGTATGGTGACATATAGTGACTATACTTATGGTGCACATTGCCAAAGGTATAGAATTGTTGAATTAATACTAAAAAAATGGTGATATAGCATTTTACACCTATCACAGGTGCTAAAACGTAAAAAGTCTGTAAACTAGGTATTCTTCGAAGAAAGAAAAAAATGGAGATGATGCAGCAGTAGTTGTTTATTCCAGGAAGTTATTCCAGTTTATTCCTGTTAATGATTTGCTAAATTCTTCTGAGAATAGTATATTTCAATCCTTTGAAATGTGAAGAAGTTTGCAAGTGTTCCACATACATTTGAATAGAATATATATTATACAATTTTTGGTATGATGTTCTTTAAATGTAAATACACTTTTTAAATCATATTGTTCAAAACTTCTCTATACTTATTGATTTATTTGGTTTTTTCATATATTTCAATTATTTTTTATTAAGTTTTGATTTTTAATTCCAAGATAGTTAACATCCAGTGTTATATTAGTCTCAATTGTACCATATAGTGATTCAATAAATTCTGTACAGTACTCAGTTCTCATCACGATAAGTGCATCTTTTAATTCCCCTCACTTATTTCACCCATCTAGCCACCACCTCCCCTTTGGTGGCCATTAACTTATTCTCTCTAGTTGAGAGTGTTTTCTGATTTCTTTTTCAGTTACTGGGAGAGTTGAATGAAAACCTCTCACTGCAATTGCAGATTAACTCTAATTGCTTCTAGAACTTTCAATTTTTTCACAACTTATTTGAGGTTATATTATTAGTTCCATAAAATATGATATGATTTCTTTTTTTATATAAATTTATTTTTTATTGGTGTTCAATTTGCCAACATATAGAATTCAAGATGCGTTTCAGTGTCTCCTGACACCTGTCTGTACCTGATTTGCCCTTGTTTCTAGGATGTAATCCCCAAGAACATCTTGTTTGAGGACTTTGATCTTATTTTTCCCCTTAACTTCAAGGAAGTATAAAAAGACTCTACTCAGATTTTCTGTCCCCATTTTAGACTTGCCCATAATGAAGAGTTATTCCAAATAATGATGCTGTCTGCATCACTATTATTCTACATCTTGAACTCCTATTTCTTTACTGCCTGTTAGCTCTATGATACTTCAGTTTGATGTTTCAAAATACTTTGTATTTTTGTCTGTTTTCTGTTAGGGGGGTTGGTCTGAATTATTTGTATTAATATCATTGAAAGAAGATTTGTTTTTATACTGTTTCTGGTGTTACCTTCTTTTTCTCTAGAATTTTCATTTTTGTATTGTCGTATCTGCTAGTCCTGCCTTACTTTAAAAAAAAAAGTTTTTTATTTAAATTCCAGCTGGTTAACATACAGTGTAATATTAGTTTCAAGTGCATGGTATAGTGATTCTACACTTCCATACAACACTCATTGCTCATCACAGCAAATGCACTTCTCAATCTCTATCACCTTTATTATTCAAAGTTTTTTTCCCTTAACTTTTTCTTTAAATTCTAGTTAGTTAAAATAGAGTGTAATATTGGTTTCGTGAGTAGAATTAGAATTCAGTGGTTCATCACTTACATACAACACCTAGCGCTCATCATAACAACTACCCTCCTTAATACCGACCATCCATTAGCCCATCCCCTACCCACCTCCCTCCATCAATCTTCAGTTCATTTTCTATCGTTAAGGACCTCTTATGGCTTGTTTCCCTCTCTCCTTCCCTCCTCCCCCATTATGGTCATCTGTTTTGTTTCTTAAATTCCATGTATGAGTGAAATAATGTCTCTTTCTGACTGACATATTTTGCCTTGCATAATACACTCTAGCTCCATCCACATCATTGCAAATGGCAAGATTTCATTCTCTTTAATGGCTGAATAATATTTCTGTGTGTATATATATGCCGCATCTTCTTTATCCATTCATCAGTTGATGGGCATTTGGGTTCTCTCCATAGTTTAGCTGTTGTTGATAATGCTGCTATAGACATCTGAGTGTGTACACCCCTTTGAGTCTGTATTTTTGTATCCATTGGGTAAATACCTACTAGTACAATTGCTGGATCATGGGGTAGCTCTATTTTTAACTTTTTTGAGAAATTTCCATGTTGTTTTCCAGAGTGGCTGCACAATTTTCATTCCCACCAACAGTGTAAGAGGGTTTTCCTTTCTCTACATCCTTGCCAATACCTGTAGTTTCCTGTGTTGTTAATTTTACCCATTCTGACAATTGTGAGGTGAATCTCATTGTGGTTTTGATTTGTGTTTCCCTTATGATGAGTGATGTTGAGCATTTTTTCATATGTCTTGTTGGCTATCTGGATGTCTTCTTTGGAAAAATGTCTATTCATGTCTTTTGCCCATTTTTTAGCTGAATTATTTCGTTTTCGGGTGTTAAGTTTTTAAGTTCTTTATAAATTTTGGATACTAATCCTTTATCAAATACGTCATTTGCAAATAACTTCTCTCATTCTGTAGGCAGCCTTTTAATAGTGTTGATTGTTTCTTTTGCTATGCAGAAGCTTTTTATCTTGATGAAGTCCTAATCATTCATTTTTACTTTTGTTTCTCTTGCTTCTGGCAATGTGTCTAGTAAGAAGTTGCTGTGGCTGAGGCCACAGAGGTTACTGCCTGTGTTATTCTCTAGGATTTCTATGACTTTTAGTTTCACATTTAGGTCTTTCAAACATTTTGAATTTTTTTGTGTGTATATAGTGTAAGAAAGCGGTCCAGTTTCATTCTTCTGCATGTTACCGTATAGTTTTCCCAACACCATTTGTTAAGAGCCTGTCTTTTCTGTTGGATAATCTTTCCTGCTTTGTTGAAGACTAGTTGTGTAAAAGTTTTATCCTTATAAAAGCTGTCTCAAGTCTGAAGATAGCTACTCACAAGCATATTCTTCTCACAGTTTCTGTTTTATAGTTGTTTTGGTTTAGATTTGTTTTCCATTTAAATTTTTAATTTACCTGAAATATAATTTGAAATAATTTTTTCTCCAAGAAAAATTTGCCAATATCTTTATTAAATAATATTTTGTTTTCTCATTTATTTGAAACCCCTATTTAGTATATCCTAAATTATTTTCAGATTATTTCTGGTTTTATATATTGGTTCATTATATTTTTGTGAAAATATCACAGTTTAATTATGTTAGCTTTGTTATACAGTTAATATATTTGGTGTTTGATGTTTTACATTGGAATTTTTCTTTTCAAAAACTTTTGGGGGCACCTGACTGGCTGAGTCAGTAGAACATGTGACTCTTAATCTCAGTGTCCTGAGTTCAAGCCCCACATTGGGCATGGAGCCTACTTTAAAACAAAAACAAAAACAAAAAGCAACAAAAACTAATGATTCTCTAACATCAAGCTTAATGGTGAGAAAACTCTTAAAACAGTAAACAAGGAAAAGATATTCCCTCTTACCACTCATTTTCAACATTATGCTAGCTAATGCAATAAGGCAAGAAAATTATACTAAGCTATACAGAATGAGAAGGAAGAATTAAACCTTTTTCACAGATGTCATAATTATTTATGTACAAAATTCAAGTGAATCAACAAAAACATTCCTGGAACTAAGAAGCCTTAATAAAGGTTGTGGGGTACAAGATCACTACACTAAGTCAATTGTTTTCATGTATAGTAGCAATGAAGAATTGCAATCTGAAATTAAAAGCACAATACAATTTACATTAGCATCCAAAAATATGAGATACTTAGATGTAAATTTGACAAAGTACGTATAAGTTCTATACAAGGAAAACTATAAAATGCTGATGAAATCAAAGAACTAAATAAATGAAGATATATTGCATGTTAGTTGGTAGGAAGACTCAATATTGTCAAGTTGTCAGGTCTTCTCAACTTTATCTGTAGATCCAAAGCAATCTCAATAAAAATCTCAGGAAGTTACTTTGTGGATATTGACTAATTGATTCTAAAATTTATAAAATAGCCAACATGATTTTGAAGAACAAAATTGGAGGAGTGGCACCACCAACTTCTAACCTAATATAAAGCTACAGTAATCAAGACAATGTGGTATAGGTAAAAGAATACACAAGTATTCTTGTTCAATAATTCTGGAACAATTGATCCGTTTGCAAAAAAGAGAAAGGAATGTAGACACAGATATTACACCTGTCATGAAAATTAAGTCCAAATGTGTATACCTACATGTAAATTGCAAAACTCTAAAAGACCTAGTAGATAATATAGAATAAAACCTATATGACCTTGGATCTGATGATGACTTTTCAGGTGCACCATCAAAGGCATGATCTATGAAAGACATAATTGATAAACATAACTTTTCAGGCTTCTCCTCCCACCTTTCCTGAAAACCTTAATCTCTACTTTTGTATCTTACTACACTCTGACTGGCTGCTTGATAAAGAAACTCGGCCCAGTGATCAGCTTTCTTGCAGTGTGTTCATAACCCGTTTTCAACTCTGAAGCTATGCAGTGTGTTCATCTTGATCTTAAATCTGACCATCTCTGTCTCCTACTCAGGTCGCTGCAAAGGCTCCCTGCTGACCTAAGGTTAAAATCTAAAACCTTTATCATGGCTTATAAGACTTTTTGATTGACCTCTGTTTCCTTTTTTTCTTTCTTAATATTTTTCTGCTCTCTACACCAGGCAGTCTGAATCTTGTTTAGATTTTCTACTAAAATGTGTTCTCTCTAACCTTATGGACTTCTCACAAGCTGCTTCTTCTGGTCAAGGCCCCATGCTTTTATTTCTGTAACCCGTCCTTGGACCTCAAAGACAGGGTGAGTGGCTACTTTTAGGTGTGTCCATGGCAACCGTTGCTTCTTTCCATTCTCTAGCACTTAGCAGATCTTATTTTTCTTCCTTGAATACTTTTTATAGCCCCTACACTAGACTTTGAGCTATATGAGGAAAGAAAACAGTTTTGTTCACCACGTTATCCCCCACACCTAGCACAGAACCTGGAGTGTATTATGTGGTCCATTAATATCTGGTAGAATTAATAATTAACCAAGTGCCAAGTGTCATTTACAGTATTTAAAATTTTCTGTATAATTTATTCCTACTTTCACATGCTTTTGATTAATCTTTTTGCATAATTGCTATGTAAAATCTCATTTTAATTATTTTTATTTTTTGAGAAACCGTTTAATATTTATTTTTCACTTTTACATCTTTTGGTACTCCAAATTACTATTTCATTAGTCACTATACTTAGTTTTTGCTTTTCTCCAGGATTTTTTTTCCTCTTTGACACACGGATTGTGTCTTGTTAATCACTGGAACTTCAGTGACTAGAATAGTGAATATATATGGGATTAATGAATAAATACATAATTTTAAGGCTATAATTTTTCTAACTAGTTTGAAGTTTATATTTTAATTTTCTCTGTAACTTAAGAGTTAAGTAAGGTATTTTTTTTAAATATTTAATTTATTTGCTCTGTGTGTGTGAGAGAGAGAGAAAACATGCATGTGTGAACAGGGAGTGGGAGAGAGGGGAGAAAGAATCTCAAGTAGACTCCACTCTGAGCACAGAGCCCAACCTGGGGCTGGATCTCATGACTCTGAGATCATGACCTGAACCAAAAATCAGGAGTCAGATGCTTAACTGACTGAGCCACCCAGGCAGCCCTAGAGTTAAGTAAGATATTTTTATAATTTCCAAATAGTTGAGAGTTTTATCTTTCTTTTTACTTTGTATTACTGCATTATAATTTTCCTGCAGTTAAATCATAAAAATAGAACATTTACAATCTGTGCTTTTGAAAATTTGTTGGGGCTTTCTTTGTGGAATAATATCTGATCAGTATTTTTTAAAGCTAACCTCACTACTTAAGTATAAGGTTTCCATAAGTTACCAATTTTGACTTGGAACTATGAAATCAATAATATAGAATTCAGATCTCATTACTTATTTAGTTTTTACTTAGTTCTGGGAAAAAAGATTCTTAAAAATGAGTTACATCTCCTTTTGTCCCATTTATTTTAACTTTCTTGCATTTCTAACATTTCTGCAGATTATATGTTAATATCTTATTATTTGTTACATAAAGATTTGTGTTTATGGACTATATCTTTTACCAAGTTAACTCACCATATCTGTCCAATTTAAAGCTTCTTGCTTTAAAATACTTTTATATTATCTTAATATTTCTTTCTTGATCATATTTTCTGGCATATTTTTGCCTAATACTTTATTTTATTGTATTTTATTTCTCTAATACTTTATTTTTAACCCTTTCTGTCATTTTTCTATTTTTTTTAAATTTTTATTTATTTATGATAGTCCCAGAGAGAGAGAGAGGCAGAGACATAGGCAGAGGGAGAAGCAGGCTCCATGCACTGGGAGCCCGATGTGGGATTTGATCCCGCGTCTCCAGGATCGCGCCCTGGGCCAAAGGCAGGCGCCAAACCGCTGCGCCACCCAGGGATCCCTGTCATTTTTCTTTGACTGCTATCTATATAAATAGCTTACAATTAGACTTGTCTTGTGATCCAGTCTGAGAGTCTTTTCAGTATACTAGGATTTAATTAATTTACAATTAGCAACACAGGTGACAAAGTTTGATAATAATTGATAATTTAAAATATATCATGTACTATTCTAAATACTTTTATCTAGTAACACATTAATTCTTATAATAGCTCAACCAAGTCAATATATAAATACATACATCAATTAATATAAACATTTTACTAGGTTACACAAAGATTCTGAGTGACTTGCTAAGGTTATAGGGGTAAAAAAATAGAAGAGCCAGGAGTATATCTAAGTAGTCTGGCAGGAGGGCCTGCTTTAACCACCAGGTTTTATTATCATGTAGTTTTATGTTGATTTTGAAAACTTTAGGTAGTACCTTACATAAATACTGTGTATTTATCATTTAAAAATACCGTTTTCATTTTCCTTTGGATATATACCCAGAAGTGGGCATTGCTGTATAATATGATAGTTCTATTTTTAATTTTTTAAAAAGGTTTTATTTATTTATTCATGAGAGACACACAGAGAGAGGCAGGGACACAGGCAGAGGGAGAAGCAGGCTGCCTGAGGGGAGCCGGATGCAGGACTTGATCCCAGGACTCAGGGATCATGACCTGAGCCCAAAGCAGGCGCTCAACTGCTGAGCCACCCAGGTGTCCCCTATTTTTAATTTTGAAGAATCTCTATATTGTTTTCCATAATGGCAGCACTAATTTCTATTCCCACCAACAGTGCATGAGAATTACCATTTCTCCACATTCTCACCAATTCTTACCTCTTGTCTTTTCGTGATAGACATTCTAGCAGGTTATTTACAACAGCCAGCATAAGGGAACAACCTAAGGATCCATGACTGGATGCACTGACAATGGAATAGTAATCCATCATGAAAGTAAAGGCCTTCTGCCATTTGCAACAACGTAGGTCAACCTTGAGGGCATTATGGTAAGTGAGATAAGTCAGACAGAGAAAGACAATACGATATAATGTCACATATATGTGTAATCTAATAAAGGCAAACTTGTAGAAATAGAAAGTAGAATGGTAGGGACGCCTGAGGGGCTCACTGGTTGAGTGTCTTCCTTTGGCTCAAGGTGTGATCCCGGGGTCCTGAGATCGAGTCCTGCATTGGGGTTCCCTGCATGGAGCCTGCTTCTCCCTCTGCCTGTGTCTCTGCCATTCTCTCTGTGTCTCTCATAAATAAATAAATAAAATATAAAAAAAAAAAAGAAAAAGAAAGCAGAATGGTAGTTACCAGTGACTGGGAGATGGGGAGACTGGGGAGATGTTGGTCAAAGAGTACAAACTTGCAGTCGGAAGATGAGTAATGGAGAAATAATGCATTCATAGTGATTACAGTCAACAATAGTATATTACAGGCATACTTTATTTTATTGTACTTTGCTTTACAGATACTGCTTTTTTTTTCTTTTCTTTCTTTTCTTTTCTTTTTTTTTTTTTTTTTTACAAATTGAAGCTTTGTGGCAACGCTGTGTTGAGCAAGTCTGTCAGCACCATTTTCTCAATGGCATTTGCTCACTTTCTGTCTCTGTGGCTACATTTGATGGTTCTCACCATAGTTCTTAATTACTATATTTGTTCTGGTAATCTGCGATCAGTCATGTTTGATCCTATTATTGTAATTGTTTAGGGGCACTATAGAGTGACCTTGATTAATAAGTGTCTATGTGTTCTGATTGCTTCACTGGCCATTTCCCCATCTCTGTTTCTCTCCTTAGACCTCCCTCTTCCCTGAGACACAATATTGAAATTAGATCAGTTAATAACCCTACAGCGGCCTCTAAGTGTTCAAGTGAAAGGAAGTATCAAATGTCTTTCACGTTAAATCAAAAGCTACAAATGATAAAGCTTAGTGAGGAAGGCATGGCCAAAGTCAAGTGGCCAAAAGCTAGGCCTCCTGCACCAAACAGCCAGGTTTTGAATGCAAAGTAAAAGTTCTTGAAGGAAATTACAGGTGCTACTCCAGTGAAATATGAATGATAAGAAAGCAAAATAGCCTTATTGCTGATATGGAAAAGGTTTAGTGGCCTTCTTAGATCGAAGCAGCCCCAATATTCCCTTAAACTAAAGCCTAATCCAAAGTAGAGCCCTAACTCTGTTCAGTTCTTTTTCTTTTTAAAAATATTTTATTTATTTACTTATTTGAGAGAGAGAGAGAGAGAGAGAATACAACCAGGAGGGAGGAGAAGAAGGAGAGGCAGACTCCTTGCTAAGTAGGGAGCCCAACACTGGGCTCAATCCCAGGACCTTTGAATCATGACCTGAGCCGAAGACAGATGCTTAACTGACTCAGCCACCCAAGTACCCCTAACTCTCTCCAATTCTATGAAGTCTGAAGAGGTGAGGAAGCTAGTAGTAGTTGGTTCATAAGGTTTAAGTAAAGAAACCATCTTCATTACATAAAAGTGCAAGGTGATGCAGCAAGTGGTGATGTCGAAGCTGTCGCAAGTTGTCTGGATGACCTAGCTAAGATAATTCATGAAGGCAGCTGTACTAAACAACAGATTTTCAATGTAGATGAAAGATGATGCCATCTAGAACTTTCACAGCTAGAGAGAAGTCAATGCTTGGCTTCAAAGCTTGAAACATTCTGACTCTCTTGTTAAGGACTAATGCAGCTGGTTCATCAGCTATTCTGAAAATCCTATGACCCTTAAGAATTATGTAAATCTACTCTGTCTATCCTTTATAAGTGGAACAGCAAAGCCTTGATGACAACACATCTGTTTACATCATGGTTTACTGGATATTTTAAGCCCACTGTTGAGAACTACTGCTCAGAAAAAAGAAAAGAAAGAAAAAGAAAGAGAAAAAGAAAAAGAGAGAAAAAGAAAAGAAAGAAAGAAAGAAAGAAAGAAAGAAAGAAAGAAAGAAGAAAGAAAGAAAGAAAGAAGAAAGAAAGAAAGAAAGAAAGAAAGAAAGAAAGAAAGAAAGAAAGAAAGAAAGGAGAAAGAAAGGAAGGAAGGTTGGTTCCTTTCAAAATATTACTGCTCATTGCATCTGGTCACTGAAGAGCTCCAATGGAGACATACAAGATTCATGTGGTTTTCATGCCTCCTAATACAACATTCATTCTGCAGCCCATGGATCAAGGAGTAATTTAAACTTTCACGTCTTATTACTTAGGGAATACATTTCATGAGATTGTAGCTGCTGTAGGGAGTGATTTCTCTGATGGATCTGGGCAAAGTCAATTAAAAATCTTTGAAAAGGATTCACCATTCTAGATGTCACTAAGAACAGGTATGATTCAACAGGAGTTTGGATGAAGTTGATTTCAACCTCTTGGGTGACTTTGAGGGATTCAAGACTTCAGTGGAGGAAGTGACCACAGATGTGGAGGGAATAGCAAGAGCACTAGAATTATAAGTGGACACTGAAAACGTGACTAAATTGCTGCAACGTCATAATCAAACTTCAATGGATAAGAAGTCCCTTCTTATGGATGATCAAAGAGAGTGAGATAGAATTCTTTCTTGAGATAGAGTCTCCTCCTGGTGAAGATACTATGAAGATTATTGAAATGACAACCAAGAATTTAGAATATTACTTAATGTTAGTTAATAAAGCAGTAGCAGAGTTTGAAAGGATTGATTCTAATTTTAAAAGAAGTTCTACTGTGAGTAAAATGCAAACAAAACAGCACTGCATGACATAGAGAAATGGTTCACGAAAGGAAGTCAACTGATGCAGCAAACTTCATAGTTTTCTTATTTTAAGGAGTTGCCATGACCACCCCAACCTTGAGCAACCACCACCTTAATCAGTCATCAGCCATCAACACCAAGGCAGGATCTTCCACTGGCAAAAAGATTACAACTCACTAAAAACTCAGATGGTGGGTCCTATTTTTTAGAAGTTAAGTATTTTTTATAAAGGTCTGTGCATTGTTTTTTCAGACATAATGCTCTTGCACACTTAAACTATAGAATAATGTAAGCATAACTTTTATATTTGAAAACCAAAAGTTCACTTGACTCACTTTATTGTGATATTCTATCAGAAAGATATGTTAATTACGTGACATGATAGAAGTATTAGCTAATGCTGTGGGTGATCATATTTCCATGTATAAATGTATCAAATCAATACATTGTATACTTTACACAATGTTGTATTCAATAATATATCAACTAAAAAATCATTATCGACAACACCAGTCTTATGAAAGAATACAATGATGGTGTTATGAAAATGAACACAGTGCATATCAGTTTTTAACCACAAACTGTGCAGATACTAGAACCTGGATTAAAACAATTTCCCTTAAAATTCAGGATTAATTTCTCATGTCAGTGGTGGGCTTTTTTGGGAACATATTTATATGATGATTGAATAAATGAATGAATGCTGAGCCTACTTCCTGGTTTTAAAGAATCCACCATGCACCAATTCAGGACTATCTAGGAAAGTGTAGAGTTATGCATTTCTTGAAAAAAGAATGACCAGATTCATGCAACCACATAGATGATTCTATTCAATTCTGTTCTACTCCAAATCTACTGAACATTTTTTTTTTCTTTTTCTGGCGTATGACAGTTTCCTCTGTGAGGAAGCTTGCATCCTTTTTAGGCAAAAAGAATGTAAATCTATGTTAAACTTTAGACTATCTTCTCTTTAACTAACTAAATGGAATCTAAATTACTATAGATCCAGTGGGTTTCTTACTTTCTCTCACTTTCTTTTTCTCTCACAGACACATACTTGTTTTTTACGGAAGTAAATTTTGTAGGGGGAAGAAAGTTGCAGTTATCTAAAAGAACTTCTAGAATCTTTTAATCATTTATTTTCTCATTGTGGGCTGTTTGGGAATTCTAGTACAATGTTAAATATAAATATCAAGAGTGGATGTATGTTATTTTGTTTCTGACTCTAAAGGAAGTATTTATGATGTTTACCATTAAGCATGATGTTTGTTGATGGTATTAGATATGTGCCCATTTTAAGTTGAAGAAATTTTGGTATTCCTAGTTTGTTGACATATGAAAAACTCAGAGTTGATATTTATCTAGAATTTTTTGTGCCTACTGAGGTAGTCCTATGGTTTTCTTCTCTAATATGATCAGTGGGGAAATTGCAATAATAGGCTGTCTAAAGTTAAATCAACCGTGCATTCTTGGAATAAACTTCTATTAATCATAAAAGTTTTAAATATCTATATCTGAATGGATTTAGTTTGCTAATTTTTATTTATATTTCAACTATGCTTATAAGTTAAATTAGATTCTAATTTTCTTTTCACAAATTGCTTTTGTCTTGTTCTTTGGCATAAAATTTATGGTGACTTCATACTAATCGGGGAATATTCTCTCTTCCCTTCCTTCCTCACTCATCTTTCCCATCTTTTTCTCTCTCTCTTTTCTCTTACTTTCCCTTCCTCTCTTCCCTTCCTCCAGAGTAGTTTGTTTAACATCGATTATCCAAACCACCTAGGCTTAGTGGGGGTTTTGTCAGATGTCTGTTTGATTTTATGCTTGATTTTAAACTACCGGATGGATAGTTTTAGTGGTTTCAATAAATTTAGATTTTTTCTCATGCTTCTTGGAATTGTTTATATTTTCCATAAAAAATGGTCATTTCCTTTACATTTTCAAATTTAAAAGAACAATATTGTTTATAAACAATTGGGGTTATTTCTATTCTTTCAAAGATCTTATTGACTTATTTGGGAGAAAGAGAGAGAGAGAGTGAGCACCAGTTGGGGAGGGGTAGGGGGAGAGGGAGAAGCAGACTCCCTGCTGATCAGGAAAGCCAGGCTGGGGCTCCATCCCAGAACCCAGAGACTATGACCTGAGCTAAAGGCAGATGCTTAACCAACTGTTTTGGGATTATTTCTAAATAAACAATTCAGTATTGAAGAATTAGGTAGGAAATACTAACATGGGACTGGTAGTTTTTTGTGTTTTTTTTTAACTTTTTATTTTTATTTATTTATTTATTCATGAGAGACACACAGAGAGAGAGAGGCAGAGACACAGGCAGAGGGAGAAGAGACTCCATGCAGGGAGCCTGACGTGGGACGCCATCCTGGGTCTCCAGGTTCAGGCCCTGGGCTGAAGGTGGCACTAAACTGCTGAGCCACCTGGGCTGCCCAGGACTGGTAGTTATAAGACTTGATTTCTTATCACAGCTCTGTCACTATACATGGTGACTTAGGCAAGATATTTAATCTCATCAATTCTATTTCCCTATCAAAAAATTTGGAAAATTGGTTAATTTATTCTGAAAATCAAATAAGGTAATTCATTTAAAGTATCAGACCCCTTCTAAGGGATCACCAATCATATTAGTTTTCTTTTTCTCTCTTTTTCTTCCTTTTTATAGTTATTTGGAGATAACGTATTCTGTGAATTACCTATATTGATTTCTTTACCTTCCATAATCCCACTCCCTATAGCCACCATACTTCCTGGTCTGTTTCTTTCATCTTGTGTATTTGTACTTGATTATGTAGAATAATTTTAATATGTCAGTGGTAGATTTTCTAAAAGACATTCTTCAAAGATAAAGATATGTCTTGATCAAACAAAGCAAACTTTCTTAAGCCTATTACAATAAGTAACAAAATATCACTTTGAGAGAACAGTAGTAGTATCTCAGAATAGGGAGGTCAAGGTGGGATCTTTTAGGTTTTGTGAAGCTAGTCTGAGATTTTCAGGTAGGTTCTGCAAGAAGAGGCCTATGTTGGGACAGGAAGGAAAAATGAAGTAAACAATCTAATAATCTTGAAAAGTAAAATTTTGTATTAATCCACAGAATTATCTTTTGGGGAATGAATATTTTATAGAACTACAACCAAGTTTTTTTTTTTTTTTTTTTTTTTTTTTTTTGCTTGTTCTTAATGTAAGCACAGGGACAGGAAACTATGCAATGCCTCAACATTGCTTAATTTAGATACAGGAAAGTACTCCTGCTCCTATTATTAACACAATGTCAAGAAATTACATTTATTGCAGTTTTTAGCCACATTCTTTTGGTCATTTCTAATCCTAAAGTGTAATATAAACCATCAAACAGAAGCACGGATCTGGATTCATCATTTCCAAATCATATAATTTTAAAGTGAATCGTAAGGTAGAGAACTGATTAGAGTTGGTCAGTTTATGAAAAATAGCTCTGAATTATTGGGCATAGTTAGGCAAGTGTCTTGGATAAGTCTTGATAAGTAAGCTGAGATAGATAAACTATTTTCATTTACTATTTAATTTTTTAAGATTTATTTACTTGAGAGAGAGTGTATGTGCACAAGTGCAGGGAGAAGCAGAGGGAGAGAATCTTCAAGCAGACTCCCTGCGGAGCACTCCATCCCATGACCCTGATCATGACCTGAGCTGAAACCAAGGATTGGTCACTTAACCAACTGAGCCACCCTGGCATTCCTTCATTTACTATTTAATTTTGGTAAATTATTTTAGTGTAGTTAGTTCCCAGTATCATTTTTTTTAAGATTTATTTATTTATTCATGAGAGACACAGATTGAGAGGAGAGGCAGAGACACAGGCAGAGGGAGAAGCAGGATCCTCGCAGGGAGCCCGATGCGGAACCTGATCCCGGATCCAGGGATCACGACCTGAGCCAAAGGCAGGCGCCCAACCGCTGAGCCACCCAGGCGTCCCCCCAGCATCATTTTTTAATGGCACCTGTTTTTTGTAATAAGTTACTGAATTTGTCACTCTTGTTTAACATAGGGACAGGAAAGTATGTCTGCACCCAGGATTGTTAAACACAGAAACAGAAAATTAGTGTAAGCATATCTACTTTAGAAGACCAATTTATTAGAAAAAAAAAGAATTTAATGTAATCTTAATTTAAATGTCAATGACTTTTGAATTATCTGGGTCGTTTGCTTTATTAACAAGGAAAATTATTCACTATCACAGGAATTACATACTTTGAACAGAAAAATATATTCTTTAAATTCAACATAGTGTAAAGTCAATACTGAAAATTTTTTTTTTAATTATCTACAATGCAGATATTACATGGAACTATCAGGCTACAAAATCTGGAAGATAAACAATGTGGTACTTCTGAGTAGATCACGTTAGATTTATTTTGTTAATAGTTGTAATAATAACTAACTGGACAGTCTGATATGCTTACTGGTTTGACCGTCTGCCACTATGATTGCTGTAGCAACAATACCACCACTTATCCTAAGTTAGTCCTATGCCTCTTAACACCGCTCCAGAATGAGCCTCATTTTAAACTGATGTCTGAGGGGTAATTCTAAGATAGTCATTAAATGGTAAGCTTCCAATTCAATTAGTGGACTGAGTGGGACATAATGTTAAATAAATCCTCGAGGTAGAGATGGATACATATAATCCCTGTAAGAAGAAAAAAATTACATCTTCCATATACGGTCCACAACATCTATCTTGGTTCATTATATATACTAAAAATATAGACAAACTAAATAACAGAGTGGTTAGTGACATATTAAACAATTTGGAACATGTCTTTCCAAATTCTATATAGAAATAATATACAGTGGCAAAGGACACATAGTAAAATATGTCACATTAATGTTCAAATCTAGTCCTCCCATTTCCAATTTAAGGCATAATTACTTCATTACTTAAGCTTTCTGAGACTTTATTTCCCCATTTGTTAAATGAATTTGCTGAGAATTACGTGGGATAGCATTTATAAGATTCCAGTGAAATACCTTGTAAAAACAAGGATGATTTAGCCAATTTCTTCTTTTTTTTATTTTTATTTTTTATTTTATTTATTTATTTATTTATTTTTTAAAAATTTTTATTTATTATTTATGATAGTCACACACACACAGAGAGAGAGAGAGAGGCAGAGACACAGGCAGAGGGAGAAGCAGGCTCCATGCAGGGAGCCCGACGTGGGATTCGATCCCGGGTCTCCAGGACCGCGCCCTGGGCCAAAGGCAGGCGCCAAACCGCTGCGCCACCCAGGGATCCCCAATTTCTTCTTTTAATCAGTGGCATGATTATGTGTTTATAATCACATGCAATATTTTCTTTTGTATTAGAGTAGGAATTGATC